>NC_079563.1:12141181-12454514 GCF_015846415.1 Triplophysa dalaica
CTCTGAAACCCCGGCGAAAATAAATCAACTGGCATTTCGTGCTTCATCGTTTGCTAATGTCAGTCAGGCTAATGCACATCAGTCATGCTCGCACACGTACCGCCACAGAGTTCCCCTAACAACCCAACACAATGGAAAACACAACTTCACCTTAATAGGAAACTGCTACCTTTCTTAATAAGTCCTAACTATTGTAAACGCTTTTATTCAAGACTTAAGGCAAAAGTTCACCTTAAAATAAAAAATCTTGCATAATGTACTCACCCTCATGTCATTCTGAATCTGTATGACTTTCTTTCTTCAGCATAACACAAAAGATATTCTGAAGAATGTTTGTGACCAAACACCACAGGCACCCATTGACTTCCATTGTATGGAGACAAAACATTTCTCAAAATATCTTCTTTTGTGTTCCACTCAAACTAGAGTATCTACAGGTTTTAAACAACCTGAGGGTGAATAAATGATGACAAAGATTAACATTTTCCTTGTATGTATTCAACTCTAGATACAAGTGAAAACACTGTGACCATTTTAGATCAACCCCCTGGTGCATCCCTTAATCTTCTCAATGGGATGCCCATCAGGTCTCTATGAAATTAATAAACAATCTCCTACCAACTGACCACCACTACACTGCGACAGTTTTCATGAAATACAAATGCAGCCGTCTGTGACTCAGAGGAGGACCAAAAAGAAACCAAGGTCGTAATCTTCACATACAACTAAAAAGAAACGCGTCTTCAAACACAAACATCCCCATCTGTCTGCAGCAAACGTCTCGGTTCATCTTTGGGTCTGTTTAATGCAGACTCTCTTACGGGAGCACCCGCCTAATTAGAGGAATTGATAACCCCTGTGCTTATTAACCATCCAATATATTTTCAAGTCATTAAAGATAACCAAGGCAATAAGTTTGGCTTTAAGCGCCACTAGCTTCAACTGCCTTCATGTCACCAATTATGAGGCTGGAAAGAAAAAAAGCGGAGGGGGTGAAAAAGGTGGGAAAGAGCGAGTGAGACAGAGAAAAAGCAATTCCTGCCTACTCAACTGTAAACGGCTGGTTACTGGAATCTTTAAAACAGGCAGCGGGCAGAAAATGACATTAGCAGCACTACCTCCTCCCTGCATTCAGTTAATGAAGAATTAGAGCTCCCATTTGCCGTATTATTGGGGTTCAAAGGGGGTTAGGTCATTGAGGGGTGTGTTTGACAACGATGTTGATTTAGTGTCGTAGAAAGTCACGATGCCATGGCGGAACATCACTCAATCCTGTCACCACCACTTATCTCTTTCATTCCATCTGCGTCAGGAGAATTCATGTCATCCTCCCAGGTCAACGCCCCTCTCCACATCCTGCTTTGCCAGCGTGATGAGGTTTATTTTGGTGTACATTTGGTTTTCGTCAAGCAGGACAAGTTTTTTTTTGTCACTTTAAAAGCCATATGAATGTAGTTTGTGATTGTTTAAAAGGTAATAATTCAATTTAAGGAACTGAATTCCACAAACTCAGTTTATGCCAAAACCCTTGGCCTACAGAAAAACTACATCAATTTAACACGTTGTTACATGTCACCATGTTTCACATGTGATAACATGGGTTTCACGAGGGAATTAAAACACACTAAATTCACACTAGAAAGTTGCATGACCATGTTTCACATGTGTGAAATTCATATGGCTTTCTGTAAGAGAAAATAAGTTAATAAAAAAAATTATTAATATGAATTAAATATTTATATATTTACACATATATATATATATATATTGCATTTTCAATTTATATGTATTACAAATTAAATAAAATATAATTAAAAGTATATAATTTATATAATTAACTGTTATTTTAATAATAATACAAATAACAATAATAATATATATTATATGCACACTATATACTATCAAAAATCTTAGATGAACATCATGATTTATCAACATAATTCAGGTGAACTTAAGTTTTTTTCTCTTACCCCATTGGCAGAATTTTCAAGCATAAACGTAATTTTGATGCTTCTTAAACCATTTTGTTTCTCAAATATATGTCTCTGTTTAATAATAAGAGTACATTAAAAAATGATTAGATATTTGCACTGAAAACAATACACAAGTTGCATGTATCCTACATTGTCCATGCAGGATCTCGGTAACATACAGCAGGATTGGTATAGATTCAATGTTAGCGTCTTACTATATACACGTAGTTTTGCTAATGTCAGCCTTCTCATTTAAATGCGTTGCCAGATTCGCAGGTAATTCTCTCAAATTAACCGGTCATAACCTTGACCTAAACATTTGGGATACAAAATCCAGTAAAAATGTTTCTACAATCACTCCTCCCACATCCTGTTGGCATTGAGTCAACCGCTAATTGTCTCTCTCATTTTAATGTGCATCAGCCGCTGCCAATCTAATAGGTCCTAAGTGTGCTGCTCTCTCTGTGCTAATTCATTAAGCTAATGAGAAGAGCAGGACTACTCTGACTGGACACACACCTCACTTACCCTGGAGAACATTAGTGAGGACAACACAGGCGTCATGGCGCTCTACAAGGTGAAGGTAAACACATCTGTGTTTTGTATTTAACTCAAATTAGAGGGGTGATTTAAATTCAGATTGTGATGCATTATACATACTAACGAATGCATTCACACTGAATTCAGTTTTACAGTTTCACCTAATGAAAAAATAAACACTTTTAAGATTCAGAGTCAGCACGATTCTTTTTTTTGAATAAATCACTTTCAAACGTCTCCCCTCACGTTCACAAGCGTCGCTCCTTCCTGTGAAAGCTCCAGAAATAGGTCACTTCCTGTCACTTTCTATAACTTACACCGTTTTTCAAAACACTACGGACAACTTAATAGCGGCGCTACAGCCCCACCTCAGTTTTCGTTCCTCCTTACCGCCATCGTTTCATCTCCCACAATAATTTTATTAGGAACGCTTTAAAGCCACGTCGGGCCATCGACCCACAAACAGACGATAAACTCACGCTGACTCCCCATTGTGACCCTGCCAAATCCCATCAACGCCAAATGAACAGACAGTGAGAATAACAGATGAGGAATAGACTGATGATGTGCGGAGAAGAGATAGAGGGTCGTGTGCTGATATTGATGGACTGTTTCCTGACGCGATGCTAAATTCGAGCTCGGCTTTGTGGCTTATCTGGGAGGATTTAAAATGTCATTTTCATGATGTAATTGGAAAAGAAAATGATGGCGGCTGATTAGCAAGCAGAGAACGTACAGACCAACTTGTTGACCGTGGCGGATTGGGGAACGTGTGCGAAGATGCGATGAATATAAGATGTGCTATGTTGTCAAACATCAAAATCTCCTAGACTATAATTAGGTTTAATATAATAAAGCATCCAAGTCATTTGAATGGGAAAAACTGTGGCAAGCGTTCGGCATTGTTAACAGAGAAAACTATTATGATTGTGTTTTCTTCAAATTTTGATCATGGTAGACTTGCTGGAGAGCGGGTGATTAAAAATGTAAAAAAAAAATTGTACAATCAATGTTGTCATCGAGAATTACGAATCTTCACATCACAATTTTTGTTTAACAACAAAGCATTGCAACAACAACAGATGAGTGAATGAAAAAAATGTTGTGTCTCCTTACCCTAACCATCCAAAAGAGTACCTACAGCATTATCAGCATTTGAGGACCATCAGCGGCAATTTTCCAAACCCATCCTCTGCCTCCTTTCCCTGCCAATTAGGCGCGTTTCAAAATGCCACAACATCATTTTCTATGTTCAGGGAAACTATAAAGCATGCAGTGCTCACAGGTTTGCCCTAACCAGACCCCTGGAGACTCCCTGGATCTTCTCGCCCATCCATACCTGAATGACACCATTGGGGACTGCTTTGCCTCTTCCTTAACCTCTCAGCTCATTACAGCCGGTCTCAACGGTGCTACACTAACCAGAGCCTCATGCATTACAAGCAAAGCGCTAGCTCTCTCGGTTTCTCTCTCCGATCTAAATAGATGGTTCAGGGTGGTTAGATCAGTAGCAGGTACAGCGTTATCCCTAGGGAGTCCGAGCTGCTTTGCAGCGTAAGCCACTTTTTAATATATATTTAGCATTACACCTGGTCCACTTTAGCCACGGAAGCGGAATGGCTGGCCCTGTTTTGCAAGGATGTGTTTGATGAAGCACCGCTGGGTCTTTACGGCACAATGTCGTTCACATCGAGAAGCGTATCCGCTATCCTGGGCCTCCATTAAACGCCGCACCTGTGTGCTCATGATCTAGATATGAGAGGAGCATCATCTACGTTCAGTAACTTCAAAGCCTTTAGGAAAAATGTTGAGACGAGTAAAATGTGATCACTCGGCCTGCTGGTTTAACAACAGATCATGAGCGCAAGATATAGACGTCATAAAGATTTACAATTAGGGATGCATGGCATACCAACGACTACTATGGGACATAATACCATTGTTATTGTTTTGCTTGTATGATTTGGCCACTTTTGAAAATACTAAATAATATTAGACAATATATTTTATTATACTATTTCACATCTAGATATCATACAATATATTGGCCATCATCTTAGCAATCAGTCATAAAATACATTGGGCAGCAGCAAAAATCGGTATCATCAAGATTTTGCCGTCAGCACATTAAAATGAAAAAGTGTACAATAAGCAGCTTACTGTTTGGCGACAAATAAAGTTTCCAAAAAGGCCAAAAAAATCTATTGCAGCACAATGTGCAGCTCTCATTAACACTGCACAGGTCATAAGAGGAGCCTGAAAGCAGGTTCAGGTTTGCTGCAACACGGCAAACATCATTAAAACTTTCTCGTTCCTTCACACCCTTTCTCTTCACACCTTAAGGGGCATCGAGAAATGAGCCAGTAACTGAAAGGCTGTGTCTGCAGTAACGTGGATTGTTTCCTCCAATGTGCCTTATAAAATTAACATTACAGGCTCTGCTTGTGTTATACTTTCTCCCTTGAGAAGCAGGCCAACATCTCACACGCTGTACATTTCACTGACACCACAGTTCCTGACGCTTTCACTCTCTGCTGGCGCCTGATTAGAAACCTGCATGTTTTGCTAAGAGCGCAGCGGCAGGCCGTCATTATTTTTAAAAGATCCAAACACCACAACCAGACCTAATGGGCATTAATAGAGAAAGTCTTCACAGAAACACAAGCACATGCAAACAATTGCCAGTTTACAACAGGGAAGAGTGTTATGACTTTATGGTGTCTCTATATACAGTTTCAATGCAACAACATAAACAAACGCTACTGCGACTGCACGCTTCTGTGGCCCAAATTAAACTTCCGGTAGATACCTGCTAAGAATAGATAAAGTCCCTTTAGATTATTTCTGATAAGCAAAAGAAATAAGTAAACTACATTTGCTAGCAAGTTAAAAGTATGTATTATTTTGATTTACCAGTAGAATAACCACTTTGCTAAACTTAACGTAAGTTACACAACCAAATTGTTTATTTAATCAAATTAAAATACAATGAAATTTCATAGGTAATACTCATACCTGAATATCTACTCCCCAAAGTACATACAGTTCTACATTGATAGGAAATACTACTTGGGTCACAACCTCTAGTTTTGAGTTATAGACCACTTGGCAAGATGTAAACATTGGTTCAGAACTTCTGAAAACTTTCACTTTTTAAATCTCACATATATAATTAAATCGTAAAGAAGTTTGTTTATCATTTTGATTTGGTTATAAATGTTACGTTGGTTGTGTTTTGTTCAAACTTAAACAAGAGGTTCTTCTGGACCAGCGTTGTTTACGTCTTCCTAAGTCGTCTATAGGTTTTAAGGAAGCGATATGATGTTTAAGCTGATATCAGACTGTGTGTTTAGTGAAATGGCTGCGAGCGGAGACACTTAAAAATGAACAAACAAATAAAATAAGCGGATTAGTGACTTGTCATATAAAAGAGAGCGAAAAGGAAATGAGAAAGATGGTAGTAAACCTCAGAGGACACATTGGCTCTGATTTCGACTCTTTGAGTGTTGTAAATGAAATTCCCTCATCAAAGCTCTAATCATTCACGGCAGATGGAGCCTCGCGCTCCCGTTTTACGTCCGAGGGAATTCTAATGGTTATTGTTTCAGTTTAAATAGGAGATTATTGCATTTTAATAAGTCCTCTTTGGGATTTGACACAACAATGCAGCTTCATGAATTGCTGGAGAAGACCGTTAACGTGAGCAGTAGAGAGATCGATTTACGGCATTTGACAAGTTGACTGCTTCACCCCTCTACTCCACCCTTCATCGGCCCATCTTCCCCCTTTAAATGGGAATGGCTGCATGCGCATTTACCGCCGAAAGAAGGATCCGCCACGGGGATAATAATTTCATCCGCCAGCGGGGAGAGAAGAGAGGAGCCTAGCTGTGGATTTTCATTAAAATGACACATCTGTTCAGCAATTTCAGCAAAGTAATTCTGCTGAAAGTTTTATCGCCTAATTTTCATTATTCACTCCACTGGGCTGAATACAGGACTCATCTTGTCGAATTAACACATTCGACATGACTTTTTTTAAACAGCAGAGAGAAGGGGGGGGGAGCAATCAACAAATTGAATTGTCAATGCACAACAGATTAAAATGTGATTTGTTTATACCAAGAAAACAAGTAAGGAATAATCCACGGCTAGCCGTGCATTAAAGGATTTTGGTGGAGGCCAAGAACCACCCGGTGCATTTACAGTATATAGCTGTGTATATTTGCACGTGACAACTACATTGAGATATAGAGTATAATGTTATTTTGACATCAAATTAGTCATATATACAATTTTGCCTACTCTGGCCAAAAGCAGGCCACCCACAAACAACAACTGTGACTGTTCACATTCTTCTTTGCCTCTGTCTTAACCCACCTCACCTGTTTCCTCTTCTAAATGATCTTAGCAATAAGTCTCCTGGGACGATCAGCTTTCCACACAGATGTCTACTGAAGCATGGGACAAATGAGACACTGCCGGCGAGAGAGAAGATTGCAAAATGATACCTTTTGGTATTTTCTCTCTCTCCCCCTCAGGCTCTGTAAATTACATAAACGTATACTTGAAACACAAGCTGTCAAAAATGACCATTGAAAGGTTTCAAAGGCAAAAAAGGAAGAGTGGCTCTATTTCACCCTTGTGAGCTTCCTACCTAGTCAGCGTTTTTAGGCACCCAATGCTGCTTTAACATTACACAGCAATATGATGTTGACTTATAAGGTGCATTCTTGACACAAAGTAAAAATGAGCAACATGCAAATGTCAAACCATAATGAAATCAACTCAAGTCAGAATGGAGCTCATGTAGAGCACTAAATTCAATTAGACTGTAGACAATGAGGAAGCTCAACGGGGATGCTTGAAGTCTGTTCTCAAAGAGTTGGCTCTTGTCTAGAGTCACTCAGGTGAGAAACACTACCTTCTATTCCCAAATTGAGCTACAGTACCATGCGACAAAGGCGAACGTCTACTTCCACTAGCTAGTATTATTCTGCCATCAAGATTCAGAGGTCTCCTGGGTGCATCATGGGAAGAAGCTCACTCATTGGCTGTGAGCATCTCCTGCTTTACTCACCCCTGCTTCAGTGCAGAGACTACACATTGCTTCTCATAGCTTTGAAACCGGATTTATCAAGTTCAGTTGGGAGAGATAATTGCCTTCATAGGAATAACAAAGATTTAAGCCTTCCGTCCTGCCACAGAGATAGAAATTACACTCAGACGTATTACAAAGTCAGAAGTATTCAATCCAATTTAAATAAAGTTTTCAGATTTTGAACCATTTCAAATAAAAGTGTTCTGATGTGAAATAAATAATAAATGACTATGTTATTTTTAAAAGCACAAAATAAATGTGTGACGATCTTTTGTACGAAAGGTGTAAACAGAAATCCTAATGGTTTCCATGAAAATATTTCTTTTTAAAACCAAATAATGTACCATTAGGTTTTGGGGAATTATTCCAATTCTGGTGTTCTATTGGTTTCCATTTGCCAGAAAACATCCCAGAAAACAAAGAAACTCCATTAGTTTCCCTTTAGTTTTCCATTGTAACCATTAAATCCATTAAGTTTTGTGCTCAAGTTTATGATCTCATTACAACTATAGGAGGCCATCCCAAAAATTAAGAAATTTCATGATAATTTTTCAATCCAATTGTTCAAACGTTTCATTTCCTAAATTAATTAACTAGTAAAAGCTTAAATCATTGTTAAATTAAAGCATTTTTACAAATAAAACAATGGCTGATCTTTTGGACCTTATTGGCTGACAATAGCTACAGTAACTAAACTGTCCCCAAACTGCGCCTCATACTCTCCTGAGGCCAGTAAACGTTATTGAAGTTAATAAATGGTTTTTAGGTGAGTCTGTCGATTTTTGAACTGTCTTCTGAAGACTTCCTCAGAGACTGAACATTAGCATTTTTCAGACATCACATTATTCCCCTCGGCATTGTACAGCTAGTCTTTTTCGCCTCCAGATGGAGCATGTTAGGGGAGTGACTATTACCTACTCACGAGTATCCTAAAATATTCCAGATATTCAAATATGACATCTTAACTGCACAAAAGAGAAATTCCTTGCCATTTGCTGCTCATGAGGGAATTTTCAGAATAGGTTACGCTGGGTTTTACCCTTTTTTGCTTACCATAATTGTGCTACAGAGAGACAAAATATAATGAAATGATCATACAATACATAAAAACTTGTCATTACAGGAAAAGATGGGTTACATTTTATTTCACAGTGCCTCTGTTACAGTGTAACTATACATTTAAGTATGGAGTAATAAAAATGAACTACATGTACTTACTATAGGGTTAGGATTATGGTTTGGGTCAGAATTAGTGACATGTAATTATGCATAATTTGTAGTAAATACTATAGTAAACACATGTCACGTGTAACAAGGGCACCGTTAAATTAAGTGTTACCAAAAGATGCAGTGCCGTCTTCAGGTTTGAAAGGCTGATGAATATATTCGTCTACGATTTATGCGGAAATAGGCTAATTTAATTTATTCTCCCCTTTAGGATGTTTTATCCATGTTTACGAGAGAAAAACAAATCAACACGTGACCCGTACAAACAGATCTTGAAAGAAAACACTAAATCAGAGCATTTCTTTTAGGGTGCAACAATATTACACGAGTGAAACACCAACTGGATATATTAGTAAATATCCATGAAATGCCTTCATCGAGGAAGAGACATTTTACGGAATGGCTGTGATGTGAGATGACTTCACGGCGGAGAGAAAATGAAGTGCAAACCGAAATTGCTTCAGATTTATGTGTGGCGGCCGGATAATTCAAATAGGCACAGATAAAGAGGGCATTTTCAAGAATACATATCTAAGCGAAAAAAGGGCTCTAAATGCGAAAATAATGTATATGATTTGCGCAGGGCGAGGATGTTCTCCATCCTCAGTGGAGGGCTTGTAGAGGCTCCATTTCACGGATTACGGGGCGAGTCTACAGAGGAAAAAGCGCCAGGGAATGACTCCCTGAGGAGCGGGATGTGGACAGAGTGGAGAAAGGCAGAATTTTCCATCTCATAAATTTAACGGCAGGCAAATATTCTTTAATGCTTTCATACGACTGTCTCCCTGCGAGAAGATAAAATTGCTGTGCGTATGAAGATAGCATAAAAAGACTTCCACTTCCCCATGAGAACATGGTGTCCAGATAAAGTATGGCTTTCAAAGACTGCTCACTTCCAGAGCTGTGTGACAGATAATATTTAGAAGTATTGTGTGTACAGTTTAAAAATATGGTTTATATATAAATATATATTATATATATACACACACACGCAGTCATATATAAAGTCCAACATAGATACATAAGTTCTATATTCACACTTGGTCTGAAGCCTCAACTTTGTTGTCTATATATAAATGTGTCAATGTATATATATATTTAGCTTATACAGTATGTATACATAAATATATAGAGAGAGCGAGATACAGTCTGAAGTCTTAAACAGATTAGCTGAAAATATAAAAAAAATTATGCAGCTTTGCACTTTGCACATCCCTTATGCCTTTGTATACAAGCCATCTCTTTAATAAATGTCTGACTAGGGCATTATGAATTAATTTGTCTTTGAAAACATCTTGCTTTCAAACGGGCAGGACGGGGTGACCTTTACAGTGAAGAATAATTAAATTGTATGCCTCTAACTGCCTATGGTACGTGACAGGCCGAGAACAGGCCCTGTACTCTCGCTCTAATTGGCAACATAAATAACGGCATGAAGAACGTCTACTCTCCATCACAGCGACCTTCTGACATTGCACAGACAGGGCGTCTGACAGGTGGTAAAAGGACTTGCGATTTGACTGTAAATCAGCAAAAGGCCTTGCTGACACTTGGGGTTCCACAATGGTAAGAAGGTTTGACAGAATGCACTTCTGCAACACGCCTGACTTAACCTACAGGCTCAGCACAAATCCTTTAATTGCTTTTATTGGATGTGTTTTTGCAAGGGACTCCGGAGACCTCACCTGGTGGACTGTAAATTGGGATCGGCCTTCTAACCTGCGATCCAATCCTGAGAGATAAATGGACTCGGCTTCCAATCCAATCAATTTGCTTAACTGCTTGTAATCCAATCAAGCGCCCTGTCACACAAACAATATGCAGATGGCTTCTCTCTCCAAAGCTCCTCGGGCTCCAGCAAAACATTGGCAGGAATCCCGCGGTACCTACCTGCCCCCCGCTGCATCCCATTATTATCTAATTCACACCTTAGCGCAGGGAGTGCAAAGGTGCGACAGGCACCCAAACCCCGGCCATGCAATAACAAACAACATCATGTTGAGTTTTAACCCATCAGTGGTATGGAACGCTAACAAGGTCAAAAAGGACAAGTATAGAGTGATACACCAAGCTTTATATTTATATCCATTCAAGGCAAGGGTTAAGTGATATGATCAAAGCACTGCCATTCCCTTCTCTTAAACTGTTCTTTGTTGGCAAAAGAGTATTGCAGATACATGCCTGGACATAAGGGTGCTCATTATAGTTATTAAATCAGGGGTCAGCTACCGTACACACTCGCACACAATACAGATATGAGAGACATACAGTACTGATCTGTACGTTGATCTTGTCGTCACTTTTTAAATTAACAACAATAACATAAATGCTGGGTTATTTTCAACACAGCGCCGGGTCAAAAAATGGCAAACCCAACTGTTATGCTGGGTTCACACCAAATGCGAACAATCGCGTTCCATGCTCTTTATTGCTTGCGGGAAAAGTTCGTTGTTTTTACGTGAATGGCGCGATTTTACAAATATTTTCAAGACGAGATTCACATCGCATGGCGCGAGTTCGCGTATATACGCGTCTTTGCATTAACTTCGTATGTAATTTACCTGAGCAAAATGCTTTAATTGGCGTCTGGTGTGAACCCAGTGTTCGGTTGAAAATTCACCCATATTCGTTTTTTTTTTTAAACAAACATATTCTGGGTTAATTTAATAATAAGGATTTACTTTAATAAAATAATTTAAATATATTGTATTAGACTGCATATAATTAAATGTTATATAGGGGTTATGTGTTAAAACATTATTGGTAAAACTTTACATTAAGGTTGTATTTGTTAACATTAGAAAATGCATTAGCTGACATGATATAACAATACAGTTTTAGAGCATTTATAAATATTTGTTAATGTTAGTTCAATACAAATACAATTGTTCATTGTTAACTGTGTATTACCAATTGTTAACAATTACAACATGAACTTAGATCCCTAAATGATGTAGAAGTATTGTTCATTGTTAGTTCAAAGCATTAACTAATGTTAAAACTCCAACCATATTGCTAAGTGTAACCAAATTATGATCCAACATTTACCACAAATAAATAAATGACAAAATAAAGTTGTATTTATCTATGTCAAATGAACTATATTACATAAAAAAATGTTATTTTGGTATATAATGGTTAAAGGTATGTTCTCTTGTGCATATCACCTCGCAACTTGGGGGTGTCCATGAAATCTCAAAGACAGCTGATGGACTTTGGGATTATAAATGTTAATACAGGCATGAATCCACACACACCCCTGCTGTTTAAATAGTGCTGATCTCCTGCAAAACTGGGAGTTTGATAATCACTGCTCGTATCTATTCGATTCACGGCGGGGGGTGCAGGGTGGGAGGGCTGTATTACATCGCTCTGTGGGAACCGTCTTATTCAGACCTGCACATAATTCTGCCTTAAAAAAATCAATAGACTACAGTCCTGCAAGAGACACAGATAGAGAGAGACCCGAAGAGTCAACGTGTGAGAAAGAGGAAAGAGAGAGTAAAAGAAAGATAGTGAGAGTGAAAGAGAGAAATGAGAGCGAGAGAGAGAGAGAGAGAGAGAGACAGAGAGATGGGCTGTCTGTAAAAGAGACAGACGATACTCTCTGGAACCCAGAAGCTATAATATCCATCCTTGGCGGTTCACTTGACATTTACTCGCCCTGCTTTTCTCTGCCTCCTAACTCCCGGCATTCCAAATCTCGTGGGTCTGTCGACCGGGTGAACAGATAACAAACCTGTCAGAGCGGGTTTAGGAAGAGGATAAATCCAGAGCCCGGTTGAAGGATGATGGGTTCCAGAGGGCAGCGTGTTTGTATGTGCGTGACCATAAGAGAAACGTGTGATCGTGTGTGCATGAGTGTTAACGGCCATCAGGACTGACGCTCTGTAGAACACCTCGAGAGAACAGCACCAGTGGTGCTCGGATCCGTGCGCCGTCAAATCTTTTCGAGAACGGCCTTGCCTCTCGCACCTTGTGCCTTACAGACAGAGCTCACAAAGAACGTTTCAGCAGCCCTGTGGTGAGGTCAGAGCGTGGGGCGGAGGGCTGAAGCGTGAGATGAGAGAGAGAAAGACTTTGAGTGGTGTTAGTGAAAAAGACTAGGGAGTGTCTCTTTAAGGGGCTGATAACATTCTCTCTGATGGGGTCCCAGGGGTCTCTGAAATGTCACAGCTCTGAGGCCGTGAGGCTGTCATACCAATAGACGACGGGGCCTATGGGACCGAGAGACGCAACGGAACTGCCTCACAGCCATATGTGAAAACACAAAGCTTCCATTTCTCTCTGCTGGTCAAATGTCTATCAAATGAGACCTTATATGAGCACACACTTTCATCCAAAGCGACTTACAGTGAATTAATGATAAATGTTATAATCTATCAAAATAACGTATATATTCAGCAGCCGAAAAAAATCACAGTGATCATTACATTCAATTATTTTCAATATATTATGGGTTTTACAGAATTAAACATGGTACAATAATGTTCTTATTTACATTTAATAGATGAACATTGAAACCGGATAAACTGCACAAAATAACAAAAAAGCAACGTTTGCAAATCTTGAATAAAGAAAACCTATTCATTTGTAAATAACAAGATACAAATGTTTTTACGTGTAGTTTAGGATCTGTTCAAATATGAATATATGATGGAATCATTACTTTCATTCATCTTTTGAAAGGCAAAACCTCTTTATCTTTTCTTGGCTGTATTAATATCTTGTTAATTAATATGATTAATGGACATATATCTTGGATAACATATCTTGAATATGTATATACAGTGACAAACACGCAGTGATAAGAAACATCAACATGACCATTTTTTTTATAAACAATTCTTTCCTGAGGTGACAAATGCAATTATCGTATGACAGTCTACTTTCAGTGTACACCTGCTACAAAGATTGCAACTTCAACAGTTTACTTCCCATTGGAAGATATTTACCAAAGAAAGCATTTAATATTTTTATAATAATTAATGTCTACAAGAGTGACCAATTGTCTCTCTTCACTTAACAATACACGACTGTAAGTCTTACAGAATTAAAAGTAAACCCTGAGAAAAATCGAAAGAAAACATCACAAAAACACAGTCTGCCTTTAAGTGAGTGACAGTGGATGGATGACCTCCATTTTAGTCGCGTGTTAAACAGTTTTGGTGTGCCGACTCGAATGTCCCTGCTCGACAGTGGCAATGATGAAAACGTCCTTTGGAAGGGCTAAAAATTGCACATCAATTACCAGAAGCAGTGAGGCCTGTCTTAAGTTCCAGCTACCATTTTGTAAAACCAGAAAATGTCAATAATGAAGTGAAACAAAGCTCTACATCAAGGACATTAACAGGGGAAAAGGGTAAAACAAAGAAAGTATTTAAAGCTATTGAATGTTAATCCAGAAAAACATGCTAAACAAGGTTTGTTAACGTGCTTCTTGACAATAAACAAACTGGGAGATATCTCCAAGTCCCCTTGAAGAACTCATGAACGTCTCTGTCTGTTAGAGTCCCGTGTTTATTAACAAACAGCGCTATGCGGTTTAATTAGTGCATGGAGAATACTTGGACTTGAGAAGCGCTGCGTGCCGTTTATGGTCTTGCGTGCTCGGTAGGATTCGCTAATAAAGTGAATTTAATTCAAAGCCGGTGTGAAAAAGCAAACAATGCTCAAAAACCAAAAAGATTAAAAGAGAACGAAAAATAAAAGGGCGAACGTTTCAAAAGCGTGCTCCAAACACGCTCTATTTTAAACAGGTGATGCTAACAAGGGGGTGGGTGCAGGCTGGAAGTAGACGAAGAAGAAAGATGCATACAAAGACCGTGTTCTCATTTTCTGTCTGAAAGCCCCACTAGGACCACTGAAACTAGCTTGATTTCCCCAGTCCAATTATATCGGTGCGCTCAGTCCTTCCAGAATAGCAGCGTGGAGCTCTGGGACGGTGTCTGCGTAAGCGGAGAGAGGCTAATAGAGTCCCTGAAGTTAACTCTGTTTCGCTGCTCGAGCTAATGGGCTGTGATATTTTTCCAAACTGACTGCTGCTGCGCCCCCCGGAAGCTGATCCAGCCCTGTGCTTTGGACACCGTGCTGACCCCACATCCAAAATCTCATCTCCGTTGCCATCAATGTAATGAGTTAGCCAGGGAGAGAGTGGAAACCGATCCTAGAAACCCGCCGCCATACATGACATGCCAAACTCATTCTCGCTAAGGCCGAGTCCACGAGTTCACTGTTGCCAGCGCGTCCTTCGAAGCCGTGCTGCCTTTAACGGTCCAAAAAGGCTTTTATTAAACCAGGCCTGAGAGAGAGAAAGCAATAGGCATGGTGGTTGAAGGGCTCTCTTTAAAGCCCCATACAGCTCTCTCGTGGCTAATAGCATCCTGGATGCTGCAGAGGGTGGAAATGGGCAGATATAAATCCGGAAAGATGGCTCCCTGGTCACCCATGCGCCAGACAGCTCGCCTCATTCCAGATGGTTGCGAGACAGGCCGGTGGCATTACGGATAAAGTCTGGGACTGGCCATTGACTACATATTAGAGATCATCATATTTTTGTAGTCTCAAATACACCGTGGTCCATTTTAACGCAAAAGCCAAGCATTTAAATGAATCCTCCTCACAATGCCTGTATAATTCCCCCTCATTATATCAATGAAATTGATTCGAGAACAATTTTCTGTGGTCGTTGTGCTACAGGGCGGAGAATTGTAGAGAATTATAGAAGACCCCTTTGTAATTATGTGTGACACACAAGACCCAAAGACTATCAAAGATGGTTAGAGATAGTGTGAAAACATGTTAAGTGAAAAGCGATGTAATTAAATGATGCGAACCTCGCCAGCGGAAGAAAAAACGTCAGGCGAACGTAATTTGACGTGATGAGATGTATTGCGCTCATTACACGCCCTCCCTTCAAGCCACCTCATCACGCGTTCGGTTAGTATAGAAAAGAGATTTGTCGAGAAAAACAACAGACTGCTTTTAACAGGCAGTTGCAAAGGTTAATTGTTTTCCTAATTACGTTTGGAAATGTCAAACATTTGTTTTTCTCCCTAATTGACAAGAAAATTAACTGTGAACTGCATTAGCGCCGAGCGTTGATCTCGAGAAAGCCGTATAGGGCATACGAGTGTCTCAATGCACAGAATGTATAAAAAGCTATTATGGCTTTGTTGTTCGTATGCGGTGCATTTTAAAATCACTTAAACGCAGAGAATAAATTTAAGATACGAGTCAAACGCGCAATTACGGCTCTATGTGAGACCGTAGATTTCACATCCCGAAGAAAAGCATTAAGCCCTTTGCTGGCAGTCCGTACGGGAAAACACAACCTCAACGCGAATCAATATTAATTTCTCTGCCTTGCTAATATTAAGACCTCTTCGTGTACAGTCAATGGCAGGTCCTGACTCTATCGGGTTTGAGCATGCTGGCACCCCTCTGCCCTTTTACCTGAGCGATTATCACACCTCGTCTCCAGGCAGAAGGTCTTTGTGCACGTGAAGGATTGATCTTGTTTGTTAAGGAGATAAGGGTGTAATTGGATGAGACCTCAAATCAGATGGACCTCCCCGGCTTGGCCAGCTCTAATGCTGCTATCCATGACCCGACTAAGTAGCTGGGCCGTGGACGCAACTGCAGGGGGTTAATCCTATCCAATCCCACCCCCAAGCCAGCTCATCACCATTTGGGCGGCCGTCCACTTCTTTGCTTGCTGGATTCAAGCCTTCGGGCTAGAGGGGCGAGAATTAAGCGTACCCAACAACATCACACAGGAAAGGCTGGAGCCAGGAGTTTAATTGCAAACGTGTGATCTACCGCACTGTGGTGGAGATGGAGATTATGACGGATGTCTGCTGATACAGGAACAAATAAATATTTCATCCTGCGGGAAAGTGGCTGAGGGGATTATTTTAGGAAGCAAGCTTGTTATATATGGTTATATAAAGAATAATAATAATTAAATAATAATACAATGATGATAATAAAAAGGCTAATAATAATAACAATATTAATAATATAAAAATATTTTTATTATGACCAAATAAGATATAGTAAAACAAATAACTTGAGTACAGTCTGTTTCCGATGAATAACCCCTCTTGCTAGTGCTAAGATCCACCAGATATGCTACAAACCGTGTTTGGAAGTTAAATTAAACTGCATATTTCAACAATGGGAATAAACATAGGATGCCATACGAGCATCGTAAATAAACAATATTAGCAAATCACATATTCACAAAGCACAGGTGATGGAGAGCAACAGTGTAGCCGCACAACACAAACAAGTGTACCGTTTGAAATTTTTGAACGCAAGATATAACTTTGAGTGCTGTTTGACAGCATGTTTTGAAATAAGCGAGATGAAGCGATCTAAGCGGTGAAGAGCAATAAGCTGTGCCCCGAAGATGAAAGCTCCAGCAAACCTTTGATGACTCACTGTTTAGTGCGTAGAGCTGTTTTTGATCAGACTAACTAGAACGCGGGAAGTTTGGGAGAATGCAGTCAGGGGTTTGATAAAGTGCTGAGAACGCCTGCAGAAAAACACCTTTTAAAAATAGGCATTCCCTTTTAACATTGTATCCTTGGTGCAAACAGCTTTTTTAAAGTCCAAATACCCTGACATTTATGAAAAATTACAACATTTGGTGTCCAGCATACATGCAAAAACACATTAACCTAGGGATGGTTGCACCATCCGTGCACAGTGATATTATTTATTTTATCGGTCGAGTGCATCATCCAGGAACTTAAAGTACGCTGATCCTTGTTGGTAATTTCGATGTGTGAACGGAGTTCTCACTACTTAAAGAGTTATGTCATCCAAAAAAAAAATATGGTCATACGGTACTTACCCTTAAGTTGTTCCAAACTGCATATATTTCTTTGTTCTGTTGAACACAAAGATATTTGGAAGAATGTCCGCAACTGAGATTTCTGGGGCATCTTTGATTACCATATTAGTCATTGTGTGAATCTGCCAATACACATTTCCTATTATCAGCGTCCGTTTTACTTAAAGAACAAAGGAGTGAATTTCACATTTAAAAAAGACCTTAAGAAAGTCAGATGCAACCCTTCCCATCAAAGCGCTCAGTTCTCAAAAGTAAAATATTCTCAAAAACCTGCTGTAGGATACAGACATCTATCAAGTCGTAAACTTATTTTTATCATCTCGCTTCTCCGACTGCTTCACAGTGACAATAACTGGCAAGAACTTAAATCGCTCTCTCTTTCTCTCTCCGAAACACTCAACTCCGACAATCCCCGCAGTGCCAGGAGGTAATTCGACCAGCCAATTTAAACATGGCATGATTGAGCTGTAAAGAACCAGCGGACATCAAAGAAGGAACCTTGAGTCTGCGAGAAAGAGCAGAACGCTGGTGGGAGGCCGAGAGAGGGACAAGAAACGGGCAGGGGGTGGATTTGTATGTCATTACGACCGCACCGCTGTGTTGCTATTCTGGATTCCCTGGGTTTGACATCTAGATTGCAGATGGATAAGTGTGCCTTGAAACCACATCCCCCAACAGGGAAAAGAAAATCATTTCTCATAACGGCATCTATTTACTGGCACGGCCTATCTCTCCCACAGGGCCCGAAACAAATGAAAATGTTATTTCTTTCCTCATGAACTCCCACCTTTCTGTCTGCCTTTTTTCACTGCCAGCAATTGCATTCCGCCTTTAAATTTGAGTTAAGTAAATGACTAGGGGGAAATAATGTCTCCGGAATAATCTTTGTGAAACTATAATTCCAGGGGGTTGTGTTCCAATTTATACATTTATATACTTTCACATTTATTTACTCTGTTCATGGGCTTCTTGCCTTGCGGTTTGGGGGGAAAGTGCTGTGGCTTGTGATATAGAAGTGATGTGACATATGGAGGCTTCCTTTGTAATCCCCTCAACCACAGCGAGGCCTTGACGGGGGCCCGAACGTGCCATATGCCAAACCTATAAACAGTCCTGATGCGGACGGACAACGTAAGAGAGGCACCGTAAAGCACAAATAAACCCTTTCAGAAAGTATCAGATCGATGACACATAACAGCCAGATAAAAGTTGTAAAGCTTGACAACTTTTTTATTTAAATGACCGGTTGTAATAGTCATCATTGGTGTGGGAACAGGTGAATAGGTTTTACCAAGACCTAGCTGTCTGCTCTCTAACACGGTGGTTTGTGGCGGATGATGTTTTAAAAGCCTGTTCTTTAAAAGACTCTTTTACACTTAATGTGTACTCAGCCTGTTCCACTTAAGCATAAATCTTAACGGAACCATGACAGATCGTTCTGGAACCTTGGCTGATGGTTCCAGAACACCCAGCAAGGATTTATGTTGCCCTAACCACCTGCATGAGCCGACACGCTATTAAATGACTACTGGAAGAAAATCAAAACCCTGTAACTGCTGCAATTTCTCATTCTATCACATGTTTTTCTTCCTTCGCACATGAGAAGAAAAACATGTGGTTGTGTGACACTAAATCACCGAGGCAATACATTTTGGGAATATGTTATATATCAGCATGTTCACAACTAGTCCGAACCGAAATTGGAGCTAATGTCTATGTTTAACTTTCTTTATTTGGCCAGGATGTGTAATTTTACTCTCTTTAAATAAAAGCCTTGTTCTTTTTTGTCCGAACAGTAAATGCAATCACGTCAAGACAGAGCTGTCCTCAATATGAATTATGGAATAAAGAAAAGTCTGCACTATTCTCTCACTATTCAGTGAGTGTTGTGGAGTGACTCAGTCGATCCATTCTTAACCATTAAACCTGTTGGGGGTCCTTGAAAATGTTGTTAACCAGAATGCCATCACAAGTTATTAATTAAACATGTTTAAGCTTTGAATCTAGGAAAAGAGAACGGTTTACAACTTTGTCATTCAAGAATAATAAATGTGTTCATTTATTTTATAAATAATATATTAAATAATATAAAGTTAAGCCTGAATGTCAGAAAATACATTTTACAATTCATATTTTTACTTCTAAAGGTTCATTAAAAGGTTAATTTAACGCCACAGGACTATTTAAATAAACTAGTGGAATCTTAAACAATATCTACAGCAGATGCAGTATCAAAAACTGCACTTTTCATAATTGAAAGATTATAAAAATAAACTCAAATCCTGATGTTGTAAAGTCCATGGATATGTCTACCTGTAAACAAACCACTTATCTTATTTTTCTATCAAAACAATCTCCGTCCTTTGAATGACTAGATGTTTCTACATTGGACATTTGAATTTATCCCTAACAAGCCTAGTCTGTGATCTCAGACTGACCTGTGTTTTTATCATTACAGCAGGCACTAAATGACTGAACTGCACAGCGCTGTCCATTAACTGGATGTCAATGGGCACAATGTGACTGTGAAGCCTGCAGCGTTTAAAATGCCCTTTAAAAATAATCGAACAGTTCAGACAGACCTCCACAGACCTACTCACTACAGCCCAACAAATTAATATATTAGAACAAGATGAGTCAGCATGGTGCGGGGCATGGAGTTTATGATCAGTCACATGGCATCATCTGTGTGCGAATGACACAAAAAATGTGACATCATGCTAGTTGGCAACAATCTACATTTAGGCTTATAAATGATACGCTACTTTGTGTAGTAATTGTTTACAGTAATTATTATTGTGTCCTTTTATTTGAGATACATTTATTATACATTAAACTTGAATTCAAATTGTTTTGATGTGTGAATAAAACATTATTAATGCATTGTTAGTGTTTCCCTTATGGAAATTAACAATGTTATTTCTTTGCGGTACAAGTGTAGTAACCTTGTTTTATTGGTGTATTGATTACTTATGGCAAAACCATGGTTTACTACAGATACCATCATTTAACTATGTGTATTTAAAAACCATCTTGGTTATTTTGTGGTAAACATGGTTTTACTACATTAACAATGTTTTGGGGGTTTTAAATGAAGTAAAACCATGGTAATTTGTTTTAACTGTTTTAAAACCATGGTTAATATTCGTAAAGGTTATTTTACCTTAAGCCAAACAATCCTATTTAAAGTGTGGTAAAAACTAAACTTTATTCCAGACTATTCCACAATAGACATTTTACAGCCTGTGACTGAGCAGTCAGTATGCTGTTCTTAGCATGGAGAACCATAGAGTAACCAGGCCAACACCTTCACAAGCTGAAATCTTTACAACTCCTCTTTACACGTTCGCAGACTTTTTCTCTTCCCCGGAGAGTCCCGCACAGCCTGTCCATCAGCACCTGAGTCTGCTGGAGACAAGGCAGCATTACTCGGCCGGGGCAGGCAGTCTCGATCCATCATACGGCAGGATCATTAAAGAGTGAAAACACGAGTCGCCTCTGAAAGCCAAACAAGCGGGAGAAATGGCAGAAAGAGAAACGGGTCTGGTATATTTACAACACAGGCTTGGGGAATAGGGCTGTGGCGGCTGAGCCGAACACACACATGCAGAAGCTCTGGGTCGGGCTGATTTGTAGGCCTGGGAGAAGCGAGTCCGGTCTGGTGTTTATTAAAGCGACTGATGCCTGTATCCTGGCGGGTAAGGTTGAGTTTATTTTAGCTCACAGCCAATATATAAAAGCATTATCCATAAAGCAATGGATCTGACAGTTTCTCTCAAGAGGCGACTGATGAACTGTATCCGCATGCCGCAGAAAAATATGCATGTTTCAAATGCACAGAAATGTGTCTTATGGTTTCTAAGGCCGTGGGCCGAAAAGCATATTTCTTTTCTTTTTCTCGGCTGCATTCTCACACATTCAGAATATGGTACCCATATTGGTCTCTTATTGCTATGGCAACTAGCGATTTCCCTTGCTCCTTGGGCCCCGTGCTGTCATTACCCAATCAGAACGAGACCTTTGTTAAGATTCCCTCAGGCTCCACTTACTCAACTCGCTATGATGAACTGACCTTACACCGAGGAGAGAACGACAGCGAGAGAGAAAGACACCTCCAAGCTATCTGTCTCTGAGCGCAGTTAAAAAAATGAGAGAAAACGGCAGGCATTTAAATGGCATTACAATATACACTCTGATCTGAAGACAATAGACAAAAGACAACCTAGTCCCTGCCAGCAGTCTACATTTTTACTTCCTAACGCGTTCTTTCTTTGGATGGAAGAACAAAGAATGTGCAGAAAAGTTGGCAGGTAAATGCCTGGATGATGCTGAGCTAGGGAAGTGAAAAAATACTAAAGTTGTATTCCTGTAGCTCATTTGAGCACCGTGTTCTCAGAGCAAAAGTTGTGAGTTCAGTTCTCATAAAGACACACCTATACACTACAGGCTAGGAAGTTTAGGATCAGTTTGCAAAAAAAATCTCATAATCTTAAAAATATTTGAATCTAAGGTTGTATGTAATTCGTATATGTAATTTCTTTCATGAGAAAACTTTTTTTTTATGGATTGCTTTGACCAAATAATGAATAAAAAGCAGCCAATAAGAGTCCAGCATATGGAAATACTGTTTAAAAATCTTTCCTGGTGTAGACCTCAAGAAGATGGATGATAAAATGTTATGAATACGATTTTGCAAATTCTAGCTAAAAAATGACTACTTTGAAAATGTCATTTAGCAAATTGTTAGTTGGAATTGTGTTATTCTACAGTTTTGATGGCGTTCCTATATTTCCAAATTGTGGAAAAAATATAAATAAAGAACGAGCAAGTGATCCTAAACTTTGTGTACAATAATATATTAAAATATATTACATGCAAGGTTGGTGACTTTGAATGAAGTGTCTGCCAAATGCGTTAATGTTAATGGGTGTGTAAAGCAACTATTAGACTATGATCTCTTTATGATATTTTAACATAATGTTAGTGCTAGAAACAGTAAGTAGACACTTTGTATTGCATAAGTAACAATACAAAGATCATTCTCTAAAATAAAGTATAGGGATTGAAAAATGTTATAAGCACAAACACATTCACAATCACAAACACGTGGCCTCCATTTACGAGTGAATCAAAGCCACGTTGCTATTCTGATTGCTGTCATGTTGCACATTAATATTTAATGCCTTCCATCCTCAGTACAACTATCTTAGCCTTCTAATTCACGATTGTGTGTTCAGACACAATACTTTCAGATTCTTTAAGTGCTAAAAGCGTGTTCTTGTAATTTTATTGATGCCGGTTAAAAACAGCTGTGACATCTAAATGGAAATGGCTACGTCTGTAGGTATACTGCAGATATGCGTGCGTATGGTGCTGGGCAGCTGAGGCGTAACGGCGGGGTAGAGAGGGGGATGAATGGCAGGTTTATTGAGGTGCTGTCACCGGACGTGTTTCAGGTCAGAATGACTTACAGCTGATTTAGAGCAGTGCTCTTAAGCTATAAAGCAATCATAACCACTCTTGTTCTTTAGACACACTCAGTTTCCCTGCCCACACAAACTCAAATGCGCGCTTCAACAGCTATAAACACGCTGTCACCCAGACAGGGAACACAAACTCGCTCCGAATTCTTACTTGCTGGTGGTAGTGCTGAGTTCTGACTCCCTGCTTTGACTCCCTGGTTAGGGTGAGGTGTGGCTTTAGGGATAGGGCCAATCAGGTCGCAGACCCCCAACCATGTCATCCAATTAAAAGCAATTTAATATAATTTGCCCACGAATCCCATTTTAGAGGTGTATGTTTGTACACACAGATTCACATCTCGAACTTCAGCTCCTGTCATGATAATCGGCTTATTATAGGTGCGTTGAGTGCGCTACATCCAAACGCTCGTCTCTAATAATAAACGCTTCGAATCAGAGAACAAGCGAGCAAGGAAGAGAGTGACGAATAGAGACGGAAAAAGAACTACGGGATAATTAATGCGAGCAATTACAACTTGCATGTCGGAGCAAATTGGCCAGCATTTCTCAGCTTGTAAAGGCCCCTGACCTCATTAGAAACGACTGCGTCGAGGAATAATCAAAATTAGCATCGAGGTTCGAGCATCCGTGACAAACGAAGAAAAGAAAGTTTGACTGATTTCGTCTGTTTTGTCTTCACACACCAGAGACGCAGAAACCTGACCTCTCTGCAAAACGCTCTTTCCATGTCCCGGCAAAATCTAATAATAATAGCAATCATTAAAAACAACATCTATATTATATGACATAAATCTGCTCCAGCGGCTGTAATTACAGGGTGGAGATTGTTTTACCACATACAGAAAGAATCCCCCAGCCTGGGCTGAACTAATAATGTACAGCCATTAACCACTGGGATGGATTCAAATATGTTCACTGTATAATGGCGAGAGAGCTACAAATCTTTGTAAACCACTCACAGAGTTCCAAAGTGAAGACTCAAGAGACGAAGAGAAAGAATGATCTTTCATAACATCCCATATAGACGACGTTAAAATGAAGTATTGGAAAACACACATAAACTACTGTAGCTGTAATGAGTTTGTAGTCAGTTTAATACCTTCCTGCACATGTCTGAGGTCTATTAACTGTTGAAAGGTCTTAAAGGGATAGTTTAGCAAAAAATAAACATTTTGTCATCATGTATTCACTTTCTTGTTATTTCAAGCCGGTACGATCCATTTTCTTTCCCGGAACAAAAAAAGATATTTTAAGTAATGTTGATAAACAAAACTATTTGCCTCATTGACTTCCATTGATTTTGTGTCTGTACAATACGGGTGAATGCGTATCGCTTGCAGTTCGGTTACCAACATTCTTCAAAATATCTCCTTTTGTGTTCTGAGTAAGAAAATACTTAGTCATACAAGTTTTAAATGACGAGGCGAGTAAATTATAACAGACATGTCACTTTTGGGTGAACTATCCCTTTTAAAGGAATGATATTTATCATTTCGAAATTGTTGATATTTTGATTAATAATGTTTATTAGTTTGATTATAGTAGTAACGTACAGTACAGTATAGTGGTTCTCAAACTGGGGGCCCCAAGATGGATCCAGGGGGTCCAGAATTTTGTGGCTTTTTCTGAAATACAGAAAAAGTATAGTATAGAGTATGGTTTAATGTAGTTAAATTTGTGCAAATTATAAATTGGGATTGGGAATCTATTTTTTTTTTATTTTTTGTGTTTTTTGTTTGTTTGTTTTTGCTCTTATGGAATGTAAAATGCAGATGTACAACATGCATATTGTTTTTGTTGAAAGAGTTTCTATACACCAATTTGGACGACCTAAACAGCTCTGTTTCAACGCTGGTCCAGAAGAGCTTCCTGTTTCAGTTTTTGAACATTACACAAACCATTGAACGAAATACAACCATCAGAACCTATATAACCAAATCAAAATGTTAAACTAATGTATTTAAGATTTCATTATATATGTAAGATTAAAAAAACAGTGGCTTCTGTGCCACTGTTTACATCGTGCGATGTGATCCTTAGCTGTCTACTGACCTCTATTTATGAAAGGGTTAAATCTGACGTGTCTCCTTCATTCTCAAAATCTGTCGGTTTGCCTCAACTTCACTGCATATCACCGCTGACAGCATTGCTTATGCCTCGAGCATCCACGTGTGTGTGTGTGTGTTTCCATCACATCTTGATATGCCACATATCAGACCAACAACCCTGAAACTGCCATCTGACCCTCAATGTAAATATTTCATTTCCTTCCTCTGTTAAGACCCAACTGAATGATGAATGAGCAATAAAATGTGTTACCCAGCAATCCTAAAGTACCGTTACTATGGCGACCAAAGAGCAGGTAATGTCATTGCTTTCTCTCTCACTCTTTCCCTGTCTCACGGTCCGTCTCTCTTTCTCTACGTGTCAGATTAGCAAACTATAATGAGAGTAAAGAACAGCTTCAAGAATAGTCCCACCGTGGGAAGGATACCTCGGTGAAGATGATGTTAAATGACCTGTCATATTTTAGCCTTTTAGTTAGGTTTCGTTCCTGTCTTCAGCTGACCTAATTATCATCTCCTGCTTTGTCTCTCATCAGCGAGATGATGACGGGTGGGCAAACACAGCGAACGCTCACAGGCCACGGTAGGCCCCTCTCCATTCCGGCACACATACACACCCCAGAAGAAAGTGCTAATGTGCTGTTTACTGGAATCCGGAGCCCTGTAATTGGCAATTTATTTGATAGGCAGCCGGGTAATGATGGCATTTCACTCCCGCCGCAGAGACTAAACACATGTGCGTTTGATTCGTCCCTTTCTGCCACACCCCCCCCTTCCCTCCTCCCTTTGCCATGGCCTCCAGCCACCCTGCCTGGGGTAACCACGCTGCCTCGCCGGCATCAAACGCAGCTGAAAGGGGACCCGGAGCTTCAGCGCAAACACAGCGGGCCTGCCAATTTATCCAAGGTTTGGGGTAACCGCTGGCTAGAGCGAGGCTGATTCACCATTTGTAGCTTAATGAGCTGACGGCACATGGGGACAAGGGGTGAGGAAGGAGAAAAAATGGAACTAGGGAAAGGATGCAAGATGGCCCACGGTGACCTCGTGGGGACCTCGGTTTCCTCTCAACCGAGCAGAGATAGATCAACACCGAGCTCTCTCTCGTTTTCTCAGCAGAAAGGAGTAGGTTAGACATCATTAGCACACTGCCAGAGAGTGTGTAATGAGGTCTAAAATTACTCCATATAACCTCAACTCTGCCATAGACCCTTGAGCTCTTCTGTTTTGTTTCGCTTTCATGAAGTATAGAAGTAGGAACATATATTAATGATCAACACAATTGGATTTCATAACTAAAGATGTTCTCTGTGGTTCCTCATACATCTATCTCACTCTCAGAGAATTTTATCTAGTTCCACTGGTATGAAGTGGCTTTTTTACAACGTGACTGTGAATAACCTGCTTTCCATCATCCCCTCAGGACTGGGATGCTCCATTTTAGGTGTGACCCTGAAAAGTACTTCTACTACATCCCTTTCAGCACCTTCAATTTAGAATGCTCAGGGGTTTCTGAACTCTTTGACAAAAATACTTGCCGTAGTCAGAGTCCATTGGCAATGTGTGACCAAATCAACGCAGAAAAGTAAACAATACAACATATTGGTCAAGTTGTACTTAAAGTAGCACTTAATTGTATCAGCCGTGTATGTTGTTTCTGTCACATTTTACGCGCACCGTTTAATATTTTTTTATAGAGGAAATCTTTTGCACACATTCCAATTGTATAGTACAATTATAAATAATACTACTAATAATATTGAACACATTCTTTGATAAAAGGGTAACTTCTTGTGCCTTATGCAATGCTCTTAAAACTGAAAGTTGAATCGTGTATGTTCTTTTGTGTAATATTTATGGGTAAAACTCTATGATAAGGTTGTTTTTGTTAACTTTACTTAATGCATTTGCTAACATTGGTATTAATTAGCATTTTTTTATTAGCATTAGCTCATTTTGGCTTTATTAATTAGCTAGTTTTATACATTTTTAAACGTTATAACTGTTAACATTAGTTAATGCACAATAAAGCAGCATTAACAATTAAAGTGGAATGAACCAAAATTAAAAAAATACTTAAAGAAAAATGAAACACTTAAAAAACACAATGTTCGTTGCTATGTCATGTTCGCTAATGCATTTGCTAATGTTAACAAATACTGTATAACCTTATAGCAGAGTGTTATTGTAAAGAAATTCACAAAAAAACAAGGTGATACTTTATTTCAATCATCCACTTTAGACATTTTACAAACTATGAGTAACTTTGCAACTTTTTATCAACTAGTAGTCATCGACTATTTGTTCATATCTGCTAACACTTTATTTAGATGGTTCCAAATAGTGGTAGGGTAGCCTTTAACTTCATGTCAACTTATTTTCCAAATCCTAACACTAACTTTAACCAATCAGTCTGCTAATACTCAAACACACTTAACACATTCTGCCTATCTTTGCCATGCACTGTTACCTATTCATAAAATCATATATATATACCCTATCCTTGAATCAATTTTCTTCCTTCAATTACTCTTCCTCTTCCCACTCCCCACCCCTTCACGCTATATCTGCTAGGTTTTCTCTCTCCATCCTGACAAGGAGCTGCAGGTATCATTTCAATTTCTGATGTCAACATCAAATTACTTATTTCATTTCATGCCTGGCCAAGCATCCTATAGCTACACGCAGGAGTGGTCGCGTTCAACTCGTTCTGCCGTGTCTGTTGCGACGACTTGCCGCGCCCTCCAGCTGACAGCTCTAATTATGCTCGATATGTGATAGTGCACGTGTATGCACCCACACTCGCATCTCCTCTGCGGGAGCCAAGACTTGAGGTTTGGAGCAGGTCTACACCACGCTGGCTGACGGGGCCGTGTGTAGATTTATAAACAAGTTTTCATAACATTTTATACTACGTTAACTGTAAAAGAGAAAGTGAGTGAGAGAGAGATTTTTGTAATAAATGCCACTCTATAAAACATCAACGTTACCCTAAAACCAAATCTAAATATATTATAAGGATAGAAGGTGTAACGAGGAAGGCAGGACCGGAGCCGTGAGGCGGGGCTGGTGGCGTGAGTGAAAGTGGGAATCAGCTGTGCACCGGTCCTGCATATCTCACGGAGGAGATCGGGACCATAAGAGGACGAGCGACAGGACTACAGACGAGAGAGGACCGGACCCGGACATGTGTAACGTTTGTGTTCATGTTCTTGGAGCCGGCAGTCGACCGTGAGGTGGCTGCCGGCCTTTTCCTTTCGTGTTATTGTTTGTTTATTTTGATTAAAGTTTGATTAAATGTTCGCCAGTTCCCGCCTCCTTCCTTCCCTACTATGAACTTTGCTACAGATGGTTTCAAAGCAATATCATGAACAACCGTTAGTGCGATCGCGCGAAATGTTCGTCGACTACCTTTAAAGGGATGGTTCACCCAAAAATGGAAATTCCGTCATAATTTCCTCACCCTTGTGTTATTTCACACCTGTATAAATTATTATTTCTGACGAACACAGTGACAGATATTTGGAAGAATGTTAGTCATTGTCCGATCCGGTACATCATTGACTAGCCTACCATAGTAAGAAAAATTTCATGGATGTCAAAGGTGCCCCAGAACTGCTTGATTTCCTAAATTCTTCAAAATATTTAATCTTGTGTTCAACAGAAAAAATATATCTATACAGGTTTAAAACAACCTGAGGGTGAGTAAATGATGACGGAATTTCTATTTTTGGGTGGACTGTCCCGGTACATTTGCATATAATAGAGCGTCTGTACATTATTGCCGATGACAAGCAAAAGAAACCAAGAAGAACCGTTACTTGGCTAAACCTGCCTCTCCAATATTTTTAATTTAGACTGCTAATACCAAGCTCAACCAATACATGTCAATATCCCATTCGGTTTCTTTAAATGCAACAAACTATAGTACCCATTCAACAAATTGTTTCATTTACTTATTATACAATCAAATAATAATATTAATTAATATTAATTAAAATAAATAAAATAGAATATAAATAGTTATATTATTAGACACTAGCCAGACCGATAATCAAACACAGCGCACGCGTCCAATTAAATTGTCTAAATACGTTATATATTCAGCTTTAACCCCCAAGGTGCATCACTTTGGTCACTTTCACATTTTTCCCCTTCGTTACTTCCTGTCATCTCCACTTCTACGGTATATGAGCACAGTTGCGCTTCACCCAGAGCTTCCACCGAAGCTGCCAGCTGAGTAAATAGGATGTTCTTATCGCCACCCGAGCACAAACACACAGCAGAGCCCGCAGGCCCGAGGGTGAAGACAACTGCGCTCCTCCACCTCACGTCCTGATGCAACACAAACACACACACTAGAGCTCGCCTCTTAAAAGCTCCTATTGTTCCTGTTGGCACGGGACCACGTCTGCTTATCCCAACAGAGCAGATAAGAAAAACTGTAAATTGCTGTTTAAATATTGAACCTCTTTGTTCTTAAGCAGGCAGATAAGCAGAGGTGTCAACTGACTGATAACTATCAGGAATGGAATTATTGTAGCCACTGAATCCAACATGGTTGCCTTGCCTTAAAAAGACTTAAATTAGTTTTTGTACGGTTGTGGGTTCTCAAACATGAACTCGTATTAATAACTTTGCAATACAAAAATGTAAACACATACTGTAATAGTTGTCAACTGTGACATTATTTGACTGAGACTGTTATTTAAAGAGAATGAGTTACTCACGTCTGTCAACCTGTCTCTGGAGCTGCTCCGGATGGAGGGTTTGGATTCTCCACTCACGCTCTCGCTGTCACTGACCTTACAGTTGTTCTGGCCCGGCTTCAGCTGGAGAACACAAAAACACAACACCAAACAACAATCAGAACCAATGAGACAACTTGAGAATGCCTAAGAAAAGGTGTTTGGCATTAAATTTGAATTCTACACATGTATTAAAGGGACAGTTCACTCAAAAATATCATTTCTGTCATCATTTATTCACGCAAATGCACACCCTGATTTCTTCACAAAAATGACTTTTTGAGAAATGTCTCAGCGGTTAAGTGCTCACACAATGGAAGCCAAGGGGGGGCAATTGTGTTTTGTTACCAAAATATCATACATATACTTAAAGGGGTCATATGGCATGGAAAATACAGCATTTGTTTTATTTAAATCGTGTATACACATTGTATTATATCTAAAGCAAACAATAATATTCGTTTTAGCCGGGTCAAATGGCTCCTTTAAAGTGATGGTTCACCCAAAAACAACATTTCTGTCATCATTCATTTACCCTCATGTTATTCAAAACCTGACTATTTCTTGACAAAAGAAGATATTTTGAGAAATGTCTCCACGTATGTGTCCATACAATTGAAGTCAATAGGGGCCAGTGTTGTTTGGTTACCAACGTTGTTCAAAATACCTTCTTTTTTATCCTCTGGAGAAAGAAATAAAGATTTGAAATGACACAAAGGTTTGTAAATGATAAAAAAATTGACATTTTTGGGTGAACCATCCCTTTAACCTCTCAACATTAACTGCTAAAACAGGAGTTTTTTTAATGTCAAAGCTATAGATTTGAAGGTAGATCATATGGAAGATTTGGGATTGAATACAGCCTGCCTTGTATCAATACTATCAATCATTTCCCATCAACTTTAAATTAATCAGAACAAGTACTTTAAAACACTTCAGAAAAATGGCACCTTTTCCAATTCAACAATAAACAAAGGTTTAACAGCACATGAATCACCAATAAACAGCTCCCTCCACTGTGACATCATCTACCTGGATCACGTTCCAGTGAAGCTAAAGCCACTGACACCTACACGACTATCTGATTTCCCCCCGAGAAGCCTGACCTCATATCAAACCTGTGAGAACAAGAAATAAAATACCCCCTAAACAACATCAAAAAGGTTTTCCATCCCATAAGCCATTCTTAAGGAACCAAAGATTCACAGCAGGTGTCCTTTTCCACATAAGAAACCATAAAGAACAACAATACAGTGCAGAGCACACGGCTTCTAAAGGGGAGTTGGCGGGGAGGATATGAAATCAAAAAACATCTGAGCCCAACTACATTTAATAGAACAATGAAATACTCCTGGGACGCGGCAACCGTCGCCAAGGACCGCAATTTACGTCTACTGAATCCACGCCACTCAGGCGGCCTGTTTCCTTACCTCTCGCCCCGCAAGAACCCTCTGCTTTTATCTCTCAGGACATAAAAACACAGCTTTATGGGTAAAGATGAGCAGTAAATGTGTGCAGTGTCACTTAATGGAAAAAGCAGAGTCGGTCACGGCGCACTGGGGGGTTGTTTACCAAGATGAGGAGACAGATCGGCCTTTTCCTATCTTTCCCTCTCTTTCCGTCTGTCTCTCGTACACTTTCTCCCCCATCACGTGGAAGAAAAAAATGCGATGGTGCTTGACAAAGGCAGCAACACGGGAGGGGGAATATGATCTTCAATAAGAGGGTTGGAGAATATCTCTTTTCACTGGTGCAAGCTGTGGGTTGTTAAAGGCGCAGTGGCGGGATAAGGGACTGCAGGGAAGAGGACCCTTGAGTAAAGCACATAATTAAAATGAAACTGTTCCTTTCTGTAACCATTAGCTATGTGAAAAGATCTCTCTCAGAGGGAGAGCTCAGAGACTGCCGGCAGACGCTTGGCTCTATCAGCAGGCCAGCGTGATAAGAGACCTGCACTGCTCGGAGAGAAAGACTTGGCAAGGAGAAAAAGGAAGAGTGTTTTGTCCAGGAGGATCTTGGAGTTGGAGGGAATCTGAGAGGGAGGGAAGTGGGAAAGGTCAAATAGAGAAGACGCAGTGTCATAGTGGTCAAAGATAGGAGTTTGAAAACTAAAAGTTGGAAATGCGAATCCGGAAATCGGTGATTTATGACGTATAAGCATTGTGACATTGATGGAATTACTAGGGACGGATCAAAATTCTCACAGGGAAAGATATTTGGAAGAATTCTTGTAACCAAACAGATTTGCAGAACTGTTTGCTTTCGTACATTCTTCAAAATAACTTCCTTTGTGTTTAACAGATACAATTCCCTACTATGGTAGTCAATGGTGACCAAGAACTGTTTGGTTCCAAGCATTCTTCCAGATATGTTTCTCCGAGTTCATTAAAACAAAGAAATTAATACAGGTTTGGAACAACTTGACGGGGAGTAAATGAAGACAGTATTTTCATTTGTGTGTGAACTGTTTGATCCTTTAAGGGGATTTTCCGAACCTGAATGACTTTCTAAGGAACACAAATAAACCTTAACAATGTATTTGAATATTGTATATTCAATTACATTAAATGGGGATTGTAAGACACAACTTGGATTTAAAATAAAAAAGGTACATTTACACCGGATTTAATACACAGGGTTAGATATTCTTAAAAAAAGCAATTATTGAGGAAGCAGTTAAACTATTTTGCTCATGAATAATGTAAATGTCTATGTAAAAAGATTAGCGGTGCATATTTTCATTTAAAAGGGTTAGAATGTGAGTTATTCAGGTTATAATCAAATATTCACACAGATGCTGTATTACACTCTGACAGCACATTTACATTTAACCGGTTTAACAGGTTTATCTTTTACCAAAGTGTTATTAGTGTAAGATGTGTTATTAGGTTTATCCCCTCAATTCCTCCTAATGACTCTTATAGGTGTTAAAAAAAAAATTCCTGAGATATTCCCTACAAGTCTCCAAGTAATCTTTTCCAGATTTGATTAACACAACGAAAAAGTGCAATTCTGACAATATACCATCAACAAAAAGTTTAATAGAAACCTATTTCTCAAGCACAGTAAAGAAATCAGATGAACAGCAGTTATGCGGATAACCTCAATGTCTGCACATGGTATGAGAACTTTTGTACAGTATATTTCTATTTGGGTCCAACATTTTTCCAAAATATTTTTGGCACTGGGTTATTATCTACTGCTTCTAGCTAATTAATAGGGACGGTTCACACCCTCTCCCACAAATTAAATTTACGCACAGACATTTCTCAGACCTGTATGACTTTTGTATGACCAGATTGTGCGATGAGCCACGGCAAAGGCCTTGTTCGTAATGGGTTTGTCATGTCACGTTGCATCCAGTGTAGACAAAATGTAAAAATGATTTTGGGTTCAAATAGTTTACTTTTTCTTTTGTCGTGTTGTGTCACGTCCAGTGTAGGCATGGTGTTACTTTCTTCTATGCAACGCAAAAAAGAGGCGTTATGCAAAATATCACTGCATGCTGTGAAGCAGCTGCTGTCAAATTCAGAAAAGTACAGACGTGCATGATCTGTGAAAACTGATAAGATACTATCATTAAAGCATTGTGTAATGTCTGACATTTGATAGTTTTGAGTGAAAAACAGACCGACAAAGTTGTTAGTCATTAATAAAATATTTTATTTTTTTACAAATGTGGTACATCAGCCTCAGCAAATCAGCATTTCGCCCCCCCAAAAAAATGTTTCGAAAACATTTTGTGTTTTATGGAAGGAAAACTTCACAGATGATTATTCAATAATAATCGCTGGGTGCAAGTGCGATATACTTTTGAAAGCGCATATTTTTGGTAAGCCAGCATCTCCCATATGTACGGGCGTGTTTGTGTAAAGTGAATGCGTGTGTACATAAGAGCCATCTAATAAATGTTGTTTATGACTATGTATGTACAGTGAGTTTGTGTGTGCGCATACGGAGCGTCTGACAATTTTCACAGTCTTGCTCATGCAATCATAATGACGTTAATAAAGACTGACAGCTCCGCCACATCGCGCCATAAGGAAAAACCTCCTTTAACAACCCTGAGAGTGAAGCATGAGTAAAGATCCCCCCTCCAGGAAGATCGCAAACAGATGGTTTTCATATTCCAGCGACTAATTCCTCAACAATTAAAAACACAGTAAGACATTAGCATCTAATGAAACATTTAAACTACCAGTAAGTGCATCTGCATTAATTTCAACACAGTAAGTTCTTGTTTTGCTTCAATCTGTTCCCTGTTAGGGCTGATTTCTCCCCCGCCCTCCCCGAGTTTACTGAAGTATAGAATTAACAACTGTTTTCAATAAGCAGTCAGCATGGTTCCCTGGCACAAAAGCCTCCACGCTATTAAAGATTAATTTATGCTGCCAGGGCTTTGATGAGAGGCAGTAATGGAAAGAGGTTCTCGCGTTGCCCTCCTCATAAAAAGGTCACGGAGACCTGTATGTGTAAATCCTCCTCATGTGATTGGCCGCTAAGAGAAACAAAGTCATCAATGGCACACTGTTGTAATCACATTGCACTTTGCGAGTCTACTTGTAAGAAATCCACAAAGCAAGTCCAATGGCGCAGATGAAGGCCAAGCAGAAGAATCTTTTCAATGGATACCATGTTTTTCGGCCCTGCGGTTAGATAAATCCACATTCATTTGGAGAGCAAAGCTCTTTGAGAGCCGCAGCACTTCACGACAGCTTTTAAAACACCGTGATTTTTTTTTATTAGAATTCATTGCGATTTCTTCCCGCGTCAAAGCTATGCATCTATTACAATCACCTGTATAACACTCCGTAAGCCTAAGTGTATTTTATACGGACCGCCTGAAAGACATGGAGAGCAATGGCTTAGAGTTTCCGCATAACAGACAGTTTTAATGGCGCTTTAAATGCGAAAGTAGGAATGGCGGATTTTGATGGCACTCCTGTAGAATGGTGCCTTAATGTGAAAGAACGCTGAAATATGTTAAGAGCCTGGTTGTAAAAGCCACATTAGTCGATTCTGAGAAGGACGCACTTGTAAAAACGACACGGCTCAAGGCGAGAGCTTAGATGAACATCCATTCAAAGTTGTCGACGGTGGGCGATCGCATGAGAGGATGTTTCGCAACGCTTTGGTTTAATAGATTCAAAGCACCCGCTGAAAGAACAAAAACATTTTATCAGAAATTCACCGAAGGTTCCTCAGAGGTAGAGACAAAGCTCAAGTAATGAGGGTAAGCATCCTTTGAAAGTCTCTCGAGGTTGTGCCTGACTAGACTCTTAAAATGGCTTTTGAAGCTTTTATAGGATTATCGTTTGCATGTGTAGTCAATTATTTTCCTTTGCCCGCTTGCTCAAACTGCTTGCCGGTGTTACGATTAAATTTTACAAGTCTATGGAACTGCTCTGAGAGACTCGGCCCAGAACCCACTGCAACCAAACACAAAGGCCGACTCCGGTGCACACTGGCCTTTTAAACGGTGCCGTTTGCAAACCCCAACACTCTTTCCATCCAAACCTTTCCTTTGAACTGCGCGCCTGACCCTTTGCTATTATTTGAAGCCCAGGGGATACTGTTGCTATCGGCTTCTGTTCTTCCTTAGCTACGTGCTACGGCAGCTGTGAGGCTCGGCAGTAATAAAACCAGGAACAATTTGCCAGCTTTTATTGTTCTTCTGTGCCGTTTCAGCACTGCTAACCTGTCCTCAAAGGAGCTAACTGAGAGAGTGAGAATCCCATAAGAGCGCCAATGAAAGAGGATCTCATTTACCTAAAAGCGCTTATAAATTTTTAATTTGCTTTAACAAGTAAATTAACAAGTCCCTCATTCGGCAAGTTTTATGGCTGCCTGCCACCGAGGGACAGCCATGAAAGTTTTATAGATAATTCACTGGTGTGCTGGGCTGCTTATAATAAATTGTCTATTTCCTGCCACACAGTCGAATCCTTCAGTTTCCAATGACTAGACTTTAAATATCTGCCTTTCTGCTTTCTTCTCAGTACAACATGAAGGCCATTTTAACTCTGAATTATGGGCTGCGACCCACATAGGGAGAATTATCCTGTTACTGGTGTACGTGAAGAGACTCTGGCCTATAGCAGTTGCATAAATTCATTCTGTAAAATACCTGTCCTAGCTTAATGCAGAGCATTAAAAAGCCCATTTAAATTTGTTTTGTTTAAAACAAAAACAATCCCCTAAAAAATGTAATTAACAAAACTTCAGACTTCTTGAAGACAACACATTTTTTGTATTTTAAAATGACATAAAACAAAACATCATATATCACACACTTTGACTAAAGAATATATAAAACACCAAGTACTAAATGAGAAAAATATATATATTATTCTAACAGAATAATTATAAGTATGTGTAATTATAAAGTTTTTACTATTTATAAACTTGTATTTACGTTTTATTTTAATTCACTGTATATATGCATTAAATATTTATTTTTATATATTATATATATATATATATATATATATATATATATATACAGTATATATTTTTTTTAAATATTTATTTTACTTTATTGGACAGACAGTGATTTTTAGAGAGCGGATGAGACAGAAGGGGTGGGGTTGGGGAAAGGACCATATGCCCGGGGCGCATATGTGGGAGCACGAACCACTCGACCATCCGACATATCTTTAACTTTAATATATTTATATTTTTAAGTTGTTGTAAATAAATGTGACTTAACTTTGAGGTACCTGACAAATATTAACAATATAAGATGTGTAGGTTGCTTCATATTACAGTGTTTCACGCATTTTTACTTAAAAAGTTAAAATATGCTTCTCATGCTTAACATGGTCAACTTGTCAAAAATTAGTTGGATGTATGACATTGTATTTCTGCGTTCGATACACTCTTCCAGCGTTCATATAGGTTTTGGAAAGATTTTTTCAAAAATGAAAGTCTGCCAGACATATGCAGAAAAAGTCTGAGTGACAGCCACTTTAAGTTAACTGTAAATCTGTGAATAAAATTTGATGACTATTGATTTAAAATCCATATAATTCTATGGGTTCACTAGAGCGACGAACATTGGCTGAGCAACAAAAACATAAACACCTACAAAGGCTAATTCTCTATTCAGTCTACAAATATGCTAATAAACTCATTGACCCGGTGTGCATTATATACTTTTATCATTCATTAATTTAATCACAGACTCAACATCTGTTTCTTATCACATCGCTGTTGTCACAGTTTTGACCCATAAATGTAATGAAATGACTGTTACGCATGACCTCTCGTGGCTTACTGCTTAAAAATAAGTCTGTATTTAGGTCAGAGAACACAGAGCTGTTGACTCTGTTCCCAATTAGTCCATTAAAAGGCACTGCATGAGCTCCCTGGACCTCCATCTGAGCGTTCTGCTTTTCTGGCAGCCAGTATTTGGATTCTGCTGTTAGCAGTTAACCTGAGTGAGTTTACCGCAACGACAACAGCATCTGACAGAAGGTTGCAGGGGCCATCATAGCTGGTGCTGCGTGGCTTGAACGTTCCGTCATTGCTTGGACAGCCACTGTGTCACGTCGTCGAGCCAAGTGGCCCCGCTATGACCTACTCGGCTCTGAGGGCCGGGCCTCTTAACCGCCACAGACAAGCTGCCTCTATCGCATCCGATCTAAAGTAGCAGCCTGTCAACAGGGATCAAGGCTCAGGTCAGGCTAAAAGGACTGCGTGGCTGTTTATTTAGGCTAACATTACGCCCGAGTACGTACTTCGCTGGAGTTTTGCTTGCACGTTGTCACATTGAAACTCGACGACCCATTCGTCGCGAAGACTCTGGGTTACGTCCGCCGCCTTTCTCTGTCAGGGGTCGAGCGCGATTTAGATTTCCCCAAAGCATCGATTCTGTAGTCACCAACACATCCTTATCGTCACCAAAGAAGATTTTGAGGGAATATCGCAGCTCTAGTAACGTTCCCCCGTTACCTCAAGTGACGCGCGACGGCCTCTGTTGACCTTGTCAGGCTCTAATGCCGTGATGGCGGAAACGATGATAACTGACGATAACAATTAGCTCTAACCTACCTTTTATCCCACCTGTGCAGTAACACGTGGCTTTTAAGACGCCAAAGACAGTCAAGCAGCTGTCAACAAACGCCTGATGGCAAATAAACCTTGAAGGAAGTAAGAAAAGAGAGATACATGAAGAGCGAAAGAAATGAGGCGGTGGACGGGGAATAAAAACAAGGCCCAGAGTGCAGTTCAAACCGCATCACTCAGAAGAGCATTGCTTCAAGCGACAAGCCCAAGACACGTTTATATGGATATAAAACTTAGTGATGTACAGTGGCATTATAGACAAATCAATATGCTTTTACCATCCATCCTCTGCTTGTACTCATGTTCCACTCCTTCAAATGGCTCTATAATGCGCTGCTGGTGAATGCTGATATATGGCGACAATTCCCAGATTTAATAATGAAGTGAAGAGCAGAGAGGGGAAGTGGGACATTACGAGTATCCCGAGATCATATCTGAAGAGCTAGTTACAGTGCACCCAATGACAATAAAATATGAGCTTCATACGGTACGTCCTGAAAATTACACACAAACATCAAACATACACTTTAAAATAAGGCTCAATTGAGCAACAAGAGTAAATGTGTAAATTTGTTAAGAAATATTTGTCAATTTTGTTTCATTTACACAACTTGTTAAACATAATTAAATAACTTTTAATACTTTTATTATTTTATATTAGCTGTAGCATAAGCTTATGCTAAAATGATAGTTAAAACTAATGCCATCACAATAAATAATGATAAATAATTATATGTTAGCTATGGCAAAAACTATTGCTAACATAAAGAAGTATAAATTATTTGGTGTTAGCTATAGCATAAATTAATGCTAACGTAGTAAATGATTATAAATATTTTAGGTTAGCTATAGCTAATACCTATTTTTCTTTAGTTATAACACTAACTTACGCTTACATATTAAATGATGATACAATATTTTACGTTAGCTATATCATTAACTAGTGCTAACATATTATAAGACAATACATTATTTTACGTTAGCTATAGCATTAACTATTGACCAAAATATTATATGACGATAAATAATTTAATGTTATCTATAGCATTAACTAGTGCTAAGATATTATACTACGATAAATATTTTACTTTATCTATATCATTAACTAATGACAAAATATTATAGGTCGATAAATAATTTGATATTATCTATATGATTAACTAGTGCTAACATTTTAAAAGTTGAAAAATTATTTTACATTAACTAGTGCTAACATATTAAATGATAAAAATGATTTAACATTAGCTCCAGCATTAGCTAATGCTAACATATTAAAGCTTATGGTAAAGTTGGCTGAAATAAATTGGAAGGGACGGATCTTGGAAGCAGAGCAGATATTTCCCAGAATGCAGCAGATGTGTAGAGAGCAGGCTGTCACCTAGAAGCCAGAGACTTTAAGCTACTGGGCCAAGTGCTTATCACTACATAACATTTCATCAAAGAAATTTGTGTGCAATTAATTACATTCCCAGGCCGCCGCGATCAGACCGTAGTTGTTACTCGGCTATCGGCTTTCAGGGTTCGCCGTCTGACTAAGCCTCCGTGTCCGTGCCAAGTCACATCCCCCAACACCAGCCAGCTTCAATAAAAGAAGGAAAAATATTCCCTCTCGTTTCAGCTTGCAGGGGCTCTCATTTCTCTTTTTTATTGCCATTTATTTTCCTCTAGGAATTCGCTGCCAGTATATTGGCAAGCCTTCCAGTAGATGGAAGCAATGAAATTTAGCGCGGACACTTAACACCGGGTCAAACCATGCGTAAGGCTCATGTGTGGCTGTAATATGATAAACAGGAGTGTCTTGTGTGTTGGAGACGCTTTTATTTTTTCAACCTTCTGCATTTGATGAAAGTGACATGGAGAATGCGCGGCGGTGAAGTGGAATGCTGTTACGTGTTGCTTTCTATATTTGTTCATTTATTATTTATTGAATTGCCGACACGTGTGTGTGACCCTGTCATGCTTGTGGGTGTAGGTCAGGGCCAGAGCAACACATAACTGGAATTACTATCCAAGCATTATGTTAAACAAGGCAACATAATTGGCTAATGGAGACGTCAAGTGTACCCATTACATTATTAGATACTTAACCCAGGCCTACACACACAGGGTTTACTCGTGAGGCCCTGATCTGTTTCAATGAAAAATCCTCTGGGTCTCAAACACAACATATCTCTCTGTATACACTGGCCTTCATATATTAAGAGTTGCTTGTGAAAATAAGGTCTATTTTAACCCCTCTTTAAGACACCACGTGAGACTCCGGGTGGCCCGTTCTGAGACCGGAATGCGGGACACAGGTGATCAGTATGTGTTTCAAAGGACACGATTTACACTGTGTTTAAAATAGCTACCTGCCCTCACGGACCTGTCAGCACCTACATCACAGGCAGAGAGAAAAAACGAGGCCTGGAGATGAAGCGTCCCACCTGTGTCAGCCACAAATTACAGCGTTCCCAAGAGCAGCTCTCGCCTTGTCCCCATTTCCTCTCTCTTCCCTCATACACATACAGTATTATTTCGTATCGAGTGATAGCTGGATTAAAAGATATTTTATTTGTTTAGCCTCCAGCTGAAGTTGATCTTGTACTAGAATGTTATTGTCCGTCTTTGGCAGCAGAGCAAGACTGCTAGACCTTCTCAGCCATGTGTGGCAACTGTCTGTTTGTTTTTAGGTCTGCACTTCCTCTAGCGATTAATGGGCTTCCTTCAGAACATAAATCACAGTGGTGTGGCTTTTTTCCATCTTGTGTTTATAATTTTTCAATGTTTTTACCACAGGTCCTGGTTTGTTGCACTGCGTGTAACTGTGTCAGGATATTTAGTCATTTTAGTACAACCAGGGCCTAAATTTACTTAAAGAGACAGTTCCCCACAATAAAAACTGTTTATTCACCCTTATGTTATTTAAAACCTGCATATAACTGTTTCTTCAGTGGAACAAAAAAAGAAGATATTTTGAGAAATGTCTCTGTGGTTTTGTGTCCATACAGCGAAGTCTAAAAGGGGCTTTGTGTTGTTTGGTTACAAACAACTTGGAAATATATTCTTTTGTGTTCTGCACAAAATGTCATACAGGTTTGGAATGACATTAGGGTGCATAAAATTATGAAATATTTCTCATTTTGACTGAACTATCCCTTTAAGCATTTGGCTTTAAGCATTTAAGCCTTTGTTGCAAATTCAGTTGAAGTTATCTAGCTTATTAACATAGATTATTTGAAATTGTGTGAACTAAACTGCGACAATGATTTGTGAACGCATCAGTTATAATAGTCTAAACTATAAACAAATCACTGCTTGCGATTGTTTCCAGCAAAAGTCTAATTATGAATTTGTAGCTGCCACAGACTTCAATTATAGCTGCATAATTTCCCGCTATTATAGTAAATTAGAAAGCTAATAAATTATTTATTGTCATAATTATTTGTAATGAAAACATAAGGTTGAGGTTTCAGGGTGTATCCAGTGGATATATCAAAAGTGAAGGTGAAGATACAGTCCTGAATGGGCCTGCAAGACAAAAATCCTTATTGTTGAGGCCCAAAACGTACTTATTGTTTCAAAGCCGTCAAATTCTTGCCACACAGTAGCAACCTTTATCGTATCCGTCTGCCCGTGATGGGCTTTTCTTTTTCTCTTTACGGGCTCTCAGGGCCACAAATGTCAACCACAGGAAGGCAATTATGAGACTAAAATTACTTCCTTACTGTTATCAATCCAGTCGGTGGGCCGAGGGACTGGTTAAAAGCCACCATGTAATGGGGCTCAGTTAGAGTTTTCTCCTGGGCCTTTGCCAAGGCTGCTAACCTTGCTATTAAAGGCCTCAACAAGCTTTGTCAATGCAATCTCCAGAATGCTTTGAGTGACAAGCGATCGATACTCTCCACTCTCTGGGGTCATCGGTGGTGACAGAGCCCTAAGTAATAACACAACCCAAGCTGCCTCCTCCGACTTAAACGCTTCCCCTGACACTATATTTCTTTTTTGTCTCTGAGCTCGCGAGCTAAATTTCCGTGCCAATCGAAAAAGGGAGGAAGGGGTGGAAGGAGGGGAGAAATGGAAGGAGGGTCTGACAAATGGCAGTGTGTGTGCGTGCGGATTGATGCCGGTCGGGGCGAGAAGCAGGGGAGGGAAGCGGGGGCGCGGAGAGCTCAGATAAATCGAAAATGACTGGCTGGCGAGTTGTAATCTGCCAGTGCCGAGCCCCCTGTAGCAACAAGCCAAATGAAAAAGCATGCTGACAGACCACAGAGATGGAGGGTCTGCGGCAGACTGTGGGAGGAGGGGGAGCGGAGGAAAGGGGGGGAAGTGAAAGCCGAGAGGAGAATCGCTCGCTCTCGTGTTTGACGGAGAGTACGCAAACGCCGTGTGAAATTATTGGTGGACTGCACACACGTGCATGTTCTCATATAATTATGTGCTTTAAAATGACGCTGTGGGGAACTACATCTTCATTAGGGCAGATACATTACCGCGCTGTTAAATGTAAAGTCGACTACGTTGCTCTAAATGTTAACACTTGAATGGAAATTAATCTTAGGAAATGTTTTACTAATTGGGGTTACACGCTCCGAATGCATTCACTAAAAAAAGCTCATATATGCTCATTTCTCACCTGCAGCCTCTGAGAAACACACAATTTAACACGCTCGCATGCATGCGCACCCGCACGCGCGCAAAGGCAGCTGTCCTGTCCTCCACCAGCAGGTGGAAAACATTCTGACATCGAACTCCGACACAAGAGCTCCACCTACAGCAATTTCTGCTCCACCCACGCTCCGTGTGAATCCTTCTTTGTCTGAACGCACATCCACCCTTCTAGAAGGTACACAGCCTGTTTTTACACAGGGACACAAAATGTGTCTTTGGCCTTTAATCGAGATTCCTGTGGGCCAGATGAAAAGAAATGCTGTCTAACAACCACTTCAAAACAAAGATATACAACACACACTTCCATAAATAAATAAGTAAATGTGTGTGTGAGTGTGTGTGTGTATACAGTATACACACACACACACACACATAAATACATACTGTATATACTGTTCATACATACATACATACATACACATAAACAAATTGATATATAGATGTATACACACACACACTGTCATATATACACAACATATACACACAGACATATATACACAAAGATATACTGTAGATTAAACACACAATAAAAGACGGAATCTATGAAATACTTATATAATATAGTTTTATAATACGTTTATATAAATAAATATATTACGAAAAAAACAAAGCTGAACTGAGAATATCTTAACACTGTGAATTTCAGTCCACAATAAGAGCACCATGATCTCCTGCTTTTTCGAATTCTAAAACTGGCTACAAAGGGATTGTGGGATGCATTGACCCCATAGCCTGCCAGTCTGCATATCCTCAGCTCACACTGCAAGGTCAGGCTGACTAACCGGCCTCTGAGACTCACAGTCTTATCACTGACTCAATAACCTTGCGTGTAAAACAATACGAGACAGACTCGAACACATCCCACACACACACATCTACAACCATACCCTAGGAACAAGAAACTCAAGGCTGTGGGCAACGCTCCAGACTTACACTGCGTTTTAAATAAGCCTGCTCAAAGGAGTCAATATTCACAAATTCTTATGCATATCCTGACTGAACACACACACACACACGCGCACAAACTGCGTTTATAATGTTAATTACGGGGAGGAAGCTATGCTGTGTCATTCAGGACCACCCCTCACCACAGAAAGTGAAGAGACGCAAGAGGGATGTAAGCGGGAAAGGGCGGAACAGGCAGAACAAATTCAGGGCAAGCGTGGCCTCCTCCTGGTTTTTACCTCCAATTTCAGGACCCCACAGCTTCCCGGCGGATTGTGTCAGAGAAAGCCATCTCATTCCCAGCAGGCCGCCGATTCCCCTGCCTGGGTGCAACTTCCCCTCCTGCCGGCCCACTTCCTGGCTACCCCCACTGCGCTATCTAAGAAATCATGGCCAATGGCAAATCATTTGTCTCCGCGGTGTGTTCGCTAAGCGATCGCTGCCCTGCAGAGGGACAGAGCAGGACTCGAGCACATTTCCTCTCGGTAAACACCGTAAATGAGTTTCGCAACCTTGTGAGTGGCAATTCGGTGGAAGAATACAAAGATGGAAAAGACACTGGTCGAAATAGCTTTGGAGAATGTGTAAGAAAATGAGGTTTCGTCATTCAAGATTCCCAGATAACAAGTGCATACTACATGACGGAAGCACACACACAGAATTTGAATACGCCACGGTCTGTTGTCAATTAAACAGAAGTGTGTTTGACTTCTGTTTAGCGATGCGATTCCAGATTGAGTCTTGCACAAACATCCTCCACAGTGGCAATAAGTTGGAAAATGATATTCGGCGAACACACTATTAAATGGACCATAAATGCACGGTTGACAGATAAGTGAGGATTAATTAAGCTTTGTTACATCTAATGAGGGATAAAAACAAACACATCATGCATGTCTCTGGACCTTGGCTGAGGCTGATAAGATTGACTGCCCTGCGAATGACTGATATCAGCACGCTACGCTGTATAAACATGAGGGAATATATATCACGTGTGGGTGCGTATGCTTAAGAGTTATGGGTTTACGATATACGCGCTTGAATTCAGAGGATTTATCTTCTTATCATACCGTCTTTATACATTTTGAGAACTGCTAAGCTGCGGTTAGCTAAACTAAAACGACAGATTAATTTATTAGCACACCACATTACGTAAATTCAGACAGAATTTTGAAGCAAGTGCTCACAATTAAACAAATTAAAGAAATGAAAAAGAAATTGCTTCTTCACAATTGTTCCAGCCCTTAATCTTTATTAGTCAATAATTTAACTGTGCAGAATCCATTGTCGGAAATTATTCCGCTTAGAAAAAACAGGACATTTAAAGTTCAAGTGAATAAAAAAATGACAATGCCTTTTTTTCATGAAATATTGAAGCGTTTATTGTAAATAGTTTATAAATGTGAGTCGTTATCTTTTCTAAATTTGTGTGGCATCATAATCTTTAGTAAAAATCTGAAAATACACTTCTTTCCTCTAATGACCATCCATTTTTAATGATGTACTGTATGTTACACGGCTTGGGTGGAGTATCCGTTAACTCCTCCCCTTCAAATGTCAGAATGCTGACAGTTCACTGTAATAGCTGATTTTGTACATCCAATCAAATCGCAGAGAAAGACGAAAGCCACGCCCACTACTTTTCTCATTAGACTTTCCACTTCCCTCAAAATACAGAGGTAAAAAAGATCACAACTTCCGGTTCCCGGAGACATAAAAGTAATAGTTCACTCAAAAATGAAAATATTGTCATCATTTATTCACTCTCTTGTAATTTCAAACCTTTATAATTTTCTTTCTTCCACAGAGTAAAAAATGGTATTTCTGTATGGACACAAAACCAATGCAAGTAAAAGGTGGCCAGTTATCAACATTCTTCATAATATCTTCTTTTGTGTTCTGCTGAAGAAAGAAAGTAATACAGGTTTGAAATGACAAAATGGAGTGTAAATGATCATTTAATAATTTTTTTATTTTTGTGTGAACTATCACTTTAATAAAAAGAGAGTATGGTCAATAGCTCTCACAATATTGAAAATGCGATAGAATGGTAGCAATATCATAGCAATATCTCGGAACATTCCTCCTTTCAAAGGTAAGATAAAGGGGATATGCAGTTTTATTGTAAAAACCGTAAAAGAAAAGTGTGCACAAAGGTATAAATACAACACAGATGTGAGGTGTACACATACCACAGCCCCTGCCCCGGGCATGCACGGGGGAATATGAAAGCCAATTGCTCTATGAATAATGCAGAAGTGTGCAGAATGCAAATGTAGGATACACAAGGTTTATTTTAAAGCCTGAAGCTACGAGGGATTTAAAACGAAAGCAAATGAAGGAACTGAAGGGAGCACATGAGCTTTAAGATGGTGTGACATTTAATTTTCCTATGAACCAAGCCCTAGAAAGTAAGCAAAAACGGGAAAAATTATGAATTGAGAACTTAATGCACCACTGCTTTCATTTCTGTGATTTAATAGTAAAGTAAAAAAAATCATAATTCGTTAAGGCATTCATTCTTTAAAGCCAAACTTGCTTCTAACAGAGTGTGAGATATATTGTGTGTAGAGTATGTAGATATCAGGTGTTCGTGAAGAGGCTGTTAGCTCTCTGTTGACCTGCAGGTGGTGCTACAAGATCACAGATCAGATCAGGGTGTGTCAAAGACAGGGCGGAAAGGAAAAACAGTATAATAATTTTATATAATAATATAAACAACAACAAAAAGGTCTGTCTGCCGTGATTGTCTTACAGGTATACTGAATTGGACCCTTTTCTTATGTGTATGTGCTTGTGTTTGAGAGAGAGAGAAAAAAAAGAGAGAATGAGAGAAAGAGAGAAAGAGAGAGAGAGAGAGAAAGAGAGAGAAAGAGAGAGAGAGAGAGAGAGAGAGAGAGAGAGAGAGATAAAAAGAGAAAACAATGAATGTCCTGCCCTGACTTGATGTTACCAATAAATGTACATAACATTATATTCATATATCCCTTTATTCTGCTACTTAAATGTATATGTTGCTTTTGTAAATCATGTTTATAATATACTCTATTTCTGTTTTCATATTTTTATATATTATAAACCACATTAAGTTGAACAACATACATCACACTTGATTTTATATTTTTGTTTATTGTTTATATACATACTTGCACTATTTGTATGCAGCCCAGCTGCAAATGCTTTGGCAATAAGAATGCACAATTTGTCATGCCAATAATGCACACTTCAATTTGAAAAACTTGAGAGAGAGAGAAAAAGAGACAGAGATAGAGAGATAGAGACAGAGAGAGAGAGAGAGAGAGAGAGAGAGAGAGGTGGGAAATGACACTAATGACTGCATTACTACAAATCAGGTAACATATTATACAAACTTGTACTGTTACTATATGCCAGGTGACACCATATACAACTGATGGTGTGATATAAACTGTAAATGTATACACCCAAAACACACACACACCTGCTTTCAACAAGTGATGCCAATATTTTCATGTACTGTACAGTGCATCTGAAACTGTTCAATGAAAGCTTTCCCTTTTGTATGAGTGACGTATTTGGTTTTTAGACTTAAAGGCCATTACAAATCAATGACTGCTTTTAAAATTGTTTTAAACAGCACAAAGATCCATTCAGACATGCATTAGTGACATTAGATGAATATAAAGCGACCACAGACCCTTTCAATGCCAAGCCTCTTCTTTATTCTTCTCTGCTCACTCTTCTCTTTCAAACCCCCACTCCTTGTATAGCTGCGGGCTAATTGGTGCGATTTTAGATAATTATTATTAAAACCAGAGCAGTGTGGGCGCTTTGGCAGATAATTCCCCGGAGGAGGAGGGGCCGCTTTCACAGAGAGCGCCAATCAAGACCCGACATCATGCAAAGCATTTCCTTTGTTTTGCTATGCGCTGCTGGAGCGTGTTATGGATGAGACAGAGACACATGGAACTCGCACACACCGTCACACTTTAAAACAAACATGAACACTGAATGGATGCAGTGTACACGCACACATCAGACACATCGGACACAGGATATCTCTCACGCAGACACTTGGTTCTCTCTCTATCTTTTAATAAGATGAAAGCTTTACTACACACAAAAGATGAAAATTCTGTCATCATTTACTCACCATCATGTAATTTCAAACCTGTATGACTTTATTTAAGATGATGTAAGACGATATTTTGAAGAATGTTGGTAACTGAACAACGGCGGGACTCATTCACTTCTATTAGTTTTGTGGCCATGGGTGCCACTGCTGTTCGGTAACCAACATTCGTTAAAATATCAATAATTTCTATGGTATTGTTTTGTTTAGCATTAATATTTGCTTTAATTGGAATTACTGGAATACATATACATGTTTATTTAAAGGAGGTGTATCAATACTTTTGTCTATATAGTGTTTGTGATTTGGGATAAACCTAATGAATAATTTAATATCCGCTAATCCTAATCTTGCAAACTTTCAACTGAAAATTGCGATCGTTTTTATTTCCGTATTCTGACACATTTACAAGTGAAAATGAATTTCAAAGTAGAAAATTAGTGGGCGTGGCTTGCGTTTTTCACTGCACAGTGATTGGATGTGTAAAAACAGCTGTTGCATTAGTTTTGGAATTAAACTGGCAACAGACTGACAGTTAAAGGGGAGGAGAATAACCAAAATTGATAAGCGTTTTCCTACAAACGCTGCAATATTTCATAAATATAATGTCATTTTTTATTTCACTTGGACACAGGTATCATGTGAATTGTGATGCTGATTAAAACAGAACGAGTTTCTATGAGCCGAACAGGACTTGTGTTTAAAGCCGAGTGATTAATTAAATTGTTACCCAATTAATCCTAATTACTAATTGGGTGGAGCGGGTGTGTGCTGGTGCTCAGGGGAAAAGTGCAGTGAGAACCCCATTACAGCAACTCACAATGCATTAAAACAGCCCTGAAGACTAGAACACTGAGTGATACCGCCAAATAAAGAGAGAAGATAAAGTCAGAACGCAGACGAGTAATTTGCTGCTATTTCTAAAGTTCAGATTTTACAGATTAAACGTTTAACGTCATTCTGCATTGCGATTTTTTTCTGATAGTTAACGAAATCCCATAAGAGTTAATTTACCAGCAAACGGGTCAAACTGACGCAGCTCTATTAATCATGAAAAAATCAAATGAGAGTGCAGATCAAGCTCACTTACAGTATAGACCAGTGATCGATCTGTTAAATTAGTTACAAACCAGCCTCAATACCTCTAATGAGCGGACGAGGGAGATACAGACAGAGAGAGAGAGAGGAATGGAGACGGGTGCTTAAGGGTCCAATGTTTACATTGTTATGCATTTGGCAGACGCTTTCATCCATAGTGACTTACATTGCATTATACATTTGTTTCTGTCTATGTTCAATACCCTGGGATCGAACCCATGACCTTGGCATTGCTAGTGCCATGCTCTAACCACTGAGCCACAGGAAGACACAATGTGTAATTTGGGAGGATCGGAAATGCAGTACAATATACATAACTATGTTTTCAGTGGTGTATAAAGGAACCTACATTAAGAAGCTTTATGTTTTTATTACCTTAGAATGAGCTATTTCTATCTATATACACCATGTGTTGCCTAACATGAAATTCGCCATGTTGTTTCTTTAGAATCCCAAAATGGACAAACTTTTCGTAATGCATTATTTCCTCCGGCAAAGAAGCAAAATGTGACAACATTTTAGTCCTGTGTCAGCCACTGTAGTGCTTTGAAAGGGAGGGGTGAAGTGAGTCGCTGGTTGCAATTCGCACCCTCACCACATCTTCATACACTTGACCATTTAAATGGGATTAGATGCAAAAGCCGGTGAGTAATTGTGCACATACAGTATATTACAGGTAGTCTAACACACACATACGCACATGTGCGCACATTCACATGCTCAGAACAGAACTGAACAAGAGCCTTTGGGCAGAGGGTCCTCCTCAAAACACCAGACTCCTTCTACTCTTCCTCTCTGACCATGAATAATTCAGGAGAACATGTAAATACGTTATCTGGAGCATGCATTAATGATCACAGGGAGACGCGTCTTTCGGCTCCCATAATTAATAAATCATGCAGACTGCAAAGACTGACATCCCTTAGTTCTTTTCCAAGTGCGCACACACAAGAAGAGACCTGCTGTCGACTGTTAGGTGAACGTCTGTATGAGAGGGTCAATCGAGATGTCAGTGTTCTCTATACCTCAGGGAATGTAAATAATACTTGAAGGATTAACATTTACACTGAGCGCTAACCAGCCATGATGCTATAAAGCTACAGGTAATAAAGACAGTCTCCATGTAAATATCAACCGAAGAAACGTGAAGCTGTAGTGCTAATATGAATGACATAGGTTTGAGTCCTGCTCGCAACATCTCTCAATTTAGTTTCTCTTCACATCTTCCTCCTGTCATCTCTCTACCTGTCATTTAAAGTATCAAAACGTGTTACATTGGGTAAATATCTGAAATTCACAGGTTATCAGCCACGCTTAATCCCCTGTCCTTCTGTCCATCCCATATCATTTTCCTCTTATATAGCTTTCTACTTTCTCATTTATCCACCCCCTCCGCACACGTGCCACAGGCTCTAAGGACCAACTGAAGTGACAGCTCTGCCTTGTCAAGCTTTTTCTCTGCAGAATTTAATTCACCCAGGCAGCCTGTCAATCAAAATGCCAGAGAGATGACAGCTTCCCCCATTCGCTATCGTGTTGCCGCAACGACAGGCTGACCTTTCAGCCTCAGCAGCTGCCAGGCATCTTTCGCTCATCATGTTGAGAAAGGGAGAAGAGATGAGAGAAAAGGAGACAGGAGAGAGGAAAGGAATAAAACGACAGCCCTCCTGAGGGTGCTATCTGTGCTGGGAGGGCTTTAAATACATGCCGTGTTCCTCCCTACACTACGTTTTGGATCCCTAGGTAGGCAGCTCACTAGGTTTTGAACCACATCTAGAGATTGAGTTAAAATGATTAGAATGACAAGGAAATGGTTAACTCTTTAAAAAGCCGCTCATTGAAAATTTATTGCAGTGATATTTGAATTATCGATAATTCACCAACCTTTTTTTTAAGTTCCTTGTAATGGTTACTTTTACCCTTGTCAATCTAAGGCGAATCCACAGAAGAAAGTAAGTCATACAGGTTTGGAATTAAATGAAGGTGAATAAATGATTATGGACATTTTCGGATGAACTATCCCTTGAACAAATGTGAAAAAAAAATACAACGAGATACAAACCAAAATACACATGTATTTACAGTATGTTAAAAAAAAAATCATTTTTCTACAATTCTATGTGGGGACTTGTTGACTCAAACTAACAAAATCAACGAAATGACTTTTAATGAACAGACTCACTGACATTGGAATGAAATCTGACTTACATACACCCAGTCATGAATCTGAACTATAAGCAGATGTATATTCCCTGCCCTCGGTAAATAGGTTCATTGCAGCGAGTGAATCACAATAAGAACATCTGCAGGGAGGAAAGTTCAACAGAAACTCATTCTGCATACATAAACATGGAAACTGATGATAAACAACGTAAATGAGGGTGTTTCTGTGGAAGGGTGAGTGAAAGCGTGTCGTGTATGACACACACAGAGAGAGAGAGGAGGACAGCAGCATCTGGAGGCTTTGGAGGCATCACAGCACACGCGCTGCCCGCTCGCCTCGCTCAGAGAGTAGGAAAAAACTGTGGAAATCTGTTTCCTGTCATCCTCCATCTTGTCAGTCTCGTTACAGACATCTTGCATCCTCTCGAGCAGCTGTTTGCTGCTCGCTCACACAGATGGCTGCTTCTCTTTGATACAAACTCTCCCTTCATCTCTTCATCTCGCACTAACTTTCCTAAAAACTTGCAGAATGTCAACTCAGACTCAAATCTGTGCTGTCAACAGATTAAAAAAACCTAACGCAAGTTAACACAACCTCAAATGCTACTTTTTTGAGACTTTATATAAAAAAAATACGATATTATTCCCATAGCAACGCCTCACCAAATATACTTAATAATCAAAAATGCACTTAAAGTGATATTTCACAAAAAAAATGAAAATTCGGTCATTGTTTACTCACCTCGCCCTCTTGTCATCTCAAACCTGTATGACTTTCTTCTGCAGAACACAATAGAATATATTATAAAGAATGTTATGAACCGGTACCCATTGACTTGCATTGGTTTTGTGTCCATACAATAGAAGCGAATGGGTGCCACTCTGTTTCTTCTTTTGGGTTCTGTGGAAGAAAGAAAGTCATACAAGACTGGTGGAGTAAATGATGAGAGAATTTTCATTTTTGGGTGAACTATCACTTTAAATAATAACACACAGGGTTTCTGTCAATCTCATATTAATCTTGAGTACCTAAAGAGAAGTATTGCATACTTTGTATCTTCGAAGAGCATTTAGTTTGATCACATTTATAAAAGATGGATACAGCTGTACGATTGTTTCCAAAAACAAACGGCACTTGCGGGGGGGGGAGGGGTAGGCTGAACCAAAGCACTTGCACACCCATTGTCAACAAAAAACAGACATCAGTTTCACTCACCGCATGCGGTTCATGTCCGGCATCTTTTAGCGCTGGGACGGCTCCATATATCAGTTTCAAACGATCTCCAAACCCAGAGTTATATACTCAGTTTATACAACATTATCACCCAAATGCAGTGAACAATGCTTTCCTGTGGTCGTGCCGCGTGCTTCTCCGGGAGAATTGTCCAATAAGGGACTAAGAAAAGTTGTTACAAAACAGTTTTATATGTTCGATAAAAACTTTCTGAAACCTGTACGATAACTGGGGGAGGAGCGTTTTTTGACAAGTTGACCGTGTTAGGCATGAGAAGACAGCACGTTTAACATGAAGTATGAATGCATGACACATCGTTGCAGGGCCGTTTAATATAGATTGTCTTGCTTATTATAGCTTATTGAATTTCATAAAACAAGTCTTTGGAAATCTAACAGAACAGAATAAAACAGCTGCAATGTTTACTTAAATAAATAAATGTGATAATCTCATTACATGTTTCAAATCTCATCAATTCCATATATAGTACAGCCATAATAAAAAAATACCCAACATTGACATGACATTAATATTTTATTTATTCGTAGGGCATTTTATTTAATAATGTGTTTAATTGTGACAACCAACTTGTTGTTTTCACTTTTCCTAGATAAAGAACAAAGAATATATCTTAAACATCTGTGTTAAAAGAGCTTTACAATCTATGTCCTTATCACCCCCAAAAACACAAGCATGCGTCAGAGAAGGCATAACCTCAATTTATTCAGACGTTTCCAGAAGGCTACAACAAGAAAAGGTGTATTTGTTGGCCTTATTGCAAATATTATATCATGTGATTCTCAAAATGAGAAACGATTCCATTTCTTTCAGTGCGGTTAAGGCTAGAAACTTCCCGTTTCTATTACAAAGTCACACATGTATGCACAAAGCAATGAGGCAAAACTTACTTGCAACCTGTATATGACCATAAGAAATAGTGCGACCGATCACGCCTTCTTAGATAATCTTACTGTCTAGAAGCCGTTTGACAGATGTTTGCAGTGAGAACACTATTTGAAAGCTTAGAAACATCTGGAGTTTTGTAGATATGTCATTTATCCCCTGCGATAAACCAAACAGAACTGCGGAATTAGTCACAATCACAAAGACACTGTTTAGACCATAAAGCCTGTATTTAGCATCACTCAAAAGAAAAGCTATAATGTCCATGAGCCATTTTTCTACCTCTGTGTCTAGAATAAATAAGCACGGCCTCTCCGATGTCCATCTGTAGCATCAGCACATGTGTCAGTGTCTACAGAAAACAGACTCATTTCATTTACCAAATTATCTCTTTTAGCTCATTAATGCAAATAGCCGTTTTGACGCCGTTGGAAATAAGGAGTGTTGCCTACGGTATATATCCAAACTACCACCCAGACAGAAAGCATCTCCATTAAAAGCAGACCACCCATCTCGATTAAAACAACCCAAAGTGCCTTCCATCAACTGCAGAGAAATGAGCTGGTTATAGAGCTAGTGGTAGAATAAAAGCAGACCATAATCACTAAAATTATCCCTGCATGCTGTTTACAATTCATTGTTTTCCAGCCCACAACTAAAACAACAAAAGCATTCTGATGCAATTAAACCAAAACACCGAAATTCCCAATACCTTATTTTCCCTGCTTGTTTTTAAACATACTTAAAAAGAGGGTTGGTTGTCTTAGCCGTGTGTCAGGTGGGGGATCAGAGGTACAGGGCTGAACATGAATTTTGAAACTAAAAGTATTTTTCAGGCAAATATCTTTGATCTACACAGCTTGACAGCAATAAAAAAAGCTGTGGCACATTGTAAAAGGTAAAACATGTGTAAACGACAATGAACAAACAAGACCTTGCTTTCCTGAAGACAAATGTAAGATAGAATGGAAATATTCACAACACAAAGAAGACAAAAAATAATTATTGCCAAGCTTCAGAAATCTTCACAATGTTAAATCACAACGAAGGGTTAATTCATTTCCCCCATCATTTCTCACTGTCAAGCTCCAAAAAAACAGCACTACATGAGCCCGTCTGGCAGCTATATTCCATCTTTTAAAGCCATTCAGCTGTGAGTGACTCAAATTTACAGTAAATCGATAATCGTTGCAAACAATCCATTAGCAAAATTATCATTCGAATACTCACTTATTCGAAAGCAATGCATCAGGACATATACTTTTGCTGTTCAATAAACTATCATATCAGTTACATACAAGACAAATAACATGTAGTTTTAAGTCATTTATAAGCTCGGCAACATCTCTGATATGACTCTTTTGGGAAATCTTACACAAGAAGAGAAATATTTTTGCCAAAGAATTTAAAAGCCCTAAAGTATCTGTTAACTCTCAAATATTTGACTCGCTCCATGTTAAAGTACTCATCCACTACTGTGCTTCAGCTCACATCATTCACTTCATCCCTCTCCATCCACATCCATCGCTCTGTTAATCATCTGTGAAGTGAATATTTTACTCTTCACCTTCTCACGCTTGTTTCACAGGCTAAATCAAAAAAGCGCTTCTCCATCTCTTCTGTCGCACACCGGGGAGCTGAGCATTCAGCCGGTTGTCATGGTTCCCTTCCTTCATCCGCTCTCCTGTCCTGAGCATGAAACCCTCGCCCTGTCAGTCTAACACACTTTTAAAAACACAGCTAGGTGCAGAGTTAGATTATTTCGGTTCAGTGTCAGAATAGCACAAGGGAAAAGACACGAGGAGAGACAGAACAAGACATGAATAAAAACAGAGAAATGTAGCATATGGTTGCTGTCAAGCGAAACGGACAGGAGAGACATTGTAAACTGTACATCAAACCCTCAATAATCCTACATGTTTGCTTGAATTAGAGGCAACCATGTGACATAATCATAGGCTGGTAGAGAATGAATTAAACTATAGAAGCTTTAAAACTATACAACTGTGTAAATACTCCATATTGTATATTATTATTCTTTTAATCTTAATTTCTAATTTCAAACTGTGAGAAGACAGTTGTACAAAGGATTTGTACAGCATGCTGTACTGTGTATGGCTCCATATGTGACCATTAAAACTAGAAACCAATTGTGTATTTTAAAACGATTTCATCAAAGTAACCACATCACTTTTGGACAACACAGCACAAAACATGCCTCCAGTCATTAAACAAAAATAATCTCAAAACTATTCAAAATGTCCATTGCAGGCGTCAACGTGTCCGCCAAGTTATATTATTGATATTTCTTCCAAAAACCTGTGCTTGTTGTAAGTCTCCCATATCTCTCTTTGGTCTCTTCATTCATAATTTTAACTCTAGTGAATAATTTATCTATATTAGCTTTCCCGTAGCTTAGTGGTTAGAGCAACGTCAAGGTCATGGGGTCAAACCCAGGGTTTCCACATACTCAGATACAAATGCATAGCATAAAGCAATGTTGGATAAAAGCGTCTGCCAAATGTAAAATATAAAAAAACAAATTCTGTAAGCAGCCATGTAGTAAACTGTATAATTTACAGTCTTATGTAGTTTACATCACTCTATATAATTCCTTTTGGTAAAATATGTCTAATGCTCATAAAACAGAGATCCAACAAAATGTGATTTTCGAGTTAATGAATGTACTGTTGTCAAAGTAAATACAAATACTCAATATTCCCACAAAGATATACAACTAACAATAAAGTATTATGCATTCACAAACCTGTTCAAGGTCAAGATTCTTTTAAAAAGCACCTTAAAACAAACTAAAGTGCTTCACAAGCGCTAGCAAAGGACACACATAATAAAACAGATCACACCAAGTATTCTTATCTGATAGCTTCATAAAAACCTGCAACCACACAAACTACTACCCCTGACAAAAATATATACATGAGAATAAAACCAAGTTATGATTAAGCCAGAGAGAAAGGATGTGTTTTAATTGATACTTTAAAAGAAGTTAATGTAGGGGAAGCTCTCGTGGTTAGAGTTTTGGAGCATAGACTGTAAAAGACCAGTCTCCCATAAAATTAAGACGAGATTTGAGGACATTTAGTTTAGCAAACTGGTCTGAAGATCTAAGTGATCTCTGTTGACAATCTTAAAGGGACAGATTTCCCCAAAATAAAAGATCCGTCATCATTTATTCCCCTTCATCTTGTTTAAAACCTGTTTATGACTCTACCTTAAAAAAGGATATTTTGAGAAATGTCAAAGGGGTTATGTGTCCATGCAATGGAGATCAACGGAGGCCAATGTGGTTTGGTTACCCAACATTCTTTAAAATATCTTCTTTTGTGTTCTGCATAGAACGAAAGTCATACATGCGACATGAGGGTGACTAAATGTAAAAAATCATGTTTGGATGAACTATCCTTTAATACTTTAATGAATCCGTCTGGCTCCATCACAAATATACACAATATAAAACAATACAAAGCAAACCTGGTGTAAAAAAGTTCCCCTAGAAACTCCGAAAGTAGTAGGATTTCCTGTTCTACTTCTTTACTTCCTAGGTCGCCCCTGAACAAGAATTAACCTTGCAACCTTTGTGTAGACACCTGAGCTTCATAACCATTAGGTACTGTCATCCCTGCTTGACCTCCAGTCCCTGTATAATACAGTACATCAGATCTGTGGGTAACAGGATCAGTTCAGGGGCAGTTCATATTTCACCGTGCAGTTCATATAGACAACTGACCTCTTGTATCCTAAGAGCTTTTACAGGCTTCAAACTGAAGTCCAGCATGCATGCACAGATTCTTTACATTGACCAGTTTGTTCTAACCAAGCTAAAGTCTCATATTCTTACAAGGTAGTATCATCTATCATTTTCTCTCTCTCACCCCATCTCTGAAGAATAGAATATCAGCCTCCATTAAACTTTAACGCAGTGGACAGTAGAGGACAGGGACATGACCTGAATCATTCACGCATCAACACGTACGCACACAGACACAAATCAAATCTGCATTAACATCACCATCTGGCTGAGTCTCCGCAGATTTCTCTCACAAAACAACCATAATGATGTTAAAGACTCTTTTGCGTTGTTGTGCACTTACACGTATGGGAGTGAAAATGTTAACCAGACGGTCAAGCTCTGATTAAATATTCAATGCATCAAAACGCCCGCACGGCTATTACAAATGCATGAGGGGGATTTCAGACACATCACACACACACACACACTATTAAGACACCACAGTGCTATCAACAGATCAATGGCAGGTTTAAGATTACACTACCCGACGCGTCTTGGACAGACCCACAGTTCAACACAAGACCACAGAACAAAATAAAATCTAAGGCAATACGTTTTGTATCAACTCACCTTCTCATTATATTTAAACTTGACATAAAACCAACTGGATTTAATCATAGTGTTGGCCGTTTGCCCGGGGCGTGCAGAGCGCCTGGGGTGAGTGGTGCGGGTCAGATGGGGAGAGAGGTCCAGGATCCACGCAGGGAGTCAGAGATGTCGGAGAGAACGGGGATGTGAGGTAATGTCGCTGTAGCCGGTCTGCTCCACCACAGCACGTTTGCTCTCTCTGCTTGGGCTCTCTCGCAGTCTCTTTTCCACTCTGCTTGTGCCTCTCTCTCTCTTTCTCTCTCTTGGCAGGATGTCAGCGTGGCTCTTCAAATGAGCTTCAGCTGTGTTCATCTGCGATGGCACATGCCAGAGAGCCAGAGGATATCCAGCCTCTCTCATTGCCTCTCTCTTCAGTTTCTCTCTTCTATTCATTCCACAATTTGTTTTCCGTCCTTTACGGTTTTCTGACAGCTTGACAAGCCTCTAAAAACGTGAGCTTGAAAGTCTCTGAATCATTCATTGGGTTACTTTACTGCCAGATTTAGCTACTGAACGTTTTTTACGGTGTTTGTTTTCAGTGGGGTATTTTCAGTCGCTTGTATAATTCAACGCATACTGTCACATTTCACTCATGTCGACGGTTGCAACTAATGCATCATATCATATCAATATATAGATACACAAACTATTATCTTCCTCTTCATCCAAAAATGAAAATTCTATTCTGTCTTCGTTTACACCATCGAGGTGTTTCAAATCTCTTTGTTCAGATGAAACACAGCGAATTATATTTGGAAGAATGCTTATAACCAAACAGTTCTTGGCCATCATTGACTACCCTTGTAGGAAACACTTCTTTTATTTCTGTTAAACACAAAAGAAGATATTCTGAAGAATGTAGGAAAGCAAACAGTTGACTACCATTGTAATTCTTCCTACTATGGTAGTCAATGATGGACAAGAACGGTTTGGTTACAAGCATTCTTACAAATATCTTTCTCTGTGTTCATCAGAACATCTCGAGGGTGAGTAAAAGATGACCAAATTTTTTATTTTAGGGTTCCATTAACAGCACCTGCACAGTGACTCAGCAACTGGGCCGTTTGCTAGAAAACGCTGCATCGTTCACTTCTAGCAGATGATGTCAAGTATGCAATGAAAGATTAATGCAGAATGTGCTAAAACATAAATCGCAAAAATGTACATAGCCTGCAAAATCCTGTAAGGATGACTGACATATCTCAAATCACATACTGTTTCGTTCACACATTATGTCTATATCTGAGGTTAAAAGCATTCAGACTGAGCTCCCAACACACCGTGTGATAATTATATTTAACAACAGCAAATCTGAAACTAAATCAACAGAATGAGCTGCATTTGGCAGATAACCACGTGAATCTGAAACATGCTGCCAGAGCCGCTACCACTGCATATTAAAAACAACAATCAAACATGATGTTTTTTTTACAACGATTACAATTACAGTTAATAAATATGAAGTGTCATTTCTGTCAAACTAGAAGCACAAACTTGAACATCAGAACTATTTAAAGAAACACTCCCACTGTATTAAATTGGTCGGATAGAGAGAGAGAGTGCACCGCCTCCAAATCACACTATTGGTTGAGTTAACATTATGTTGGGCTGGTCTAGACGCTCAAACAAACAAAATCTAAAAAAAGAACTAAAAAAAGTGTTGCATAAATTTAAGATAATTATGGACAATTTGCATTTTATATCATGATATGACATTTTCTCTGGATGGTTAGAGGTAACAACATCTTCCCAAAGTGAGCTTGGATAGAAGGAGGGAGCCATGTAATTAGGAGCTTCACCCCTAGATGGCGCTAAATTTCGCAGACTGGTCCTTTACGCAGACAGGCCTATGCCTCATAAAGGGCCTTTTTAACATTAACTTCAGAGCAATATTTTTCTTTTTTTAAGTGTAAAATGTGGCTGGAGGTGATTATTGTGAATAAAAACGTTGGTATTTCAATATCAAAACATTTATTTAAACAAATAGTTCACCAATGTTTATCATTCAAAAGCTGTATATGACTTTTTTTCTGTTGAACACAAAACAAGATATTTTGAGAAACGTCCAAGTGATTTTGTGTCCACAAAACGGAAGTCAATGAGAGCCAATGTTGTTTGGTTACAAACGTTCTTCAAAATATCCCCTTGATGGCGCTAAATTTCACAGACTGGTCCTTTAATGAGAAAGTATAACTTCAAAAATTTCCTGTAAATTAATAAAAACTCACAGAAAATACACATAAACCCACACACAGCCATATGAAGAGCTATGAGTTCAGTCTTAGAAAAAAAACTCCTAAACACTCCTAATCACTAAATCAATGCTCTCTCCGTGGCTTCCTTCCCCCCCGCAACACCCTCCCGGGCCAAACCATTTTTCCCACAAACCAAAATAAATACACCCTTTATAAGCGAAGTGGTCCGTAAGCGTGCGTGTGTCCTGTGGCTTTTCGTCCCTTCTATTTTCAGAATGCGGAAATAACCTGTGGAAAGGTGGTCTGGGGTCATTTTCGACAAAATTAACAGCAGATTTAGGACACACACACAAGCCACGGGGCTGTTGTGGTTGTTGATCTGTCCCATGTTGTGCACATGAGAGTGATCGCCGCAGTAATACTCAGTGACATGGCGTCTGCGTGCTCACATTCCACCAACGCACACACAAACTGGCTGTTTCACTGTGCACGAAAAACAAGAAGACGGTGAATAACAATAAATAAATAACATTTGAGAGATGATCTGGAGCATATTAGAAAGAGACACAAAGGCCCCTGAGACTGCAGGAGAGAAACACACAAATAAACACACAGAGAACAAAATAATTACACCATAAGTGCCTGTTTGTACTAAGAATCTGGAAGCACTCATCTTGTTAACATGTTTGTAATATTATTGTCTTTCTTCCTGTCGACAGCGCAAGATGTAAAAAGTGATCTAATGCAAGTCTGCATTCGGTGGCTTTGAGACAACAGGCCAATGCCTCATAAAGGGCCTTTTTAACATTAACTTCAGAGCAATATTTTTCTCTTTTTAAGTGTAAAATGTGGATGGAGGTGATTATTGTTAATAAAAACGTTGGTATTTCAATATCAAAACATTTATTTAAACAAATAGTTCACAGATGTTTGTCATTCAAAAGCAGTATATTACTTTTTTTCTGTTGAACACAAAATAAGATATTTTGAGAAACATCCAAGTGATTTTGTGTCCACAAAACGGAGGTAAATGAGGGCCAATGTTGTTTGGTTACAAACGTTCTTCAAAATATCTTATTCTGTGTTCTGCAGAAGAAAAACATGTGGAATGACATGAGGATGAGTGAATGGAGACAAGACAGAGATTTCATTTTTGGGTGTACTATCCCTTTAAATACATAACAGCCCACGATACAAAAATCATCACAAATGCTCTATTTTAATACATAAAATAGAAAAAAATGCAAATCAAAAGGGTTTTTAAATCCCTTTTGTCTATTTCTGACAGCTTCAGATAATCATGTAAGTTCATCGGGACATAAAATGAGAAACACTTCAAACCCCGAGAGTGTGCGGGCCATCACAGTGACCCTACTCGTCCTTGTTTTAACAGCTATTCGTAGAGTCAAGCAAAACGTTCAATCTTGCAAACCCTCACCCACTGACACATACACACTCGCTTTTCTGCTGGAGGGGAAGTGCCTCAGGCTCAGCGGAGCAGCAGGAAGCCACATCCTCAGCTGCTGCTCCAGTAGTCAACAGCTCAAGTTGTCTGTGAGAGAAAGTCTGCCTGACCCCCGAGGCCCCGCCCCGGGCAAGCTAACAGGACAACAGGCTGTCCCACCGCTGCTCCTCTGGCACTTCTGGGCTACATCTCCTAATCCCTCAAATGATCCACTCAACCAGCTGGAAGACTCAGAGACTTCTGCTAGACTTACACAAGTGCTTTAGGTGATTCTTTAATCTTTTAAGCTTGTACGGAGGCCAGAGGGAAAACAAAGCTTGTTTTAAAAAAAATAACAAAATCTAAATACAAGATTGGAAAGGAATCACTGAGAAGGCAAAGAGAGCCATGATAACTTTTAATGGATAATTTATAGAAAATTCTGTCCTCATTTATTCACACACGTCGTTCAAAACCTGTTTATAATTCTTGCTTCAGTGGAATACAAATGAAGATATTTTGAGAAATGTTTTGTGTCCATACAATGGAAGTCAATGGGGTCTAGTATTGTTTGGTATGCATTGTTTTCAAAATATATTTATTTGTGTTCAGCAGAAGAAAAAAGCAAATACAGGTTTGAAATGACAAAAATGAATACATGAAAAATTTCTCACTATCCCTTTTAAATAAAATGCAACTTGAGACCTTGTTCAATTCAAGTCTATACAGTTTTCTACATGCCTGGCAATGCTTACCATAGAATACTAAATGAAACTTTTCTTATCAAGTACCATTAATATATGCTTATGTATGTCTGTAAATGTGGAGGACAGTCAAACGTTTCCTGAAACTATGTTCAGTTTTGTTTAAGAGGTTTATGGAAAGTTCTTCAGTAAAAACAAGACAGAAATGTCTGCTCATCCAAGGTTACCAACTGTGACTGTCTAGAAAACATCCCAAAGCAAAAAAACAACCTTTCAGATGCTTTACACCATTCCTAATAATGCACTAATAATGAAATGATATTATGGCATACAAATATGAGAGCATGCGCTCATTCACTCCTGAGCGCTGATGCATACTCTTATTGTAAAACTGTAAAGCAGGTTCTTAGTCTCATTGACACTGCAAGTTTCACAAGGTTTTTAGAAGTTAACTGAAACTCTGTGGAAATTGTCACCTAAAGGCCTACAAGACCAGGCATGGATATTAAAGGTCCAGTGTAGACATTTTGCGCCATCTATTGGTGAGGTTGCAAAATGCAACCAACGGCTCACTCAATCCCCCCTTTCGAAGCACTAGTGTGGCTGACACAGAACAAAGATGTCGTCACATTTTCACTTCTTTGCCGAAGGAGATAACATATTTAAGAAACGTGCACTTAGAGCAGTTTGTCCGTTTAGGGCTACTGTAGAAACAACATGGCGACTTCCATGCGAGGAGACCCGCTGTGTATGTGGATAAAAATAGCTCATTCTAAGGTAATAAAAATATTTCGGTCAATAGATCCTCCACATAAAAAATCACATTGGACCTTTATGCGCCATTACCAAACGTTAGAAATGTACTTTGGGCTTTATGAACACTGACAGACCTGCGTGTGGAGCTCATTTCTGCTCTCCAGGCAGCGGGAGACTTGGATGGAGATAAGACTGGCCGAGAGAGACAGAAATAAGGGAACAATTCCACCATCCAATGACTTTCAGACGTAGGGGCCAGTGCCAAACCCTCTCCACAGATCGCGCTCCTCATTTCTCCTAACACGAAACGGGGCTCTGCCGCCCGGGCTTCGCACGCACACCTCCCGCCCTCCTGTACAGCCCCAGCTGTTGAGTTTTTGCTAAGCGAGGGATCAGATGAAAGAGAGGAAAGGGAGATAAACGAGTGTAATTGCTGGCAGATGACGAGACGAACAATGGAGCGGAGCGCTGTGAAGCAGCAAGGACCTGAACCAGAGGAGGTAAGAGGGTTGCGTGTTTGCCATAGGTCCTGAAAACCACACACACATCAATTCAGTAATAGAGAACAGTTCATGTGGGTCAGGAACAAATAATAAATGAAACCATTAAAAAAAGGCCAGTATTCTGTTAAAAATGACAAATGCAAATAAACAATGAGTGATATACACAAAAATCTTACATCACCAAGTCGTCTAGTCGACAGACTTTTTTACTTGGATGTACTGATTACACCGTCTGCTCAACTGCAATATGTCGAACGACATTAAACAGATGTCTCAGCAATGTTCATGATATCGGATTTCCTTTTGCTTAAAAGTTGTGTTTGTACACAAATATGTCTAAAAGAACAATACATTCATGATGCACTATTTCGCGGAGGAAAACACAGGAAACATACACACAGAAAGAAAAAGGGATGCTGTGTTCACATGGCGGTCCAAGTGCTCGGTTCCAATTCATGCTGAAATGAGTTTACATGACCTTTGAAATGTGACGTATGTTAGACACTGATCAAAACAGACAGCAACCACTATCAGCTATTTATTCAGAAGCTATAATATGCGTTCATTCAGTTTTACAATAAAGCAAATGGAAAAGTTTGAATCAAAAGCTTGTGGTATCGGGTGATGATATCGTGTGGGATAAAACTGGGTTATGCTGACAAGTGAAGACACAAACAAATATTCTCTTATCATTTACAATAACGGACATTAAAGAGATCAGTCATCAACATAAATACATTCCACACTGAACTACAAACCCAATAATAAAATTTCAATCTGATATTTCTTAATTGTTTGGTTACATGGGGTTAGAAAAACTGTTTTTTTATCAACAATCTTTCTAAATGAGCAACAGAAGTCAGTACTGTAGATGAGTATAAAGATGTCCCAGTCAACCAAACACTCTTAAAGGAACAGTTCACCCAAAAATACAAAATTCTGTCATCACTTACTCACCCTCTCATCATTTCAAACCTGTATGACTTTCTTTTTTCCGCAAAACACAAAAGAAGATATTTTGAAGAATGTTGGTAACCGATCGGGATCGGCACCCATTCACTTGCGTTGGTTTTGTGTCCATTCAATAGAAGTGAATATGTGTCTGCGCTGTTCGGTTACCACCATTCTTTAAAATATCTTCTTTTGTGTTCTGCCGAAGAAAAGAAAGTCATACAGGTTTGAAATGACAAGAGGGTGACTAAATGATGACAGAATATTTATGTTTGGGTGAACCGTCCCTTTAAAAATCAATATTTAAATTTATGGTTTATGGCAGCAATGCAATAGAAGAACCATATTTTGGTTCCCTGAGGGTTCTTAAAAGAACCATTTCTTTCTCATCTTTTCCAACCAGATGTCAAGGGAACTCCTAAGTATTTCATAAGGCGGGTAATTCGTATGAATTCATTCAATGTAAATTGTAAAAAAACATATTAACCAGTGTGTCCTTGAGCAAGACACTTTACTCCATGTTGCTCCAGGGGGATTGTCCTGTAATAAGTGCACTGTAAGTCGCTTTGGATAAAAGCGTCTGCCAAATGACTAAATGTAAATGTAAATGTATTAAAAAAGTGATACCAGAGTCCATCCCCTAACCCCGCCCCTAAACCTTACATCACTGGTGCAAAAGCAAATCATATTAAAACGTACAAATAAGATCATACAAATTCATATGAATAAGCCACCTTGTTAAAAAGGACATATTTCAGTGAGAAGGTCAATGCTTTTTATGAAACCATACAGCACAACAAAGAACCTTCAGCAAACGTATTTTTAAGAGTATATCGATTCAAAAACAATTAAAGCATTAAAAGCGTGTAGTTTCTGATCAAAGAAATACTGTGAAAAACCTGTTGACCCTGAGGTGAGATAAATACACAACATAGCATTTACCCGTTCAGTCTAAATAGTTCAAGATAAAAGAGCTGGCTGTTCGTCAAAGCGGCGGTACAGCAATGACCGACGCTCTGGGATCAAATCCAACATCTGAGTGGTCAAGTAAATTACATGGAAAGGAACCAATCCGCTGAGCAATTTGTCTGTCGATGAAGGCCAAACACAAATGTGTATAACTGTAATAATAGTAGCTGCTTTGAGAGAGTCCAAAGTGCCAAAAGTCAAAAAAACTCCAGTCAACTTGGTCTGAGACCACACTGCCGCTGCTTTCACGGCATACCAACCACAGGCCGCAATCCTGGCCTGCCCACATATTATGGCATTTGGTTGCCAGGGTTGAATGTAAAGCACTACTTCGGCTGTCCAAAACAAGCTGAGGGTAGAAAAAAGACTTACTGTGCAGAGTGGTCAAACTTAAGAGAATATTTATAGTTCCTACAGAAAAGCAGCGAGAAGGAAGAGGGTTGTTTTATGGGACAGCTTACAGTACATCAATGCTACATATATTTCCTGTAGCTCAGAGGTAAGAGCTTTGTGTTAACAACGCCAGGTCGTGGGTTTGATCCCAGGGGATTGCACACACTTATAAAATATACAAATGTATAGGATAATGCGGTGTAAGTGGATTTAAATAAAAGCGTCAGCCAAATGCATAACTGTAAATATAAATATATAAATTACAGTTTTGCAAAATGAATTATTTTTTAAAAACAAATATATTATTTAGTCTTGCATTTACTGATTATAAAATGAGGTCAATTGGTCATCCTATGTACTGCATTTTTATTTTTATACATTATAAAACCACTTGTTATTTTTACTGTTATTTAATCATTATTTTATAAAGCCCTTTAACTTGTTTTTGAATTGCAATTGTTTATCTTTTAAATAAATGTTTTAATCATTTTCACACTATCTATGTGTGCAAAATGTGCTATATAAATAAACCTGCTTTGGCTTGCCTACAATATGCAAAACAAACTCAATTTATACAAACACAACAAATTAGACATTCTAAACAAACAAACCCGCTAATAAACATACAAGCTCATTGGACACGAATTCACATTGCAGGAAGTAACAAGTAACATTCTGTTCCTGCATTAAAAACATGGCCCTTCTGAAAGGCCGAGGGCATGTCATTACAAGAGACCTTAGCAACTGCAATCACTGCGAAACAGCCCGGCCTTTTTCACGCAGCGATCGATGCAGACCGGCGAACTACATGCGCTGCATCGACAGGGTGAATACATCAGGGAGAATGAAAGGAGGAGGCAGGAGTGGGGCGGGGCGGGACGCCACAGGCCGTGTGGGGGAGAGAGAAAGGTGCTGCTGTGCTCTTCTGTCTACATGACACTAGCCCAACCACTCCAACATAAACAGCCTCGGTGAACAGCTCAACACTCACACACAAACACACACACTGTACTTGCTGCTGTCAGGCTGCCTGTCTTTCTGAGGCTCTTCTGACATGTGCATTGTTTAGCTGCAGGGAAGAGTCTGACACACACCGGGAAGAGAAAGACTGAAGTGTCAGGCAGCCAGGCATCAGCAGAAGTGACAAACAAAATGCCATCAACCAATTTGTAGAACACTAATGGCAATTTAATAAAAATGATCAATCAATTACATTCATTAATCTAAGCTTCACACCTATATTGGCCAAACAGCCCTCGATGGATAAAGAGTGCTTATGTTGTTAGATATTGCATAAAACATATTTTATATTATTCTTTATCTATGACTTATATGCATAGTAGCAAATGAATGTATTGACACTTTATTATATTGTAATTACGCTAGTCATTAGTGATTTACATCAAAGTACATTTTAATTTTAATTTTAAGTACGTCAATCTAAGGTAGACAAACAAACTGTCTAGGTTCTGAAAGAGATAGTTCACACGAAAAATTTCATTAGTTATACACCTTAGATTGTTCCAAACCTTTAAAAAAATTGATCTGCTTAATACAAATATTTGATAGAATGTCAAATCTCAACCAAACAGATCTCATCCCCATTTATTGCCATATATGGGAGTCAATGGGGGATGAGATCTCTTTGGTTACTGACATTTTTCCAAATATCTTCCTTTGTGTTCATTTCAGATTTTATTTATTTGAATCCATAAATATTGTAAACAATAATTAACAGAGTGACAGACACAAAGAGCACATATTTTAGCAAGAACATTCTTCTCTCTGGACACCAGAGGGTGCCAAAGCATCACCTTTCTTTCTTCACCTTTTTATCACAACCATCTGTCAGCTCAATAAACTTGCTATTCTAATGCAGTTCAGGGGGAGGTCACAATAAAAGCACTAAACATCTGTTTGGAGATGTTTCTCTCCTTTCTGTCAACAAATCACTTGAGATAATGAAGATGTTACATCTCGGTGTCGGTCTCTGCAGGCAGGTGTGTGTTTGTGAGTGTGTGCGTGCGTCGTGTATGCACATACAAGGTTGCACTGGTGTTTATGCTGTATTGTCTGTATTGCCAGCTAAGAAAGAAGCCATGTTGGTAGTTAAATAGAACGAGCCCCTATATCAAAGAAAAACCTACCATTAAACACAATTATGTGAATGACTTCTCACCTTACAGGACACAATAAAAAGTCGTCTTTAAGGAAGAGTTCATTTGGGTCTTAGCAAAAAGTCGATGAATTTGTTATTCATTAAGACTTGCACTCTTTTGCCCAACCGTACAAACTGAATGCGAATGCGTCGAAGTGCTCTCATGAACGTGCACCATAGACTGGCAAGACAGAGGAGAATAAATCGATTAATGTAAAAAAAACTAAATTTTGCCACTATGAGCGGATGGACCAATTTAACAATGTCTTAAGTACTGTTCAGGATCTGACAACAACTACAACCATGATATCTATGAGGAGGCCTGGAAATCTCTCGGATGTCAACTAAAATATCTTTATTTCTGTTCTGAAGACGCCGGGAGGTCTTAAAACATTTTGACCGTCATGTGGGTGAGAACTTTTACTTAAAGGTTTCCAGACAGCCTGGGGGTGGCTTCAGGCAGACAAAGATTTACACCTGTTTTCAGAAAACCATCTTTAATAACTCTCAGAAAATACACTGACCAAGATAGAGCCTTTGCACTCTGTGGGTTTGTTTAAGCCTCAGAACCAAGAAACAATCTTTGTTTGCACCTAAAACACCTTTAAAATACTGTCTAATGTCAAACCAAAGGCTTCCACTAATCATCAGGGCGAACTATTTGATCCCATATTTTTTTGTTATGAACAAAATGTAAACACAAAAACTAAAACATAAATAATTGACCACTTGACTATTTCTCTCATAAAGGGCAGATGTTGTGTTACTGATATGCAGTCATAATGTGAAAATAAGGATTGATTTATTTTATTGAACTCAGTCATATTCACCTAATGGGCATTTTGTTAAATCAGATCACACCCAGAAACTAAATACACCCCACAAAGAGCCTAAAAATGTACGGTCACAAATTATGATGACATTTCTGCACCCATCGTCATCCACCGTCTACTTCAACACTGATCCCCTTTTATTAATCTGATTAAAAATCTTTTCTAAACTTACCTAGTGTGTACATACAGTACATGTGTATATTTTCTATATTCTCTCTTGGGTTACACAGTCTTCTGAGTATACCAGATAAACATTTCACTGCAAGTTGTATATGTGTACTTGACAAATAAAATCTTGATCTTGAACGGCAATACGACCTCAATGTTTCTACCTCCCACATCTCAAACTATTTATTTTGCCAGCAACTTTATCATTTAAAGCATATAAAGCTTAAAATGTATTCATTTCCGCAGACACACATATCAACAGCTTCAAACCGCACAAATGTAAGGCAAGGGCTTGCTTTCTCCATTTAAAATATACTGTACTGAGTAGAAGTTACACCTCACTGCTGTGGAAACCAGCTCTTCTTGTCATAATCAAGTTGCTCTTATCACACTTGAAGTCTGGATTTCTGTTTTGAGAGTGGCCCTTGATCATCCCTGGAGAATCTGTCACAGGAGCTATTCAGAACCTGCACAGAAATGGCCGAAAACCTCTGAACGACTTCCCTGCAGGAGGTTCTGTCTTCAATACAGACTGGAATGCATGCTTCTCTGCGTGCGCTGTGTACTAGAAATGAAATATCACTCCATCTGTTCCCATAAAAGCTTTAGCAACTCTCGTCTCTTTGCTCCACACGTTTCTATATATATATATATATATATATATATATATATATATATGTTACCTCACAGACCCCAGCGCATAACCTGATCAATGATGGGATATTTAGAGGTCCACTTGGATCCAAACACCTGGCGATTTTATAGGTGGTAGCTTAGAGGAAAACACAATTTACAATTTATGGTTGCTCTGTGTTTTAAAGATCAGGAGAAATATTCAGGCTCAATTGCAGTTCACAGATTTATCCCAAAGGTGTTACCCTTATTTGTGCATCTAAATAATACATTAAAATGCAATTTGTGCAATAAAATGAATTGAATATACTCCCTTTGTGTGATGATATAAAAGTTATGTTAAAAACTGCTATAAGGGTCCTAGGGCCAGATTTACTAAACAGGGCAAGATAGCGTGATAGCGTAATTTAAAGAAGCCCAGATGGGAGTGGAAATTTTGATTTTGAATTTTGAATGATTTACGCCCACAGAAAAAAAAATAGCGTTTGGTTACAAATATCAAATGAAAGCCATGACATCGGAGGCAGCGTCTTTGCACGAAGGCAGCCCAGAGAATCAGATAGTCAGTCTATTTGAATTATAGACAGAAAGCGTCTTTGAAATAACTTATCACATATTTAAGACCTACAATACTAATTTCACGCTAGAAATGCAATCAGGAGTTGATGAAAGTGAAAGTTAAACTTACATTTATACAAAACTATGCTCCACCGGGCGATTCGGCCGCCATTTTATTTATTCGAGCTTGAGCGATCTAGGCCAATCACGTTCCTCGCATGTTGCTATGGAAACGTCAGGTCTCTGTCATTGGTTAGATGTGAAAAAGGAGCTTGACGTAGGGCGTATTTTTCAGAAAAGTTGAATTTTTACAATCTCAAAAGACGCTCTGAGCTGCAGAAAAAGACGCAGGCGCTGGCGTTCACAAAAACGCTCAGGATGGGACATGAAAACACGGTTTATTCCATAGGATTAAAAAATAAAACAGACGCTATTAGCTTCAAAAAAGAGGTCCTGCATTAAAGGAATTGTTCACCTTCAAAATTAATATTCTGTCATCGTTTACTCACCCTGTTGTTATTTTAAACTTGTGTGATTTTCTTTCTCTGCAAAACCAAAGATATTTAAAAAAATGTTGGTGCAAAAAAACCTTTGGTCCCCATTGAGTTCTATTGTATGGACACAAAACAAAAGCAAGGCAATGGGGATCAATGGTTTTCTGTTTCCAACATTTTCAAAATATCCTCATTTGTGTTCTGCAGAAGAAAGTCATGCAGGTGTGTAAATAATGACAGAAGGTGAACTATTCCTTTAATTTTAAGGATTTTATTTTTTCACCATTTAAGACATTCAACCTTGTTCATTTAGTCTATGATAACAAAGCAGAGATCGGTCAGGTTTTTGGTAATTTCTATGTATTTCTATGCCTTCTTTGCTATTTCACATTACAAATATTGTGAGCGACACCTCTGCTCTGAAATACAGATATAATAATATATAATCAAAAGCGCTCTGTTGTATTTGATGGCAACAAAAAAAAGAAATGATGTACTCCTTTTATGTTGTTAGTTAACAACTGGATGCCAATTGAAATCCAGGATTATCTCTCTAAGCAGCCAGGCTCATGTCTCATTCACATCCAACCACATGATCCATCTCATGGCTGGTGACATCCAGCATCATCTTAGCAAACCCAATTCTCCAATGTACTAGAATAAATGTACTTAGACACTAAATCAATTTCTGTACAATAAACACAAATTTAGATTACACATTGTGAAAATGTAGGGAGCAATAACAGTCCGTCTACTCACTTCTATATATTTCAGTCCATAAATAAGTTTTGCATGATATTGTAAATAAATGTACAGCCAAGAATTCAGAATCAATCTATGTATGGGAAAGCCTACCCATAATGACTGCTATATAAAAGCCTTAGAAAAACAATAAAACGACTGAAAGTAAAATAAAGTGCGAGGGTTAATGCGTGTGTGTAGAGAGAGAGAGAGAGAGAGAGAGACAGAGAGAGAGGAATTATGTCTAAAACATTATGCAGAACATCAGCACCTGACAGTATCTTGTGGTTGTAAAGATTAGTTTAAATAGTAGACTTAAAAGTAGAAACCAACACAATTCAACGTTAGGCTGTCCTGACCTGCCTCACAACTAGTCGCTTACATCATCACTGCCTTCAGGACTTTACACAACATCTAAACTAAAATAAGTTTGCCTGACAAATATATTTTCACTGCACAAACAAACATGGACAGGTCATTGTCTTTGCAATGCCAAGTGAAAATCTCAAGCTGTCTACCATGAAGGATGACAAGATAACTAAAACAGGAGGAGAGGAATGTTTACAAGTAAACAGCTGTAAGCTACAGTACTATACACACACACACACATACACACGCACACTTGGCCTATATCAGTGATGTCATTATTAAAAAAGATCACATTCTACTCCAATTGTTCCAGTCAATTTTATGCTTCAAAAGCAATTCAACTACGAATAGAGAGGTTATACCCGGGAATCACAGTCAAATCACTTCCATCTGAAAACTATACTCTGAAGAACGGAGGGGGAAATGATGTTCTTTAAAAATGAGCTGTGAATGAAAGGGATAGGAGGAACAACATTTTCTCGAAAGTGGTTTTAATACCAATAGAGGAAAAGCGGTTATTGCTTTCTAAAAAGGGACCAAAATAAGATGAGAGTTATAAGGAAGTTCCTGTCTTTACTAGGGGTGGGGCTTATTTGTAGCTTCAGGACTGATGGGAAACTGTCACACATTTATTTCCATCTGTATCTTAGTATTCATCCTGACCTTTTTCAAGACAAGTTATATTTTGTGTTGTGTATTGTGACTATTCAAACTTTTTAACCATTATTGAGGAACCAAAGTGACTCTCTCTTGGCGGTCCCAGTTTAGTAGTCCCGTAATGTCAAGTGAAGGAGCAAACTATAAAGCACTTTCCAAATAACCACAGGGAGCTATTTACATTTGCTAAGAGTCTCACTAATGACTAAATGTCATTTGCTCGGTCCACGAGATGATTCGTGACAAAGCAAGACGGCAATTGAGGACCTGTACTTAAGGGGACAGGATGTGAGTGTCCGTGCTTGGCCTAAAAGGCCGTTTCGTATTTGATGTCCCTTAAGTGGGCTGCTTGGATTGACATACAGTTTCAAGAATGCTGCTCTTTAAGTGCTAAAGCGATGTGAGTTTGTGTGCGCGGGCAGGCAATTAACACTTGTTAGATGACTGTGCTGACAGACAGCCACTGTCTGAGGTATAACAATCCGAATGTGCAAACCGCTCTCACTTATTTTCAGCGGATGGACTGCTCACCCTCGACATGAGTGACGGGCGGAAGGCAGGGTGTATATTATCCTGTCTTTAGCCCAGTCACCACCGCAACAACGCTTAACAAGCTTGTCTGTGAGGTTAACGCTTCACCCAATCCTGTCAAGCTTAGACGTTGTAATACATGGAGAGTGGGAAAAAACTAATTCCATCCCTTAGAAACACACACGCACACACAGAGAGAGAGAGAGAGAGAGAGAGAGAGAGATGGAGAGAGAGAATAGAAAACAGAGAAAAAATTAAAACCGCACTGTCTACCATCATGGCCTGCTCTTGTCAACCGGTATAAAGACTCAGCTAGAGAATGATGTTCCCTTTTCCTCTGTCTCCAAAACCTCACACTGTAAAAAAGTACATAAAAATAGGGCGCAAAAATGCAGAAGATGAACTAATTGAAAATACGGCCAATGGAAACCCTCCATATAACGCAAAGTTTTTAAGTTTCCTAAAAAGAATATTTTCCAAAACTGCAATGTGTTTGTTGCATTTACAGGTCACGTGCTGTACGAAACTCACATGATCATTATTTTAATATGGTGCGGTGTAGTCATGCTAGGTTTCTTTTTTACACTTCATCACACCATAGCGTTTGCACCTCTAAAGTTGGTTTGCAGAAAACCTAAACACAATATTTTGCAACAATTACTAATGGCCAAAAAAATGTATATTTCAGTTGCATAACATTGTTTAATAGACAGTCGTCATTCTGCTTTATTTTTATCAACATTTGGAAATATCACAGTTTTGCGCAAATCTGTTCCTGTGAGGACGAGAAACAAAAAGCTCTGGATCATCATAAGAAATATACATTTGTGTATACATTAATATATAGTCATCATTATGATCATGCTATCATTGCTTTAAAATGCACATTCATTTTAATAACTATAAGATACTATAATTCATTTTTATTAAAAATGTATTTTCTGATCTCACCCTTTACAAAAGACTGTTCTGGTTCTCTGGTCACAGAAACATAAATTTTCTTTAAAACTGCTTTGAAACGTAATGCATTGTGAAAAATAATATAAGTTAATTGGAATTAAATGCAAATGTGAATCGATGACATATCCCACCGGGACCCGTTGCGTTTTTGCCACACAACAATGACATCACCAATTTGTTAATACCAAAGATAATATCTAACATTGACAGCTATTAAAGCTCTGTATCAAATAATATTCCATTTCCAGTTTGATACAGTTTGTAATATTGCTAAACTGACAATACAATATTGTAACAAAAATAGCACACATAAATGTTATGTAAAATGTATATTATGGAATCTATACCAAACAATTAAACTCTCAATATGAAAAGTAAACGATTTTCAGTGAGCTTGTCACAATGCATTCTGGGACAACCTTCGTGGAGGATACATGCAACGCTGTCTTAAAATCAAGCTAACAAGGTTTCTGATACAGGCCGCATGCGTCCAAACACTTATCAGGTGTGTATTTGTGTGACGTGTGCTGATGGGTGTTTGAGAGACACATGGAGAGACTCCATCAGACTCACATTGACTGATGTCTCCTACAGCTCTCTTGTAAAAATGCTTTGTTCTGGCAAAATTGAGATGTTTTTCTTGAAGCTGAAGTGTGTATCCATGTTTGTGCCTTGGAGATGTTTTTGAGGTAGAGTGGGCACTGGAACTGACGCGAGCAACTAGGTATACAAGCCTCAACAACACCGAAGACACACATACACACATGCCTACAGGGTTGTGTACTGTAAATAAGACAACATACTGATCAGTACAATACCGGCCCTGTGTCCTTTTCAGCGGTTTCACACTGTGTACATGTCGCCACACAAACAACTGAACACAGCTCCCATAAGGCCAGAAAGAGTGTGTGTGTCTGGCCAGATGGGCTTCCCAGCATGTCACATGCATGCTCTGACACGAAAACAACACTTTCCCACACACCAATACTGGCTCAGAAACACCACTGACTAGCAATGCACATGCATGCACAGCACACCCACACGAAAACTATGCTACCCGAATCAGTCGAGCTTCCGTGGATATTGAAACATATTGAGCTCGTCCTGGTGTTGTTGTGTCTTCTTTACCCAAACATTCATGTCATCTATTCACAATTCGTATTAATAAATGTGGAAGCATAGAATGAGTGATATTCACATACCATAGCATTTAAAGGGACAGTTCACCCAAAAACAATAACTCTTTCCTCATTTATTCACCATCATGTTGTTCTAATCTGTATGACTTTCTTTCCACTCCAGAACACAAATAAGACATTTTGATAAGACATTTGGTAACCAAACAACACTGGCCCCCATTGACTTCCATTATATGAGCACAAACCCAATAGGACATTTCTCAATATATCTTCTTTCATGATCCTCAAAAGAAAAAGAGTCATGACGTGAGGGTGAATGATGATAAATGATGATAAATGATGACAACATTTTTGGGAGAACTGTACCTTTAAGGGGGCCACCATTCCATACATCCGACAGGCATTTCTATATTAGAAAACCCTCATTACTATATTAGTCACGTCAATGTCAGCGCAGCAGCCGGTAATCAAACTCAGACCACAAATTAAAGACAGCACCTTTAAAACCTGCGCCTACGTGAACCGTACGCACCTGTCACAACAGATGTGACAGCTCACTTAATGAACATCCCAAACATGCCACATTCCAGCAGTCTCTAATTATCACAGGGTTAACAGAGACGTCCGTTCATATATCTCTGTCACACGTGGCTGTATAAGATTTTGACAAACAGGTGAAAGCAAAGTGTTTTCTTTTCCCTTACAGCGAGGTCTTATCAGAGAGAGGTAATATGTCAGCTGTCTGGGTCTGCTGATGTGTTTATGTTTATATATAGCTCCTGTTTGTGAATCTGGGATTTAGTGCGCAGAGGAGTGTGTCGATAACCCCTGCCTGTCTGGCAAAGTGTCTACCCTACTACTTGAGCATCATTCTGTCTGCACCAAATATAGAGGTAATTGTACAACCCGGGTGTCAACTTGTACTAAATTTTGATTTATCTTTATACTACATTGGCCAGACAAGCAGCCACAGTCCAGCCCAGAACTCAGAAATGCTTGAGGGATAGTTCTCCCAAAAATAATGGTAGTCAAAAGTTCCCAGAATGGTTTGCTTTCCTACATTCTTCAAAATATCGTATTTTTTGTTCAATGGAACAAAGACATTTTGAAAGAGTTTTTTTTCTACGATGGTAGTCAATGGTCAAGAGCTGTTTGGTTACAAGCATTCTCCCATATTGTTCTCTGTGTTCATCAGAACAAAGACATTTATACAGATTTGGCACAACTTGAGCGTTAGTAAATGAAGACAGAATTTGAACAGAAGACAAGAGTGAACATTTTTTTTTAAAGCAACAGTGAAATCTATTGATAGCATCAAAGACCCACAGTGTTTACAATTTTCTAAGAAATCAGACTACAAATGGGGTACTAATGAGTGTCTCTGTATAATAAACTAACAAATCATTATCATTCATGCACAGCGGTTTTGTTTTAAAATGTTCAAGCCCTTTGAATCCAGATGCGTTTTTATTGGCTGTCCTTGTTTTTTTTATAGTTATGGTGTGTATTCTGCTAATACAATTTTAAAAACATTATCTTTGCAATCATTATTCTAGATGTGAACAAGCCTCATAGCATTTTACCTCTTGATGCTCCTTATTTGATCTCCAGTAATTTGTAGATATTATGTAAAAACATTTTTAAGGCTGTATGTGATATGAACACTTTTCTGGATAGTGTGAGTTTTCCCACGGGTCATCCAACAGATTAGCCCTGTTTTTCTAATTCAGCGCTCGTCACACAGGCACTGGAGTGGACAGCCGTTCAGGGCTCCGAAGGGGGCTGCCAGGGGTCCTCATGCCAGGACTGTGAACAATATTCTGTGTGACAGCGATATAAAGGTGAGTCAGAGCTGTCAAGCAAGTCACACTCAGCGGGAAACAGTGAGACCCATCTGCTGACACCCACACACACAAATGCAGACCGACTTTCTCACTCACTCACAAACACACACACACACAGAGAAAAATGCAAGATGGGGCATTTTGGCCTTAAAATAACCCGCAAGAAAAATATTTATGATTAAATACAATAATATAGTTTTCTATAATGAAATTGCATTAAACATAGGAAAATTCTATACAAATACACCTACAGTATACTGTAGTGAAGCTAATGAACTACATTACAGTATTGTTTGTTGAAATTATAACAACATATTTACAAGCAATAAGGATTTGAAATGTACTGATCTTTTTTATTTTGTTTGATTTTGTGTTACATGACACGTTCAACCTCAACAACAGTGAGTTGTCGTATGTTGCCAGGAAACATTTGCATGTGCACACATGCCCTAGATGTCACATCACACCTGTGCAGCACAACATATGTACAAAGCCGGACTGAAAAGAATGAGTGAGGGAGAAAAAGCAGGAAATAGTGAAGAAGGGGAATTTAATTTGCCACCATCCAGCGTAACTCAAGTTTATGACCACTGCCTTGGTTTTTATAAAAGCTTAAAGTGTCCTAGCTATCACTTGCCCCAGACTCCTGAGCGATGGATTCGTCTGCCTTTAATTTAGCCACAGGCAGAATACACATGATGAACGAGAGAGGTGTGCTGTCCCTCTCTCTCTCTCTCTAACAAGGACAAATAGTACTTGTACCTTTCCTGTCTGCGGCTTCCGTCTGTAGGGCAAGTGTCTGTGTTTGCCCATAGGAAAAAAGATGTCTTTATTATCTGGATTGTTTCTTCTGGATAGAAGTAAGACTAAATGGAGAGCAGGTGTCTTTGTTTCTCTTGAGATAGACAGATAGACAGACACACAGAAGTGAGACTGAATGGAGAGCAAATGGTGTCTCTGTATCACTTGAGAAAGACAGACACACGGACAGATTATAGAATGATACACAGACAGACAAAACAATAGATACGGTAGACAGATACGACACAGACAGATAGATAGACAGACAGATAGACATATAACAGAAAGATAGATATTATAGATAGTCAGATACGATAGATAAATGGATACGACAGACAGACAGTTGCTATAGACAGACATAAAGAAAGACGTGAGACTAAATGGATGGTAAATGGTGTCTTTGTTTCTCTTGATTGATAGATAGATAGATAGATAGATAGATAGATAGATAGATAGATAGATAGATAGATAGATAGATAGATAGATAGATAGATAGATAGATAGATAGATAGATATAAATAATTTATATTATAGATAGTCAGATACGATAGATAGAAGGATACGACAGACAGACAGTTACTATAGACAGACATACAGACAGACGTGAGACTAAATGGAGGATAAATGGTGTCTCTTGGTATGGATAGATGGATGGATGGATGGATGGATGGATGGATGGATGGATGGACGGACAGACGGACAGGTAGGTAGGTAGGTAGGTAGATGGATGGATGGATGGATGGATGGATTGATAAATAGATGGATGGATGGATAGATGGATAGATGGTTAGATAGATAGATAGATAGATAGATAGATAGATAGATAAATGGATGGATGGATGGATGGATGGATGGATGGATTGATTGATAAATAGATGGATGGATGGATAGATGGATGGATGGTTAGATGGATAGATGGTTAGATGGATAGATGGATAGATGGATAGATGGATAGATGGATAGATGGATAGATGGATAGATGGATAGATGGATAGATGGATAGATGGATAGATGGATAGATAGATAGATAGATAGATAGATAGATAGATAGATGGATGGATGGATGGATGGATGGATGGATGGATGGATGGATGGATGGATGGATGGATGGATAGATGGATGGATAGAAGGATGTGTAATGTATGTGTGTGGCCTTGTTATTGCCTGCTATGTAGTTGCAATTCCCCTGTGTAAACATGCCACAAATATCCATTAGTAATAACACGGGATGTCACAAACAGACAAACAACACCTCACAGCAACAATTACAAGAGTGACTAATTTGATTAGCACAATAAAACAGGTCCAAAAAAGGCAGAGGCCGTCCTCTTCCACATCCCATTTAACGACAGAATTCATCAACAAATCTCATCTCTCATTAGTGACACTTCTGTAAACCTGTCTACACCTCTTTCTGTCGCATTCTGTGCGACGCAACAAACCAGCAGCCAGTCTCTAAAACCCAATGTTATATTAATGAACTCCACAGTTTAGATCCAACAGAAGAGCTGTCTAATGGCCATCGTCAATTACTCGATTCAAGCAAGCTTCTGTTATGTTTCTCCCCATTGACTTCCATCCGACATACATATTGTGCGAAATAAACATTTATGTTGTCTCAGCATGCAATGCAATCAGGATTCATATGTAAGAAAAGTCCATAAAATGCTCCAACAACACAGAGACTCATTGAGGTAAACTGCAATTAGATGCAAAGGAAGAATCAATACAGCTCACAAGAGTTATGGGGAACGCTGAGACACTCCAGAATCAGCAGTTTGGTTTCTCTGCTTGTGATTAAACTATTACAACCAAACAAAATTTTAATAACTTGCAATATTTCAAACATATCTGGAAAGCACAAACAGCTGGTACCATAAGGAAGCAAGTATCAAAAGATATGTCGAGTGTCCCAGAATTGAGAATTACTTCACATTGATTGACTACAAATTATATATCATCTTCACAAAACTGTGTTGAAAAAAAGCAGGCTGTGAATGACAGACTCACCAGTCTGTGTTTCTTCTGTTTTTTCTTCTTGCTGTGTGTATGGGCCAGGCGAGGGTTGTTCTCCTGGTCAGAATGATGGTGTTGGTGGTTGTTGTGGTGGAGCCTGTCTTTGTGTAGGTCAAAGCTCAGCCCGTTCGGCACTTTGCTGGGTTTCTTCTTGCGCAGAGGTCCTGCTTGATTCTGCCTTCGCTCGTGGGGCTTCAGCGTCATGTCCTTCTGCCGGACAGAAAGAGAAGGACAGAGATGTCAAGCATTGTGGATTTAACATTCCAACTTGACAATTTGAGATCTACATATTTGCTTTTAATTCAAAACAACTGACAAAAACAAGAAAAGAGATTCATCATAAATGAAGTATGTCTTTATGAAGATGAATGCAGCCGTTCGTTTCTTAATGCATGCTTTATGCATCATTACGTACATTTATTGAAGAACAATATTTTTATAACATTTCTTTAAAATCATTACTTCATAAAGTTGTTACAATGGATTTATTCCAATAAAAAGTATAGAAACCATATTTTAGTAAAAGTGTAGAAATCTAATTTATAATAAATATACATAATTAGAAAAAAACTTTCTCCACTTTTCGGAGAAATTAAAAAATACTTTCTCGATCATACGCCTGTATATTAAACTCCTATTCTATATTTTCCACAGTGCTACATAAATACCGACATACTGTACAACAGTGGAGTAAAACAAGAATAAACCTATTCACAAACTATCCTACTAATTTACTGAATGACTATAAATACACAACAATATGCAAGTGCTACTAATAAATGTGCATGGAGAACATTGTAAACATTGGAAGTCACGCCGCTAGATGGGGAACAGTGCAAAATCACATCAGGAAATGTCAAATGTGTTCCCATATGATATGCCTCCTTTAAAGACCAAACATTAAGATCATCATCCGAAAATACAAAAGGCAGCGAAACTGCAAAATGCCTTATTTATGTAGAAGTAATGATCACACGCCTCTTGACAGCGCCAAGGTTTTAATCTAACTTGAGAGATGTAGAAGACTGTTCTTTTTATCTCATTTCAAGAGCTGAGCGATTTTTCTCGGATGGCATTTCTCAGCTTCTCTTCATTTTAAGCTGTGTGCGAAAAGTAATATGAGTGTGTGATAAATGTAATGGCTCTCGTGAATGTTATTTAGAGCGTTTTAAAAGGCCTCCAGCTTCATCACAAGCATGTGTAAATCTATTAAAATTAAACCCTTAAATGAACTATTACATAAACATGTGTGTTATCTACACAGATATACCATCAACTGCCTGCAGGGCTAATCCGTCATGTCAAAATGATGTACCAAATCAGATTACATGCTTGAGAGATAAAACATGTTTAATAGCCTTCTTTATGTAGTGAAGTCAGGACATCAGAAGGAGTCTCGGGTAAGACGACACAGCGTGTCAGTATGAGGAGATACGACGGGCTGATAACCAGCCATCAAGTCTTCAACTCCGATTCAGCAATTCCAGCTGAAGGACGAGCTCCGTCCATGCTGTGTCTCTTATTTGGTGATCGGAAATGAAACCGTATATCATTTGTTTCAGAAAAATAACAAACTGAATGTATGTTCAGCAAGACTAGCGCACACTGCACACGGCAGTATTCTGTACATGTGGAGTGGATGAACTACTAGATTTGCCAAAGTTACGTATCCCACAATGCTATGCACTGATTGTTAACTTTGACTTTCCCATTTTATTCTTCGAAACGTATCAGATTTAAATAAAAAAGACCACAAAAATGTACAATAAGCAACGCAGAGACTATAACTGATGGGGACATTCGATTCTGAAAGAATCCAGGGCCATCTGGAATTTGGTCGGGATGATAGACAAGCACGAGAGAATCATTGACGGTATGGAAACTTGAGTTCGTGAAGTATACCGAGCACGACCTTGAATGGCTTTTCACTGTGATCTCTTCCATAATCACTAGAACCGTTCTGGAAACGAGCGCTCGAGTATCTGCTTGAACTGCCGCCAAGATGACACGGATGGGCTTAATTCACTTGGATTTTCTTTTGCAGGAACTACAATGATCTTTCAACAACATGGCAAACTTCATCAATCCGTCTGAAGGCACATCTGGCCTTAACATGCACGGATCAGGACGAATTAAATATAACAAGGGATGACGCTTGAATGCTGGCAAAAGAAGAAGACGAAATCTAAGACTGCAGTTTAAACAAGGTTCACTCAGGGAAAACATCTGACATATGTTTGATTACTAAAGGTCTGCTCATCTGAGTCTATCGTTGGAAATAAAACATCAGCGCTTTGTTTTTTGGGTAATTTCCTCCTTTTTCTGTTGTAAGAATGGAAAAACAGTTGCTTTAGTTTTCTCTCTGTTCATCTTTATTCTAGTATTCTGGACATTCAATACAATTGATTTTATCCAAATGTTTGTGGTCATTCTTTAAAAGTGTTTTCCAAGCCATTTTATTTCATATGAATGAAAGGGTTTGTAAAAGTTAAAATTATCCACATTAGTATTGCAGATACTAAATTGTACATTATAAAACAATTCTAACATTTTTAAAAGTTTTCCTCTGATTTATTGTAAAGGGACACAAATAACTTCAAATGACTGAATAAAGAGAAAATCAGCTTTCAAATTCTGCTGTATGTTGAGACAATGGTTTAAAACTTTTTGGGTTTATTTTTTTTCTTCTTCCCTGGAGATTTACTGTGTTAAACTCTGGATAACAGAACAGCTCATACACACCTTCATCTCCCTTGAGTTCACTTTTCTGTCTCGCTTTCTACAAGTTCCGCTTTTGCTGTAGGGACTTAAAACATTTTCCAACACACTTTCTTACACGCATACATAACTGAAAAGCGAAGTCTTTCATGTGCAAAGTAGGTTTATTTACAGTCTACACAGGTTTTATCCTTCATCAGCATCACCAAGAACATGTAAAGATGTCTGAATAGAAAAATAAGACATAATCAGACAGAAGTAACAGCCAGAAATAGACTGGCTCTCCTCTCGCAGCCTTCTCACATGTTAGAAATTAAGATACACAATTATTTTGAAAAGAGTGTTTCATCTATTTACAAGTCGAAATATGTCTAAAAAGGCCATAAAATACATTTGCTTTAAACTGAAAATGTGTCATTGTCCACCTGCTCTTGTGTCATATAAAATGATGTGGTAAAATAAATAACTATATTTTTTTAAATGTGATACAACATTTTGATGCAACAAATGCTCTGTCAAGTTCAGACACAATTTTTTATAAGCCTCAACATTTTTTGTCAGGACTCTCCTGCAGACTTTGCAGCAACTGACACACTAAACCGAAAAGTCTTACAGTTTCAAATGTATTTACTAGCGATGTCAAATCGATTCCAAAATCGGTTAATTGATTGTGTTCATATAATACATATATGTGTTTATATAATTGCACACACACACATTTTTATACTGTATAAAAAATATATATATATATGTATATATAACACATATATAACAAATGTGTCTTTGTGTGTGTATATATAACAAATATTTACAAAAATATATATAAATATAATTTACAGCATGTATATTATATAATGTATAAATATGTATACATATATAATTCTCTTATTTTTTAAATGTATACATGTATGTTTGTATATGTGTATATACACATAAATATAGATGCCAAACACAAATAAATTATATGAAATCAAACATTTATTCTGGAATCTTTTAATCAAGATAATTTTCATAAATTTGGACTATTATTTATTGTTATAGACTATTATTATTATTTGTCTATCAAATTTCCACTCTCTGACTCATTCTTGTTTTTGGCTACTTTTCTTCAGAATAACATCCTCCTAAAATCAAATGGCTGCGTTACATTGTGATGGACCACAATTTTTTTTAAACTGAAATGTACCATAGATCAGACTAAATAGATTGGAAAAAAACAGTGTGTTAAGGAATAATAATGTCTATCCTGCTTTTACAAATAATCTGTGATGTAAATTCACATTTTCTCTTTGGTCATATCCCTCTGCAACTGTTCCCTCTCAAGAATAAAATAAGTGCATGATGACCTGGCCAACAGACACCATAAAGAATTATGCGACAGACTCAACCTACCTTAACAAATTTCTCAACCTGTGATAATCTAAACCCACTTCTTCTCTTCGGCATTCCCTGATAAAACACTCTGATTCATTAGTGACGTTCGTGGGCCAAGCGCACCATTCCTGCAGATGTAGGTGATGCTGACGGAGAAAAAATCCCCTTTACCCAGCAGTAAATGAGACAGCGAGAAAGAGCAGCACAAGAGACCTGCACTTCGATCCCATTCCATGATTACACCCCTGTTCTACAGCGCGGCCACTCCAGGGATCAGTTCCCCTGCCAAGCGTAACTACATGGGCTTTTGTGAGATGGAGCGGGAGATTCTGTCCATGGCCTCTGTTTTATTAGTCTTATCTGTGGCCCTGAGGGAAGATATTACTTCTTCAAAGGAAAAAAATATACTAACCTGCAAGCGCACTATATAAAGAGCTGTTTTGGGACTGAGGGGGCAGCAATAGCTTTCTAAAACAATACAGCAATATTAGCTGTGAATGCACGACATATTAACTTCATATTCAACCATAATATAAACAATAATGGGCAATATTATGCAAATGTCAACCTTAACATGAAAAAATTGTTTTAACAAAGGTTTTCACCCTACAGATAGGTCAGATGTCAATTTTTTGTGGTTTAAAGACCCGTTTAGGTCTCTCAAGTTTTAAAGATTTTTATATCTTTTTTAAGCATAATTTTCTAGTCAGGTTGGTGCCTTTTTAAGAATTGTCACATCCATAACTCATCCATATTTCTCAGAAATGGGTACATGAAATTAAAATGTAATCACGTTTTTTATGTTTTCCATTTTTTGGGATTTTGGGATTCTGATCTATGCATTTCAATTCACAGAAATCCAAGTATATAGTCTATCAGAAAGGGTTTCGATATTTTGTCACATGCATAACCCATGTCTACCTCCCTTTATTAAAATAAATAACTTGATACTGATTTTTCATGTTTAAGCACTATTAAAATGGATTTAGTCAAATATCAACATATTCAATAAATTGGTAACAAAAACATTCTCTGAGAGTCTATTTGTCACATCCATAAATCGACATTTCACATCCATAATGGAATTGTTTATGGTCAGTACTTTTACAAGTCAGGCGCCGTGAACCCGTAATGAAAAAATACAGAATTAATTCAGATCAGAAAACACGAATGCAGTACATAAAACATTGCTTGTGGGATATTTCTTAACTATGAGTTCATACATCTACACGCTAGATAGTGTAAAGGGCAATCAAGCCTTCAAATTCAGGTTAAAAGACATCAGCTCCTTTTAAAACAAAGGTCAACCATCCCTCCGCAAGGCGGCACTAATCAAAGAGAATATTTCATTAGCTCAACCCAATAAGGAATCTAAAGAACGATAAGAGTTGAATTAAAGACGAATCTAATTGAAGGGCTGGTCTATCTAAGAGTGTGAATCCTCAGAGGGAAGGGTAAATGAAGACCCCATACGGCTCGCTGAGGTCACGCACGGATGATGTAAAAGGTAAACATCTTGTTCTGAAATCAATCACCATGGCAGGAAGGGAGAAGGACTGGTGCTTTGAAGCCCACTGCCTCCTTCCTCTAAAGTAATGGAGCTCAATCGCTGACAGATGGAAGGAGCGGCAGGGGGAGGCGAGGGAACGAATGAACGAATGAAGCAGTCTGTGTCCTTTGGGGGGATCTAGGTCATTCACGCTCGGGCAGTTAGTACAGATTCACGGTCACAAAGCTGTTCCTTTAATAGCGTGCAGAGGATCCTCGGAGATCTAGGTGGTGATGTGTTCTACAAGGGGTTGAATCATCATTCTAGAATGTTCTACAACCCTTCCACATGCCAATAGCACCAGTTGTTGAAAGACTGACAAAATGCAGTTTTCTCAAAGCCAGTGTTATGGACGCGGCATTTTCAGTCAAAAATATATAAATTCTCAGAAAATGTATTTATTAACAACATATTAAACCACATATGTTTATATTTTACTAAACACCTGATGATAGACTCCAGAAAAATATCATTCTATGGAAAAGTTTATTTTTAAAGGGGGGCGGTTAATGCGTTATGGATGTGACGAAAAAACATGTTTTTGAGAGACTACATACTTTGGATTTCTATGAATTAAAATACACAAACCAGAAGCAACAATACCCAACAAATGGAGAAGGGATGGCTCTTTATAGAACATAATAAAATTTCACGTGACATTTATGAGGAATATGGACTGTTATGGATGTGACAATTATGTTATGCATGTGACAATCCCCTTACCTGACTATAAAAACACATAAAATGCTTTAAAAACTTTAATAAAGAGTTCACATTGGTATTTAAACCACAAACTATAGACCTCTGACAGAAAGAAACGTGATCTTGAGGTTGACATTTTCATGGAATTGCCGTGAAGATGATTCTAAAATGTTCATACTGGTGTTTCATACTTCAGTGTTTTATATACTGATTGACAAAGTGCTCCACTGTGGTTCTAAGCAATAAGATCATGTTGTAAGATGAGAGGCATCAAAGACAAACTCGAGAGCACATCAAAGACTACACAACAGGTTGCTTCATGAGAGCTGCCTTTCATGTTATGAGAGGCAAAGTCTTTTAATTAAATTAAAATCCACACTAACGCCACACGAGACAAAAGAATCAATTGGTCAGAGAGCAATGTCTGGATTTAGCCAATGCAATTAACATGATTATAATAGTCATTTCATTCTGCGGAATAAAACACTTTTCTAACATCTGGCCTTAGCCACTTCTTCAACATCAGAATGAAAAATAAGGAAAAAGGGAAAAGGGGCTCGGGGGATAATTATAAAAAATGTAATAGCTATATAACTGATGAGTACAAAACGACACAATAATTATTCAAAGCTTTCATGTTTTCTCCCTGCCCTCCGCCTATAAAGAGCTGCGATGGATTCATAGCAGCATCAGTTTTTTAATCAACTACAATTACAAAGCCTAATCACAAAGCAGTAATCTCAAGTAAAATAAAGCTAACAACGCGCGTGTGTGTGTGCGTGCCGTGAGGTGCAGAAATCTGATGGCTGTTAGTGTGTTTTCAAGTGCTGACTAAGGGCTTGTCCACACCGGGACGAGAATCGCGCGCGTTTAACGTCAACGTTTAACGCCTCATGAGAAAACAAAGGGCGCCAATTTGAGTGTGCACACTGACGTGCAGGTGCCAATAAAAAGTGTTCATCCATATGCCCTACTCCCTTTGAAGAGTAAAGCTATTGATGTGTAAACTCTGGATGGAACAACACAAAAAAAAGTTTTGTGAGGCGTCCCCTTCCCAAAGGGCCCTTCGGTGGGCAATATAACCCATTTTGAATTTTTGGAAGCCTCGGACTCCATTTTGTATGGTTAGACGCGACGTGTTAAAACTGTCGACAAATGAGATTGGTGCTAATGTTCAAGTACCTGGAGCTGCTGAAGTTACAGTAAAACACAACTTGGTGGCACTCAAGCACAAAACAGTCTTGCCGAGCAGACATTGACGAAGAGGAAACCAGATGAATTGTTCTGTGTAACAAGCGAGTGTCAGAAGCATAAAGTGGCGCAGCGCCACCTTGTGTACCGTTTCATATCTATTTGCACGTTCACTCGGCTCATCGCAAGAATCGTTTGGGTATAAACGCCGAAAAACATCTTGATCAAACAATGGCGATAAATGCATTGGATTATTGTCCCGGTGTGTACTGCGGTATAAACAATGTTCCTGCTGAGGGCTTGTCCATTCACAATGACACATGATTCTTCACCTTCAGGCCAATATACCCACCGACACACATTCACACACATGCACACAATATTACAAAAGTAGAGCTTTGCTCCCTACTTATTACACACACTCTATCAGTTTACACTTTTTAACCTTCTCTCTCTCTACCCCCCTCTCGCTCTCTAGCAGAAATGAATTATGGGCAGTAATCCACACTAACGCCTCAGGAGTGCTGAGGTTCATTACACATTCAAATACTCCACTAAACACACACTAGATCCAGCAGCTGCTTTTAAATTTGCGTGCTTTTTATGCTGAAGTCGAATCAATAGAACCTTAAAAAAAGCTGGCCCATCAGTCAGGAAAGTGTTCAATACCCTAGAGTCCTTTATGCTGCGGTCATTGCTTTCTTTCTCTCTCTCTCTTCATCCAGAAAGGTCTCAGAGTAAATTCTGGGCAAGTGAGGAATGAAAGATATGGAAATGTTTTAAAGCTTTAGTGAGTGTATGTGTGGAGCTCAGGTTTATGTGTACGACTATGGTGCCCAAAAATACTGTCTAGGTAGGCGGCTTAACCTCAACCCCGTTTTGCGCAGTATTCCAATAAAATCCCAGAGTACTCTTGCACGTCCACCAAATATCTGCCCTGGTACTGTATTTTTCAGATTGGAGATGGAATTCAGTGTTATTCGAATGCAATTAAAGTTGCTAAGACAATAAGCAGCGTGTGCAAATAAATAACACTATCAGTGCCCACAATTCATTCTTGGAGAATGCCCAGATCTAGCTTTCACACGCTGTGCGTTTTGCATCTCTGTTTTTGCTCTCTGGCTGTCTACATCCTAATTACGGTAGCAGCATTCTTCTTTGTGCTGTTTGTGTTCGGCCGATAACATTTGAACAAGAAGCTTGTCTATCTCCCTAGGCCCTAAAACAGAAGAGCATTTTGTGCTCACATTACCTAAGTGTGCAAGCACACGTGTTCTTCAGCTCTGAAGTCTATCACACACTGACTTAATGTGCAGCTAACACAGGTCACACGGCTCACATTAGTATCTTTTAAAGAAGAGAGCTATTAGAGTACGGTAGAGATTACATTTTGGCGAAGGCCCGCCCCAGAGGCCATATGACTGACAGGTAAAGCCAAAAATCACGGCTTGGTGTTGTTTCTAGAACCGTTAAAGAACACAACATGTACGTCTCCCGGAAAATCTTGAAAATTCAACCAATCAGATGACAACTTCGAAAATGCTGAAGTGTATCCAGAAAAGTGTGCCCTGTGCATCAGACGTTCAGCCAATGGTCCATGGACTGGTTCCCTCAACCAAAAGCCTATGCATTTTGTCTCATAGTTTTGGATAATTCGATAATTTTTACAAATAAACGCAACTTTTAACAAAGTAAATTCAATCGGCAGAAGTAAAAAGCAAAAATATTGCTAACAGACTACACTATGGTCGCTCGATATGTCACCCCCACCAAGCATCCAACAACTTTTTCAAATGTTATTAAAAATGTTTTTCCCGGGAAGTTATTACTCCGTGAATGAAACCCCATCCATGTTTTTAGAGAGTTGTGAGGTTTATATGCGAATTGACATCTAATGTCCCCGCCATAGGATGTAGTCGCGTTCAGTAACTTGTTAGCAACCACCAATTTTAAGACACAATTTAGGCTTTAAAACAATCCAAGCGGGTTATGTCAGATTAAAACGTGACAATATTGAGAGCTTTTATTAACCACAGATCATATTTTTAGGAAATTTACCAAAACCCATTCGAAAAACCCTTTGACTTTGAGGCGATGGAATCGGAATTGCTTAAATGCAAACTTGCTTCTTGGCTTTCCAAGAAATATTTTTAATCTCTGCTGTACTCTTTAATGATTTATTTTTAGAGCTCACAGAATTGATACTTGTAGTTTAATGACAACAATATTAAAGATTTCGTTTTGTGTAATCTATTTGTTTTATTGAAATTTCTGCTGACATCAAGGCAAAGTGTTAGCATGACTGAGGTTTTGTCAATATTGTAACGATGCCTTTTTAGCCATTTTTAGGCTGAGTAATGTTTAGCCTTGTATGGCATCATTTTGTTAAGTTTTAATCACCAGTTGCATTTTTTACCAACATCAAGCATTCACTGACACAAAAAACCACTAACTAAGAAATGCTCTGACTATTTTCCATCCAATGTATATTGTCAAGTCATTTGTCATTTCAGACTAGGCCTACATTCACATGGACATACACATACATATCTCTACACCTTTTCGGTGACCTCATGCTAGCCCACTTGTGGGACTCCATGGCTTGAGCCCCTTTCGCTGAACAGGCAATGTTGCCTAGCAACAAGGTAGAGAAAGCAGATCATTAAATTTTGCTGATGAAGTCTAGCTAGCAACAGCCACACGGAGAGAGGCCTGACAGCCCTTATATTGTCTTACCTTGCGTCTAACTCAATTTATCCACACTCTCATCCCTATAGAGTTCTGTTTCAGCTGTTTCTTTCTTAACTCTGATGAATCTATGTTCTATGTGCCACAGTGTAAATGCTTTGGCAAATCTTTGTGAGCCATGAAAAAACAGATCATGTAAACTGTTTTATGTCTACATTTCTTTACAAGAAAAAATAATTTAAAGCTGCCTCTGGATGACCAACTCAGTTTGAAATGTAAAATTGCAGGTAACTTTACATACTTATATTTACTACTTTTAGCTGATGTTGAACACGTCTAAAAAAAATACACAGTATGCCCAACTGGCCATAAATCACTTCACCTTAGGTATATAGCAAGTTTAAACACCACCTTTACCAAATTTGCACAAAATTGCATGTGGTTAGTTGACAAATATACCATGCAGGTCTCCTATGGTATGACAGCAACTAACAATGAAGATAAATAATATATTATTAACAGTTTGTTTGCTAAATTTTTGCAGTCACACCATAGGACACATCTATAGTTTATTTGTCAACTACCCATGTTCTGTACTGTGATTCTGGGTTTAATTGGTCACTGGCAATGTCACATTCCCATCATTTCGTGAAACCTGCTTCTTAAAGGTCCAGTGTATGTAATTTAGCGGCATCTAGCGGAGAGGTTGTAAATTGCAACCAACAGCTCACTCCACCCCTCCCTTTTGAAGCACTATAGTGGCTAACACAGGACTAAGATGTTGTCACGTTTTCACTTCTTTTTGCCGGAGGAAGTTGACATATTTACAAAATATATTATATCATATTGCATTTCCGTCAAAAGATCCTCCAAAAAATTACACATTGGACCTTTAAAGCCAGCTGGATAAAATCTACTCTCAAACAACTCTTAGCAAAACATACTCTGATCCAATTTTACCATTTCCAAACATCCGCATGCTAATGGGCTGATAATTCCAGAAGTTTGCATCAAATTACCATTTCATAATTCCTGCTATTACACATAAGCACAAAGACACTCTCGCTTTCACACAAACAAACAACCGCAGACACACACAGAATGTCTAGCCATCCCTGTGGCTGTGGTTGGCCACCTGCTCCAGTGTAATCCTGTGGGGCTTTAAACTATCAATGTAACACGAAGCCTCTCACTCTCCCTCTGTGCCAATTAGAGCTGGAACTAGAGAAAATACCACAAGAGAAAGTTATGGCACATTTAAGGAAAACATACTCTGCAAATGTGCCATCATCTAGTCTCAAGGGAGCCCCCGAGAGCTTCATTCTCAAAATCGCAAAGTCTATGAATTTCTGACATGACTGTAGTAAAAATGCACGCCATGAGCCAGATTCTACCATGACAGTGTTTAAAGTGAAATAGTCCAAAACTGAAGCGTAACATGTACAGCAGCCCAACACAGAGAGATTAGATAAACACAAAGTAAAAGCTTTGGCACTGATCTAAAAACATACGGAGAAATGTCTTGTTCAAATCTGTCTTTTCTCTATTTCACTAGAGGTGCCTGCAGATGTAGCAATGACTATTGTGCCCAGAACATTCTGGGAACATGGATAAGCTGATAACAGCTCAGAACACACTTGACTTCTTTTTTGACAAGAAAAAGTTGACAATGGCACTTTTTAGTAACGAAAAACGCTCAAAACATTGTGGTTACGAATAGCAGCCGGCAATGTTCAAAGATGGAATTTGTCCACGAAAGGAAGCTTGGAGAGACAGGCTTCATAAGCAGGGTGATGAATGTCTATTTGAAATATAAACAGAGAGCGTTTTTGCTATGACCAATCACACATTAAAAACTACAATACGAATTCTTGCTTAAAAAAAAAAGTTATTAAAAGTGACAATTAAACTTGCATTTATGTGAAACTATGCTCGAATGGGCGTTTTGGCAGCCATTTTTTCGAGCTTGAGCCTTCTCGACCAATCCCGTTCCTCCCGTGTTGTTATGAAATCAACAGGTCTCTGTCATTGGTTAGCTGTGACAAAGGTGCCCAATTCACATTTCGCGGCTAAAACCCAGTGGAAAACACAAGCCGGGACACTTTCTCTCTTCAAATGTCAAGCGGTGCGAATGCGACACTGAAAACTTGGACCACTGCCATCACGATGCGGCGTTGACATGCCAAGAAAAATTTGCGTGAAGCGCATGCATCGCCCCCTAATAGCAGGAAAAGACGCAAGCTGTGAATCGGGCCATATAGGGAGGATATATTTCAGAAAGGTCACATTTTTTCAACCTGAACAGACGCTTTGAGCTGCAGAAAAAGACACGGGTGCTGGCCAGCGTTCAGGACACGGTTTATTTAGGATTATGTAAAATAGACACTAGCAGTTTAAAAAAAGTCAAGTGTGAACATGGCCTTACACTCTTTTCCCTTTTCAATCTGCTTTATTTAAAAACAGCAGAACACTTAACCTGAGACTTGCCTGCCATCCCACATACATAATAAGCATCTGTTTTTTAAACCAGGGGTTTAGAAACTTTTCAGCCCGCAACCCCGCAACCCCCAAAACTCGAGTACCCCACTATCCTCAGAGGTGGCTAAAGTATACAAACAGTGCGCACATGCGCTTATTAGGTCTATCCAAAAATGCGCATAACGACATCAAAAAAACACAGTCTAACATAGTATGACTTTATAGTTATTTACTCATAATTTTAATCGTTGATATAAATAAACCCTGAACTATTACTCCAGATGGTCAAATTTGATGATCAAACTGATTTGTATGCTGATGGATGTCCTCTTTATGCAAATGACTTTCTGTCTGCAGCACTTCTCCGCCCTCCTCCGCTGGCCTCCCTGCGTTGTCTTTGGTGAATATTAACCAACGTTTCATTTATACAAATAAAATATCCTAAACTTAAAGCCTGAAAAATAATCTGCGTGCACATATGGGAATGTTTAACGTGGTGCTCTACTTTGACTTAATCACATCAGGGGTCACAATCGAGGGCGAGGAAATTCCAAAGGATAATGGCTTTTAATTTGCATGGTTTTATTTTTAACTTAACTACTATTTTCATGTTTTGTTACACTTATTGATTAAATATGCTATTCCTAATAATAAAAAAATTATATGATGACTAAGTCCCTATTGACTTTCCATAGTAGGAATACAAATTATTTTGAAGTAAACTCCTTTAAGTATACTTACTTTTTGCCTTATTTTATTTTCAAAGGGATACTTCTTTAATTAAATATAATTAATTAAATGTTTAAATGTTTTTAATTCTGTCATCCTTTAATCACCCTCTTGACATTTCAAAACTGAATTACTTTCTTTTACAGAACACAAGAAGATATTTTGAAGAATGTTGGAAACTGAATAACAGCAGTACCATTCACTTCTATTGGTTTTGTGTCTGTTGGGGACAGACATTTGGTTACCAACATACTTCAAAATATCTTCTTTTTCTGACACAAATATCAATATCCAGACCACACAAAAAAAATTGTATTGAAGATACAATTACAATTTAAAATATATATATATTAAGTTTCCCCTGTTGTCTGTTCTGTGTGCATGCAATGCTGTTTCAGAATCTGCCTAAAGCGAGATATCCTAGGGATACCATAATTATACGGCTTACATTTTGGAACGGATTCATGTTCGGGATGACGCCGTAAAACGCTGCCAATGGTGACATCTCGGTAGGAGTGTAAGGCATTCCAAACGCACTATTTCCAGCTCCTCCAAATACCACCTTTCAAAAAATCCAAGCTTTCGATCTCCATCTAAACCTTCTACAGTATATCTCAAAAAAATTCCCAGAAGCAAATGCAACGACATATCACATTTCTCCTGATTCCTTCGTTCCGCTAGTATCCGAGTTAAAAGACAGCTGGCATGTTTGGAACGGTGTCAAACCCATCCACAGCCACTGACAAGTCAATAACAGCTAATGAGAGGATTAGAGAGAGTGTGAGTGTGGTAAAAAAGCGCACGTACACACACAGTCAATCATTTAAGAGGGTTATTATTTGGATAATTAAAGTGTGCTTCTTGTTGTTTGATTAGGTCTCGGTCCCTCAATTAACACTCAGGTTGCATCTATAAATGCAAAAGGCTCCTGTTACACACATCAGGCGTAAGTAAACAAACGGTTTGTTTTGTTTACACGCCACGGATGAGAGATCGGTATGAAGCCTGTACCACCGATACAACCACCAAGTCATCCTTCCATGACAAAAATCAAACCCGCGTAACCTTTTCTCGTTCCCCGAAGAGAATCACCTGATTAAAATGTTTCCAGACAACCTCCTGCATCTCTCTCTCTGCATCTCAGTCTCTCTCGCACGTCCACCAGAGCAATTATGGCTCTTAACAGCACTAGATGAACTTCACAGTGAAGTGTTATGCAAGCGGTTAATTGGCTCCCCTCTAGTCGTAAGTGGCCTTGTTCCGTTGAAGTTGCTCCTTTAGATGGCTGTAACAGACCAGCTGGCTGATGTCGCATTAAAAGCGCAGGCCCGCGTGCTCGCCTAAGTGTGAAACTGCCATGATGAGTCATTAAAACACGAGCGAGATCAAAACGCGAGATGTTTGGAGGATCATCAGTTCTGTGTTAATTGATATTCACACCTCAAGTAGCTGCGCACATGCAAGATAATGTTTGATCACAATTTAAAGAAAAGACCTACTAATAATGGCCATTTTAAAGGTTGATGGGCAATATCGCTGTTTTTTTAACTAAGTGCACTTTAAGTATCTGTCTAATGATAATGTCGATAGTGGATATACAGGCATCACCGGATCATTTTGTGCGTATTGAGACAAAAGTAAAACATTAAAAATGACAAAGAATAAAAAGATTCTGTTTACATACACGGATTTCTTTCCATCACACTTGTTATTTTTGATCTCAAGCATGCGCTTCATTAACAAACAACAATGAACTAAAAGTTGTCTCCTTGGTCACAAAGCACACTCAATTGTGGACTAAATGTTCACATGCTTTTTATTATTTTCCTGTTTTCCTAAACAAAATTAAAAAAAGAACGTTGTTCTGTGTAACATGCAGTGCTGGGTTAATAAGCAGCATCTGATATTTTAAGATATTTTAAAATGAATAAAAACACTTGACAAAGGACACAAAGGGCTTTAGAATCCTATCTAGTGTCATTCAAACTGAGTGACTGATCGGAAGCTGCCAGGCCACTGGGAATCAATTACAAACCAGTGAAGCAGAGGTATGGTCACTTTAATATTGAAACACAAACACTGCATATATGAGCTGTTCTGTATTTATATATATATATACATACATATACACACAGTGTCTCTTTTTCTCACATATAAGCTGTGTCCAACACTACTAAAAAATGGATGTACAGTATACAGTGCACTGTGTAGGGTGTCAGCCATTTAGTAGGTGTTCGAAAGACAAGTGAACAATTTAATTCCCCAAATCTGTGTTTGTTCCTGCTGACTTTCTGCGTCAAAAAATTTAATCGTGAAATAAATTTGACAGACATTTCTACGTATACTTATTAAATGTAGGCCTTGTAAATAAACATGACAAGCAGGTGTTTTTGTTCTAACTATTGTCAACAAATTCAAAAACTTGACAAATGGTAAACGCTAAAATATAAACTTAAAGGTTTTATGATACAATCTATAAAGCAATACAAAAGTTAACTCAGGATAGGTATAACATTTATGACGAAAGTGTCCACAGAAGTATTCTATGACATGCTATGCACAACAGTGTCCAAAATCACTCACTTTTTTTGTTCACTTCTTCCCTATGTAGTGGACTTGAATGCTGTATTAAGAACTGTCAAAAAGTGAACAAGTGAGCTCATGTTTGCACAGAGCAATAGATGCACAATCTGTTCCCATTATTCCTTTTTCTACCTGACAAAATGATTACACATCACACGACCTGAATCGCTCTTCACCATAAGATCAGACCGTACTATTCAAAACATCGGACTAGATCACATTTCTCCTCATTAGAACCGTTTCAGAGTCATTTAAGGTATTGAAAAAAAGGGACTCTCAAATCCGCAGCAGAGACATGAGGCTACCTGGGAAATCTGGGGCATGGTTCAGAAGCTATTGGAGATAATGCACAAATTAACCTTTGGCTTGAATATGTGAACATAAGTGGTTCACCTGATTATTATACCTGTATGTTAGTTGTATTGCGTAGGAAGGTATGTGGCATCGCTGTGTCACTAATAAGATATGCTTACAATCACTATTTAAAATATAGTATTAAATACACTTAAAGAGTACATAACATAAGATCATGAAAATAACATTTCATGCAGTGTTTAATGTTGCCATGTTTGAAAGTAAGCAGTCTGCCAAGTTGTAAATCCGAAGGTGAATGAAAAACAAAGTTTTGCTTGGAAAAAAGGGAGTCGAAAATCAAGCAAGCGAATCGTTCCTAGTCTGATTCGCGAACCGCTGCGGATGTACCTCACTACATATAGTCCCCGCCTACGTTTTGCTCGGACTGCCCGCGAAAACTTCATTCTTCTCCTCCAAAGACTACACCAATCACAGCAGACTAGACCATCTGACCAATCACATCAGACTAGGCTAGCGGAAAGGAGAGGATTAGACGGATGAATTGCGTAATGAATCAGTCAAGAAGTAAGGTAAGAATAACTGCCTGTTATAATGAAATAATAGTGTTTTTACACCTAGTATGTACATAAACTTGTTGTTGGGACACTAAAGTAAAGTAAACCAAAGTAGGACCTTAAAAATCCTTAGTTATGTACTCTTTAAGATTTGTGGTTACTTTACTGAACAACTGCGTAATAAATCGTAGTAAATCGCCTAATCAAGTGTGGTTTATTAACGATTTATCTTCCAGCGCTATTAAGATTAGGAACACACACAAAACGGATATGACACATTACATAATTAGAACTATTCAGTTTCATTGGTCAGCCAGTTCTAGCCCAGTCAGAAGAATGACAATGGACGTAAATGCCTGAAAACTGAAAAAACCTACTCTATAATTGCCGACATAACAGCAATAAATTACGCTTTAATTGGCTTAATCAATTTCTCACAACAGTCTGATCCACGAGTCGCTACACCAGATGTTTACAAGCAGCTCCTTTTCGGGCACATCTGAATATGTTAATCGTGTTGTTTTTCTAAATGAGCTTTTTTAAAAAGGCCTTCGCACACAACGCAAGCAATTAGAACAATGATCATCAGCTCTGATCCTCAGACCCCAACCGGCCCCCTTCTCTGCGCGACCGCCCTCCCATTTCACCCACTGTTAAATAAAATAAGGTATAATTAGGAGTATCGGGCTGGGATGGCAGGAGGTGTCATTAGAGGAGACAAACTATCAGCAATGATAAAAGGGCTAATAGAGGCCTTCCTCACTTAACCAGAGCAGACAGAGAGAGAGAGAGAGAGATCCAGAGAGCTTATACAAAGCGAACTGGTTTTATATTTAATTTATGGTGTCAAAGTATTCTATTAAAATGTAAATTGAAAAATGTTGAATTGAACTTTAGAATATGTTTGGATGACACAGTGTTGTTTGTTAAATGGTGACATCATTCAAGACGTTCTTGCATTCAAGATTTTACAATAGCATTTAATGGAGGAAACCTTTAAAAGGCACATAAGGGCTATTATAAGCGAATGTGTTTAGCTAGATGACATTAAGAGAACACATTTTGATGAAAAATGTTTAATCCGTAATTCACTCTATCAAAGTCAGTTTGGATAAAAGCATAAATGTATTTTATGGAATATTGTAATATCATATTAAGTACAATTTAAAACAGTATTATTTAAAAATGAGATTATTGGAAAATCTGATAATCTAGATGTATATGAAACACCTATTACTTTGGCCATCCGCTAAAGAAGTTAGTTTGATATTCACCACAACAAGCAGTTTATTTTCAGTTACTGTACTTCCTCTGAAAATCCATAACAGTTCATTTCTAGTCAGAAACATCAGTTCACATTTTTCCAGTCAGCTGCAGCACTTCGGTGATATTTTCTGTGCTGTATTAATGGTTCTGATCTATTTACTCTCTTCTCTCCCACAGGACGTCCTCTCTCCTCACAGGGTCAGCGTTAATGCCTTTCATTCTACCGGCCTGTTCTCTCTACACTTGACATCTTTATAGCATCTCTCTCATGCTGAACACTGAACAAAGAGATTGAATTGAAAAGCGCTTGAGAGTGCCGAGCATCCCAACGTGAACCACCCTTTATAATATACAGATGCTTCTGTATGGCTTCCATTAAAATTTCAATAATCATTGTGAGGATTTTTGGCGTTGAAAATATGGTCACACATTATGATTTAATGTCACAGATTGAAGCGTAGTCCACCGAGTTCAGTTACACACTTGCACTGGCTGCTACATATGCTAAAGGTTTTTAATGTACCATTGACAAAAAACATTAGGTTGTTTCATACCTGAAAATAGTATTACACTGACCATTAACTTGGAAGCCTAGAGTTTGCATGTTTTCCCTGTGTCAGCGTGGGTTTACTCCGGGTACATTGGTTTCCTCCCACAGCCCAAAGATATACAGGTAAGGTTGATTTAGGATTCCAATGGTCCCTCCCCCAACTTGTGTATGGATCGACTTGTACATAGATTGACTAGTTCTCGCCATCAATATAGCCTTAGATGCTGGAATGGCGTTAAGAATGAAACAATAAATAAATAAATTATGTCTAAAACAAAGTTTCATTTTATGGTTAAGTCCTACAAGGCAAAATACGTGTACACACAATTTTAACATAGTTATTTACTCAAAACTTCTATACTGTTGTATAAATAAACTTCTAAAAGTATGATTTGAAAGCATGTTTGTTTATTTAGGGCTAAATTTGTATTCTTAAAAAATAGACAATAAAAATAAATCTCTAAAACGACAAAAAATTGATAGTCATACTCAATGTCACACAGACAATCTACAAATGGACTATTTCGCCAATAATACAAACACATCGTTACATCTTGAAAAACCCAAATATATACACATACACAACATCATATTTATCAGATATTTATGAATATATATGATATCATTTATTAAACCAAACACATACGTACGCAAACAAATGCTTTAGCTGTGAGTCACAGTTAATGGGCTCCTTTTCAATTGACATCACTAATGAAACACTACAGAACAGGAAAATATCATTAATGCCACATCTAAGCATATTCATTCTTCATTACATGGCTCACTTTCCGTCTCCCAGGACTCTTAATAAACTAAATCAATTATTCTGACAGATTACACAAACTCGCATGCCTGCAGCGTGCAAACACGCGCAACGCAAAAGCTTAAATCAAAGCCAAGCCGGGAAAAGTTCCAGTAACATACAAGAGAGCGACCAAAAAACAAATACGAACTTCCTCTAAATGTTCAAATAAATGAATGAAGGATAGCTCAAATCGATGTCAAAGCTACCACGTGGCCATTCAAAACACTTTAACAACTAAACAGCAACCATTCAGAACACTAACATTTTGGCAATGAGCTTTGCATGGGCACGCGTTCATTTTTATCATAAAATATAAAAATCAAATGATTATCGTCTCACTTAGTCCTGTTTTGGCAATAGAAACGTATCCTTGTTTAATATCATGCCAATGAAACACTGAGAGGGAGAGCGTGGGAGAGACAGGCAGAAAGAGAATGACAGGCTGGCATTTTACTTTTAGTGTGAAAAACTCCCCGATGAAAACACAATTGAGAAGGAAAAGGTTTTCATCTTATTTTTGTCTGCCAGGAACCTAAATGTTCATTTCAGTTTTATACGGTTTCTCTTTTTCTCATTCTTAAATATCTTTGTATTGGTGTTTGTTCCATTATGGGGACCTTTGGTCCTGTCAACTTTTACAAATGAAACTTTCACTGGGAAAGACTTTTCACACTTATCATTACTAACGCAGTTTAAAGGCATTTTTTGATATACTTTATTGTTTTACGCTTAAGTGTTGTGATTATCTTACTATACTGTGCATTGCTGTTCATTTTGTAGCAGACAAATTCTACGCTTGCATTTCAAATAAACACATTTTTATTTCATAAACTTTCAGAATTTAACAACAAGAAATACTGACTGTAATATGTGAAAAGTCTGTTTTCTCTTTACTGCAGATAATTCTATGTGAATTTAATTAAAAAAACATAATTCCAACAAAAATCAAGATACGTTTAGCTGAATAAAAACCCATATTAATATACGGTGATGCAATGTTTCATATTAATCTCTTTTAATTAAAAATCTTAATAAATTACGTTAAAAACACAGAGAGCAATATTTATATGATTCTGTGTTCTCGCTTTAGCAAGTCATTGCTTTTAACACAATTTTAAAATGTGACATTGATTCTAGCAACTGCTTTGCAACTATTGTAACACTAAAATGCACAGGTGGGAATTTACTAAGGAACAGTTTTGACTCAAATTGTTGTTTATGGGTGTACAGTGGGTACAGTGTTTGCATTCCATTAGCACCCGATTCCCTAAAGGAATAATGCAATCCAAGGTTTTCTTATATGCCATATATGACATTTACAGTATAACTCTCTTCTTTTTTTTCATTTTCTGCCGATTCAATCTCTAGAACCGTGTTTGCCTCCTTTCCACAAATCTGTCACTCTATGCTATTGCTATAACGTAGAGTTAACACTAATAAAATAAAACAAAATGAATTTTACAAACATGACAGATTCGTCAAGGGAGACTCCAACTCTCTCCACAGTAAGCCTAGTGTGGAGTATGCACAGTGAGCTTTCAGAAAAATATATGAATACACAGACCACTGAAACATATTTCTTACCATTCACAAACCCAGGAACACATGCATACGCATTAACACTAAGAGAATTACGTATCAGAAATGAATGAAAGGTTCAGTCTGACAGAAATCATTAGAGAAATCATGTTTAACTTCTCTGCTGAAATATGTCCCACCCACACTAGACACCATCAAAATACAACACAGCTCCTCAGCAACCACAGCCAATGATCTCTGTCAGCACATGATCAGAGAGAATCCTGCTGGATGTGTTTATGTGTGCTGTGTGAGGAAAAGAGCCCGGGGCCGTTCTCACCTCGCTGAAGAGCTGAGAGATTATGAGGTCGCTCAAAATAAACCAAGAATGAGATGGACACCTGCTTCAGATGCTTCACGCTCAGACTGGCAACAGGCCTGAGAAAACAGCCCTTGAAGGTATGTTTGGATATTCCTTTGATTCGTGCATATGATAAATCTACATGATACACAAAACCCAGGGGTGAAAGTATAAACACTTGCCAACAGTAAATAAATATTAATTTGTTACTTTGCAGCTTGTGGGATTTTTTTTTATTAATGTGCTACAATGAAGTGATTGGTTTATAGATCTTGACAGTAGCAAATAGCTCCGAGATCCAGTACTCAACGCACAACGTTGAAGAGTTGAGCTGCAACATTCTTAAAACTTTTATAAATAACACACAATGGTAAATGATTTACACAAAAACTGGCTTATTTTCGTTATAACTGGTCAATCCGTACATATACAATGCGGCGTAGAAGAAAATCAATTGGATAGTTCTCTTATAGTACGAAAAAGAAGACATTTTGAAGAACCTTGGTACCCAAACAACACTCGACAACATTGACTTCCATTGTATGGAGACAAACCCCCTCAGACATTTTTCAAAATATCTTTTATTGTGTTCCACAGGAGAAGAAAATACAGGCTAATGTTATGTTCCTATTGTGATATTAGCATTATGTTTGCATTGACAACTTATTGTGTCGTGCTCGAATGGGCAACGCAAGTTTGAATCTGGCTTGCAACACTTCCCCCACTCCACTTTCCCTCTCTCGATTGCAGCCTTAAAAAAACACAGTCAATAAGAAAGTAAGGAAACACAGAGCTAAAAATCAATTGTGCTGACAATTGTGTTGATAAAAGGCCCTCAGTCGCTGTCAGACACTGTCTGGCACATACAGATGGTAAGTCGTGTTTAACAGAGACTTTGTAAGCCGTTCTCATCTGCAGTTTCACACAATGGTGAAGCACAACAGCTCAATAGGATCAAAGCCTGCAGTCAGAACAGTCCAAACACAGCTCTTACACTATCAGCTCTTTCTCTCTCTCTCTCGCTCTCTCTCTCTCTGTGTGGATGTCAGTGAGAGCACACGGTGACTCCATATTCCCTCAGCTCTAACTCTCTCCTTCTCTCTCTCTCTCTTCCCCTTTTAAACAGCACTTAATGTCTCACTACCCTCCGCAAACCTCCCTTAGTCCCAGCTCAGCAGTTTAGCTGAGCCACTCTTTCTAAATTGTGTGTGTGTTTGCGTGCCTGTGTGTCCAGTTCTGCCGTATTACACAGGCAGCTGAAGACACCAATACTAATGCACAAATGCACACACTCTGTATTAATGAACACAGACCCATTAAAATCTTGAGTAGTGTTTTGATCTGAAGACAGTTTTTTTCAGTAATGGTGAAGTTATTTCAAACCGGTATAACTTACTTTCTTATGCAAAACACAAAACAAGATATTTTGAAAAATGTCGGAAAACGAACAAAGGCGGTATCAATTCACTTCGATTGTGCTGTTGTTTGGTTACAAACATTGCTTAAAATATTTTATTTCGTGTTCAGAAGAAAAAAAGTCATTCAGGTGACTTTTACTCACCATGACAAGAGGGTGAGTAAATGATGACAGAACTTAAATATTTGGGTAATAAACGATCCCTTTGAAAGCATTAAAAGTCAATCAACGCAACAAATGTGAGGTAGTTACTAGTAAGTTTAGCAAAGTTTAGAAAATAGCAAAGAAAACCTCTATGACTGATCTCAGATCTGATCTACCTCAGCGTTCTACAAACGCTCATCAATCTAATTGAGATGGCCGATCAAATGAAGGAAGGCGGGAGTTGCTTTGGCCAGAAGCCCAGCTCAAGGTTAGTTTAACTGTGAAAGAAATGTCAGGGGTAGTTCACACTCTTTCCACAGCACTCTAAAAGTCTTAAAATGCACACATATTGATCAAGGAAGTCCATTTTTTTGGACATTGGTATTTCTAAAATCCTATGTTCATCCTTTGATGGGCCGCTTTAAAAATGGGGGCATAAATTAACAGTATACCCACTTCTCCAGGCACCATTTCCCCTATGAAAATCTGTATGAAATAAATACACTAATTCTAGTTATAAGATATACACAACTGGTCAAAGGTTTTAGAACACTTGGGGGAAATGTTTTTTCATTATCTTTAATTTTTTTTAAATAAAAAAACAAACATTTTATTTAATAAAAGCTTTTTTAATGAATGACTGATTGAATAATAATGAAAAGCAGGGGACATAAGGGAACTCCTTTAATTTGGCTAAAAAAGCATCCCGGGTTGAGACGTCAAGAAGCTCCTTGATAAAATAACAAGAAAACCATTTTTCTCATGTGTATAGTTACAACATTATCCCATTGTTCCATTTGTTTTATTTTATAATTTCAATAAGTCTAGTATTATTCTAAAATGTGGAAAAATTATGAATGAGAATTCTCAACTTTTCACCAGTAGTGTAAACTGCCTAAGAACATAAAAAACAAGTCAGATTGGGTTTACATAGCTATTAAATGATATTTATTGTTAGTATGATGAAATAAACAAACTGTGAGATTTTGGTCACATTATCCACATCGGGTTCAAAACTGTAAATGCTGCTTTACACAAAAAAGTTCAATATCATATTGCGACCCAGATATTAATATAGTACAACGTGTCTAAGGATTCTCACACACCCCCATACGCACACATCTACATATACAAACACTCTCATTACACCACATACACACTTCCATATTACAAAACCAGGTTTTCCACTTTATGCTCAACTAATGAACTGAACCTAATTTCTTCATATTACTCACCAAAACTCTGATCTAATACAAACACTATGTGAGCTTTTAATAAACTGTTTCCCGCTAAGTTTGCTATGTATTAATTGAGCTTAACAATCCTGAAACAAAGCGCAGCTGTATCGCTGTTGTTTAATAGCAGCTTATCATTTCTCTACGAACGGCTCCTAAATCCTTCAGCAGCACACGGTGAGAAGTTAAATCTCCACTGAAGGGAATTTAACACATTTATGGGCTGACGAGAGACACGTTCAGCTCTACTGACAAGCAAATAGAAAGCTTAGCGCTGACGGAAATCAATCTGCTCAGCTGGAAGCGTCACCATATATCAGAGATAGAGAGAGCGAGAGGGAACGAGAGAGCATGCTGCGAGAGACAAAGCTACAACAAGAGAAATCAAGTGGAAGAGTCATGTAGAAAAAGTCTGTGGATGAATAATAAAGAAAAGAATCGGAGGAGATGAACAGATCAAAGAAAGCGATTATGGTATGTTAAGCTATACTGTACCTGCCTTGTTTTAGTCTAAATGTGATCAAATGAATTTATAGCAAGAATGGTTTCTCAAATTATTGACATTTTCCTCTTTGTTCTGTTCTAATGAATACGGAAAAAGATATTTAAAAGAATGCTCGTAACCAAACAGTTCTCGGCCACCATTGACTTCCACAGTAGGAAAAATTGCTTTTATTATTAAAGCAGATATTTTGAAGAATGTGGGAACAGTCCTGGGGCACTATTTACTAACATTGTAATGTTCACTATGTGGTAGTCAATGGTGGCCAAGAACTGTTTGGTCAAGCATTCTTCCATCCAAATATCTTTCTTCGTGTTCATCAGAACATAGAAATTTACACAGATTTGGAAAACCTTTATCATTTTAAACAAGCTGTATTATAATGTCACAAACACAAATGGTAAAGGTGGATTGACGTAAAAAAAAAACAGCTGGACGTCAGTTACTGTCTCTCATAATGGTGTGTTCCAAAGTAGCACATAAAAGAGCAATGTACTGCATGCTGTAATGTATGTTCTCGCCCGTTTCCATGACCATGACAACAGCACATTAATCATCTCATTCTCGGACGCTCTCCACCCCCCATCTTTCTCTATTCCCCTGCTCTCTTCTGAAGAAACATGCACACAGATGGAGGCAAGCAGGTCATAATCTAATTTCACAGCAGGATATAGTTAATAACATCATGATTAGAAGTGACATGAGTTTGCGTGAATGTTGTATCTGGACACTATATCTGATTTACAGAAGCAAAACATATTCCTGGATAAATATCCTTACAAAATCTGTCAACCAATCACGATGGTTTCTACACCTTTGTATTTTTTTATCTTTTACAATCATTAATGATAACTGGATAAGGATCTTAAAAATAAAATAAATATATAAATATTTTAAATTTTAAAGCCTAGAATATCTAGGAAAAATATATACAGTAACTATTACAGAAATTTAGGGCCGGACTTTTCCTTAGACCATGAAAGCTTTCCTCCCAGTTTAGATTTAGGAGTGTGATTTTACAAGGCAGGAATGAAAAACAAGGAACATTCAACCAGGAACATGTCCCACAAATCACACTGTCACACCAGAGTGCATTTAAAATGATTGTGTTTGATCTCTGGTCTTTACCCAGAGCCACTAATGTGAAAAGGTGATATATGATAAACAGCCTGTGGTGGCACAGGCCGGTCACATGACACGCTGCAGGGCTGCCACAACAAAGAGAAAGAGGAGACGGGGCTGTGAGAGCAGAGAGACTGATGACCGCTGGGTAAAGAGGGTGATTGGAGGAGGAGGACGATGGGAGAGAATTGAAAAATAGAGGACAGAAACAGAAGAGCAGAGAGAAAAAGAGGCAGGAATGAAAGAGGCAGGACCTATTGTGTCTCTCAAAGCATCGTTCTACACATTTTAAATAATCCATCAGGTGGATCTATATTACATACGCATATTTTAAATAATTGTTCAGTAGGATCTATACTATGCTATCTTGTTCTCGTTGTCACACATGTCTTCATGCTAAATAATATTTTGCATATTTGGAAAGTGTTTTGCTGCTTTTATTTTTATTTGATCTTGTTACCTCATTTATAATGTTTTATTTAGCATTGTGAAAACCATTATAAACTGTAGATTGACTTTATTTAAACCTATTTACTGTAGATATAATTTGTGTGCAAAACTTAATGTCAAATTAAACATTGTATGGCGTTCATGGTTTTTTTGCTATTCAGCCAATGTTCTCTGGGATAGTGGATCAATATAGACATTAAAATGTACGTAAAAATACTTAACAAAATATATTTTTCTGTAGTTTTTCCCCAATTAAAAAGCAGCACAGACAGGATAAATGGATAATATTTAAATCACATTTATAAAAAATAAATGCAGAGCCATTGAGAGAGAGAGTCCTGCCAACGGGAGTCCAAAATGTTGGAGCGTCACGTGATTCATGGAGCCTTCAGATAGTTCCAGGAAGTTATGTTTTCTCTTTAAAAATGTTATTTCTCTCATTTTTATTAATTTATGGCTTTCGTCTTTCAATGGGTTAGACGTTTATCTCAGTTGGTCTGTTTAGTCCGTTACTAGTAACTGCCGGGAACTATTGAAACTGTGAAAAAACTGTTCCATTGGAGACTACGGAGAAGACGCGACTTTCTCTCTCAATGGCTCTGTAAAAAAGATGCTATTTTTAAAATAAAATAAACTTTGATAAGTAATTGTGTGTAAAATATGTTTATCCTAAATAAATACTAGTGTATGTGGTTAAAAAACAATTTAATCTTTTTGTCGTGAAATCACACATTGAACACCACACAACTATTCAGTTTTCTCTGTTAAAGTTCATTAAAACAACCCCCAGCGAGAGTGACGAGCTGTGATATTAAGCTTGGTTATGACACGCTTGGTTATTTGGATATATCATCACTCCAAACCCCCTGAAGGTCTACATATGTGTTTGAAATCTTACTGTAGGTGTAGAGTATGGGATTACTACAGGTCCATGCATCAGTGTGTCACCATGAGCGCACGACTGGTATGATAATCTAGCTAGAGAAAATAACATTTATCTCAACACTCATACAGCACAGCACATGAAATGCACACCATGAAAACAAGCCATATGCATGTACAGAGAACGGATATGGCTAGAGAGAGGGAGCTGTGTGTGTGCTAGTATGTAAAGGTTGTGACACTACAGTGTGTTTGTTATTTCTCCTCTCCACTTGCTCATACAGTCTGACAGAAGAAGAGTGGGAGTGAATGATGAAACGATAACTGGAGGTGAGGGGTCTCTTCTATCTCCTGGACCTCCTTTGGATATTTTAAATATTTCAGTGTTCTAAAAGTCTATAAACTATTCTGTTTGTGAGCTACCCCTCTCATGCATCTAAATGCATTCTTTTGGCATTCATAAGAGAGCTGGCTTGAAAATTTCCATTTGGAGGAAAAACACCAGTTTTATATTCTCCACAGCTGTTTAGTGACAGCTTCGACACTGAATGCGTCCTGGGACCTCTGGAGCGTTGCTTGTGGCCCACATAACTCGACAGAGATATTGTAAGTTCTCAGCGGGGATATTAGATGGATCGATAGATTAGATCTGCACAGGTGAGTTGTGTTGTTATCAACGAGTTCAGACATATTTGTCGTTTGATTCATTGTTTTTGCTGCATTAGACATTTAAAACCTACAGCTATAAAACATCACATTGTCTATTTCGCCATAAGAACTAATGTAGTAAATTATGACGGATCATTTATTTTGTGTGGAATACTTTTTTAAAGTTGCAATCCATAACTTTTGCTTATAAATTGCCACATTGCAGCTTACTTTACATTATTTCATCATTTCATTCATCATTTAGTCATTTGGCAGACGCTTTTATCCAAAGCGACTTACAGTGCACTTATTACAGGGACAATCCCCCTGGAGCAACATAGAGTAAAGTGTCTTGCTCAAGGACACACTGGTGGTGGCTGCTGGGATCGAACCAGCAACCTTTTGATTCACCAGTTCAGTGGTTTAACCCACTAGACCATCATCACCAATATTTACAAGTCAAATGATGTCAAAGTGACATTTCCCAGCAAACCGCACCAGACAGCGCAACTTAAGACGATTAATCGCAATTAATTGCATCCAGAATAAAAGTTTGCATTTACATAATATACTGTTTGTCTGTGCACTGTGCATATTTATTTTGTTTTTAAAAAACACTTACACATACATGCATGTGTTTAAGAAAATACCAAAATCAATAAATTTTTATTTATATTTTTAGTGATATATATAACAGTATATATACACACACATGTACAAAACAGACACATATTATGTAAACACAAACTTTTACTCTGGATGCGATTCATCGCGATGAATCGTTTAAAAGCCCTACAGCAAATAAATCCGATATACCCTACAAATACACACATTAACTGGCCGACTTACAAATGCAAACGCTGTGTAAGCTTATGAGCTCTTAATGTTCAAAGCAGCAATTATCGCCTGGTTTAATGTCAGACACAGCAAGAGAAAGAAATAAAGAGTGTGTGAGTCCAGACGGCTGGTGACGACACGAGAAACACTGCCCTTGAGCGGATGTCTGGACCGCTCTCTGAAGAGTAAAATCACTTCATATAAACAAACACACTATACCTGAGAATGATTAAATCCTAAAAACACATACAGTATCTGAGGAACGCATTTAAGGGCCACATCACAGACAGCAGATGTGTCACTTCTCACTAGGGCCTCTGGGAACTTGTTCTGCGTTTGCTACACCATTTAGCAGCCAAACCACGAGAAAATAAGATTAACTGAAAACAGCTTGGGGTAAAGCGTGGCCTGTTTCATCTTAAAATATCTCACCCTTTATTTGTCTCTTTATTTTTACAACACCATACACCAAGAGACAGAGAACCAAAATAAGTCAAACTGAGAGGGTAAGACGCAGAAGATGATACAAAGAGAAAACAATGGAAAAGCATTAATGCCATTATGGTCAAAGATACCGACCCTCCCGCCCCCCCCGTCCCATCATCTAATCCATATTTCATCCATCACCTTTGTCTACACAAGAGGTCTGCGTTCGGATCAGAATCCATGGACCTTAATCACTGTCACAGTCACTACAACAGCTCTCTAATCCGACAGCGTGTTCTATATTCCCAAGTGACACGACGCAGTGACAGATCGCCTGGCGTTGTGATGGATATCGATGCAAAGCGGCCATTCATTACGAGATTTTTGGGTGCTCTCCATCTTGGCAAAGCGCGAGGCCCTTAGCGTCAGTCATTCGCCAATGAGTGCTAATGGAAGCCGAGAGAGAGAGCGGGCTGACAAGATCAAGATGGTTTCGATGAGTTTATTACCAATTTGTGTATGTCAGACACTAATGATTGTCATTTATTTATTCTGCTGGTGAAACGCGATGTCATGTTGCAAAAGACTTGAATAATGCAGGTCTATTTTGTCATCTGAATAAACAACAGGAGTAAATATTTTTTTTGTGCTATATCGCTTTAAAGGTCCAGTGTAAGAAATTTAGCGGCACCTAGCGGTGAGGTTGCGAATTGCAACCAATGGCTGACTTCACCCGTCCTCTTTGAAGCCCTTAGGCTGAAAAAGAACTAAAATGGAGTCACATTTTTGCTTCTTTGCTGAAGGAGATAACGTATTTACAAGGGTCGGGCGGATAGACGATGCTATTGTCCATCGCCGATGGCTGACAGACATGACGATGTTGAGCCGGCATCTTGATTGCAGCAAATGTTTCACTTTCAATACACGTTGTAAACAAATATAATCTAGACTAGGTGGCATTAAGGCTTGCACGCACTGTACAGATCAGACTGGCCTGACTTTTAAAATGCTGTATAAAGAGAACACGTAGTTTGCCGGTGTCTGCGCAGCCCACGTTGTATAAAGAAGACAAGTGTCTGCGCAGCACACATTGTATAAAGAAGACCCGTGTCTGTGCAGCCTGCGTTGTGTAAAGAATCTGCGTGTCTGCGCAGCTTGCATTGTATAAAGAAGACCCGTGTCTGTGCAGCCTGCGTTGTGTAAAGAATCTGCGTGTCTGCGCAGCTTGCATTGTATAAAGAAGACCGGTGTCTGTGCAGCCTGCATTGTATAAAGAATCTGCGTGTCTGCGCAGCTTGCATTGTATAAAGAAGACCGGTGTCTGTGCAGCCTGCATTGTATAAAGAATCTGCGTGTCTGCGCAGCTTGCATTGTATAAAGAAGACCGGTGTCTGTGCAGCCTGCATTGTATAAAGAATCTAAGTGTCTGCGCAGCTTGCATTGTATAAAGAAGACACGCCTCACTTTCGAACTTTCTTTATTGAATATAACATCAGTGTTAAAAAAATACATTGTGTTTTACCACTCAAGGGAATGTGTCCTGGCACTCAAGGGGGCATGTTAACGTGGGAAAATGACGTCAATGTATAGCCTCTATAGAACATTTTGACCATATGAAATGATAATGATGTATTCTAATAAACTTTATTCAAATGCAAGGGATTACAGTAAATGTTGGAGTAAAAACTAGCACTTGACCTTGCTTAGTGCACTACAATTTATACCCTTTATCCTATAAATAAATAGATACTCAAAGGCACTTAAAGTCAAATTAAATTGTGCATAATGAAAAAATATGACTAAATCCCTTTAAAGGGCATTGCTTCTGTTTCTAAACTCTAAGCTAATATTATTAAGTCAAGGCCACACAGGTATAGCTTTAATTTATATATTATATGCTGCCATATGTTCCACAAGAGCATTTTGCAGTAGAGAGCATTATAAATTAAGTTATAGAGCCAACAAAATGAATAACGTAAATAAACTGCAGCAACAGTTGAAATTACATTGTCACCATCAGGGGAACGCTTAAAGAATTAGTAAGTGAATGTTCTAATAAGCAGTATAAGGCCAAAGTAAGCACATCAGACTGAGAGATTTACAAACACCAAACATAATCACCATCCACAGCCATTATCAGTTTATTACACGCCGATTGTGTGCTGCTCTTATGATCCCGCAAGGATCCATTTAAAAAGTGCTCTTTATACCTCTTACAGCCACAGACCTCACGCTAACCATACCATTCTCAGCACTGTTAATGTTTTACTGGTTCACACAACCTCAAGCGTAAATGGCCATGTATTTCTATTTCCTGTAAATTGTGTCACAATAAAAATAAAGCCCCATATTTTACATATTTTATCATCACACACTTCCATCTCCATACTGTACAGCCTCTCTCTCTCTCTTTACTCTCTCTGTACATACTACATACCAAAATAAAGCAGTGCAGACTTGAATGGAAATTTTGAGAAAAGTGTTTAAATGCACATGACAGTGAATAGATGATGACATTATATTATAATATTTTCATATAATTAATTATAGTATAATCAAAAAATAATGGGTAAAATTGTATTATGAAAATACATTTCAATATTTAGTAAAATATTTATAAAGAACAAATAACAATGATGCAGATAATGTTGTGATAGGCAGACACATATTGTGGCAGTAGTCTGCACATTCCCCTAGTAAGAGGAGATGTTTGGCATTGGGAAAATGTATCTCTGCATCGCTTTTATTCTTTCTCTGTCTGGTAACACAGAGGAGTGAGATGATAAAAAAAGAGGCACTCTTTTACTTCTGACAGGGTTTCATTTATCTTATGATGAATGGCTGCCCTGCTAAGCTTGTTTCCTCTGCTCGGTATGTGCAAAAGAGCATCTAAAATTTAGGGAAAACAATAAGAAGTGAGAATAATAAACATGTTAAGACTGAAGAAAGTAATGGGAGTCTGAGGAAGCGGCTGCTTGGAATTTCAGATGAGCATCTGACAGAATCCCATGCAGGAAATAATAGATCTACAATCGACATTTGCCTTAAACACTACACTTGATATTGCTGTTCTTAGATGTGTTGCTTTAATTAGCTTTCTCAAAGCGAGCTGTAGCTGTAGCTGTTAGACAGTCAGCACTGAAAAGGCCTTTGGGGAAAAGTGTCTTTAATTCATCAACTAAAGTGTTGCTGCACATTAAGAATGACGTCCTTGAGCGTAGCTGTAATAAGGTTTAATAAAAGGAAGGAGGCGGGAACCGGCAAACATTTAAATAAAGTTTTTAATAAAATTAACAAACTAAAACAAGTTAGTAAAGCCACCTCACAGTCAACTGCCGGTCACAAGAACATAAATACAAACTTAAACATGTCCGGGCCCGGTCCTCTCTCGCCGGCTGTCCTGTCGATTCGTCCTTTTATGCTCCCGAACTCCTCCGTGGGAGATGCGGGACCGGTGTGCGCACAGCTGATTTCCACTATCACTTACGCCATTGGGCCCGCCCCACAGCCTCCGTCACGCCTTCCTCGCTACAGTAGCACTGTGACGTGTTTAAGTCGATGTGTTAAAAATAAATGAAACTGACATTGCATCTTGAGACACCAGAGGCCACCTTATAGATACTTCAAATTTTTAAACCAGCATAGTAAAATAGGATTTTCTCAAGACTTTAAAGTCAACTTCTGTAGCTAATTTTGAACCAACACACATTTACAGATACAATAATGTACCGACAGACATCGCAGCATATGAATCGAACTACAACAATACAAAAGCCAGGAAACAGCCTACTTGATTATCCGTTAGGAACAATGGGCCTCTCCAATAAAAGAAGCTGGTCTTGACTTCTGTGACTGTAAATCTGTGAAAATGCTGTAAAATGCTGTTTAGCTCAAACCCTTATGAGAGCATACAGGATAATAAACTAGAGCATACAACTAAAACGTATAACTTTATCATACAAATGCATAATACTCCTAGATAGCTTTTACTCTACAGGCCTTTTAAAAGCTTTCATAATCTACACTGTTCTCATCTAGCCCATTTCTTCTAGAACCCAATTGAATGGACACTTGGTAACTTTAAACGTGGAGCAATTTGCATACTGATTATTATGTCAACACTAGATTTCTTTTGTTTGATAGTGTACATTTAGCTATCCTTTAACTATATTATGTCTTCAGAGGTGTATGACCTGTAGACCTTACATAATGAAGTGCCAGTTTTTATACCTTAGAGCCATTTCTATACACCGTGATTCACCTGACATGGACTTCGCCATGTTGTTTCTACAGTAGCCCTAAACGGACAAACTGCACTACAGATACAACGTTATCTCCTTCGGCAAAGAAGCAACAACGTGACGACCTCTTAGTGTTGTGTCAGCCACCCTAGGGCTTCGAAGAAAAGAGAGAGGGGTGGAGTGAGCCATTAGTTGCATTTTGCAACAAAAACGGCGCAAAATTTCATACATTGGACCTTTAAAAGCCATTGAATTAACCAACACAATCTCACAGGAATTTGTAACTTTTTTACGAGGTGACTAATTTGGATCAATTCATACTTATCACTTATTTATACGTTTTAAAACCCAGTTTGTTAACGAATTGTGGTTGAAACAGGTTATATAGAATATAAAACAAATATTTAGATGAGAAATATACTAAATGGATGTCTCTGGGCTAAGCCCCGGATATCCACTTGACCTTACGTAGAATCGCCCCTTGGGAAACTGTGTCACCATTGCTTTTTGCAGGTTAGTGGCAAATGTCAATATAAAAAAATCAAGTGCGTTCGTACGATAAGTGTTCAAAATGCTCAGCTTTAGCAGACTTGCGCCAAATGAATTTCAGCCAGTATGTTCTCTTTAGCAATACAAAGGCTACAGAACTGCATTACTTTACATATATTTAAAAGGGGTTGTGACTGAGAACAAGGAGGGGCAGACAAGGACACGTGTTCTTATCCAAATTCAGTCACTTTCCTTGTCTTTCTCTTTTCCCATTGAAACTTAAAAGATATCAAATCACCACCTATGAAAGACACTGCTTAGCATTTCAAACGACAATCCGCTCTAGAGTGGCGACCCGGATGCCCTTGTGTCCCCAGGTGTGACTGGTGCAGCAAAAAAACCTCCAACTCATCTCCTGAATATTCTCACGTTCTCCCTCCGGCAAGCCCAACCAGCTGAAGCCAGCACAATAAAACCCCTCAGTGACTGTAACCCACACCGTTTGCCTCCCGGCTTAAAACAGCCCGAGATGAAACATGATCGCGCGGCAAGCCAGGGCAGCGTAACAGAGATGCGTTCGAAAGAGTGTCTCTGGGCAGAGGGTGCCCTTTTCGAGATCACGTTCTCATTTGAAAATCTTGACCTTAAAAGAGATTATAAGAGAAAGCATAACATTGATTTTCTGAACAAATCTTTTATTCGGTCTGGAACTGAGGAAATGTGAAGTAATGCTGGAAACGTACTGTACCCAGGTTTGTGAATGATGACACACAGATGCTTCCAACAAGCCATATACGCTACCCAACAGACCACGGAAATTCGATGCCACACGTTACGACATAATAAACCTGTGTCAACCAAAGCAATTGCATTTAAAAAAACACAACCACACACCAACACACACAGAAAGAAAGAGGGGCTAATGGAGACAAACAGCAGTGTTCTCTCCGCTGTTCAAAATGTCCCTCAGGGCTCATTTGACAGGGCAAATATGCTCTCTTACAGTCACTCCCTCTTTCACACGCACACCTTCAATTTTCTTTATCTCATTTCTGAAACTTTTTCTCAAGCGCAACCATCTCTGGAGCGTCATAACGAAAACAGCCTAATCTAAAAAACAGCATTTTCTAAACTCTCGTCACTCCCGGCAGCGATTCAATTAATTTGCGAAATCCAATCAGTCTTGAGCCGGTCTGGAATAAGCACAGCCCTCCGGGGAAGCATTTCGTCAATGTTTTATAGCAATCCTTTCAATTAAGTACAGATTATTACCTGGAGGTGATTAAAAGGTGATTTGATTAACCCGGCCTCCATTAAGTGAGGTTGAGGGGTGCACCCTGCATATGCTTTTCATCCTTCTATGGGCGTCACGTGGGATTATTTGGCTCCACTGAGGGATGTCTACATACTCGATGTCTACATTTAATCTCTGAGGTCACGGTTATATTTTCACGGGCCAGTCAATACAAATCTTTAGCCGCAATAGGACTAGTCCATGCCAGAACACACTTTGTATCCCAGAGTAACCAACAAAACAATAGCAGGCCAAAACTTTGATATACATGTGTTTAATGGTGTGACAGCAATAACTTTAGACAACAAACTTTATGTTTCTAATTTAAAATAGCATAAGAGTAATGATTTTTCAATTCGTTTTTTCTTACATTTTTGCTATGTCACACCATAGGACACATGTGTGGTTTATTTGTCAACCCACATGCCAATATTGACTGATACCTCGTGAGACTTATACATTCACCTCAGTACTGCAAGGGCTTGTGGGTAACAGGGAAAAAATTAAACGGGTCAAAATGAACACAAATCAAAAATAAACTAAAAAAGCTACTTTATAAATGGTAGACACATTGTAAAATGTTTTGCCGTCTTGGATTTTTAAGTACAATCAATTTGGCTGGAAAGGTGTAATGTGTGATATTCAGGAGAGTCTATTGACACAAATTCTATATGCTATACATAAATATGTCTTCAGAGGTGTTTAAAGACCTTACATAATGAAATGTTATGTTTTTATTACCTTAGAATGAGCTATTTCCATCTACAAACACCGCGGGTTAGCTTAAATGTTTCTAAATGGACAAACTGCTCTTCAGAGCGCATTTGGTGAAAACGTAATCAGCAAAAAACTGAAAACGTCAGCCACCGTAGTGCTTCGAAAGGGAGGGGTGCAGAGAGCCATTGGTTGCAATTTGCTCTCCACTAGATGTCGCTAAATTTCATACAATGGACCTTTAAACTTTTTAATTTACAGCAACTCACTCACCACTAATCAAATTGTATAATGGTAAATTGAAATGACTAAATTTAGTATAATAAAAATGTATATTATAAAATGTATAAATCTTCACTGGGGTTGGAATAACATACACAAATGTTTGACAATGATATTTGTTAATATTGACTTAAAGGCCATGAGCCGATAGATTATAATGCATTAAAAAGTGTTTTTGTACGGAGTGGGATTGGACTTCAGCCAAGAAACGGATCTGCTATAGAATTTAGTCAGCAAGATCATGTTATAATTACACACACTTCACAATCACACAAATTCTTACAACATAATTACCAAGAATTGTCATTTCAGTAGGTTAAGATCTGAAAGTACACTGTTCTCATGCCTTATGAATTAGGCCTGTCAAAGTCTTCTAGTCCGAGCTGAGCTCAAGTGATTAACTGCTGATGAAGGAGAAAAACATAGGAAGTTGATATTGACTGACACAGAGTGCATAAATGAATTAGTCTTTTAATTCATTTCCATCGGGGGGAGGGTTGGATAAGCAGGCATGTCAAACAAGAGTGTGGTTAGGGAGACGTGACGAGAGCCGTGAGGCGGGTCCTGTGGCGTGATTGATAGTTTGAATCAGCTGTGCGCATACCGGTCCCGGATATCTCACGGTGGAGATTGGGAGCATAAGAGGACGAGTGACGGGACTGTTGATGAGAGAGGACCGGGCCCGAACATCTTTGTGTTTGTACTTATGTTCTTGTGTTTTACTTCCGTGTCTTTGTTTTGTTCGCTGGCGGTCGGCTGTGATATTATTTATATTAAAACTTTGTTTAAGTGTCTTCCGGTTCCCGCCTCCTTCCTTCCTTTTATTGAACCTCGTTACGAAGAGCTTCTGGCAAATGCGAACAGCAAGAACGCTGATGCATTACTGCAGAAACACAGAGGGGTGTTCAAGGTTCTTGTATCATTTTTCAGGAAGTATAAACAACCAAACAGTGAATCGACAATACAGAATGTGGATCTGGCTCCCCAAGCTGAACATAATTCTATATTCACAGAAACTTCAAGTGATGAATGAATTCCATTCAAAGCCATTTTGAGCCAGCTGCAAAAAGGTTTGTCTACTCCAAATAAAACATTTATTTGCAAACCAAAACAACAATACCCGAAAGAGACGAGAACATTTAGGTTCCTGCACAAAATGAATTCATTGGCTAGCATTGTGGTTGGAATACAAAATAATAAAAAAGGAAAGATATCCAGATATCAGGCATATTTCTCAACCTTAGGTCTTTGTGCTTTGAAAGTACGCTTCTCTTGAAATCTTTGAGTTTATAAAATATGACTCCGAGCTATAAAACCACAGATTAGAGGCACGAGTTGGCCACATCTAAACTTCACACGCTCAGGGTGTCTCCATTCATCAGGGCTGCCATGGCATGCCGGCACTATACGCCTTGAAAACAACACATCATTAAAGCAGACAGCTGCTAACTCATACATAACTCATACATAACGCCTTTAGCCTAGCGACTCCCGTTTCCCAAACAGTGATTTAAGAGCTTGCTCAATGCACACATCAATATCAATTACAGATGCTAAAAGGTGCTTTCAGGGGTGCCCTGAGGTTCACCGGGTGATGGCCGAGTAGTTTTGCTTGAACTTTATCAGGGTTAAAACTAACAGCGAGTCCGACAGATTCAGAAAGTAAATTGTGTACAATTGAAATAAAAAAAACATTGCATGTTAACCAAAATATTTCACAGCCCACAGCCTTGCATTTACCTTTATTTGTATGACACATTTTCTTTATCGTTGGTTTTGGTAAAGTCTAGTGTGGGATCAAAAAATATATAGGTAAAGCAAAAAAACTGAAAATGAAAGTTCTGTCATCATTTACTCATCCTAAATTGTCGAAAGCCTGTCAATTTCATTGTTCTGCAAAAGATAACAAAGATATTTGAATGTCAATGGTGCCCCAGAACTTATTGGTTTACCACATTCTTCAAAGTGTTTATTTTGTGTTTAGCAAAACAAATAAACGTATACAGATTTGGAACAACTTGAGGGTAAGTAAATTATAACCGAATTTTATGAACACAAAGGAGATATTTTGAAGAATGCTGGTATCCGAAACAGCAGCAGCACCCGCCACATTCCCACCACTTTTAAAAGAAATTGCCATCCATGGATATTAATATACACAATCACACCTACACACAAACTCACTCCACCTCACTACTCATTTTAACCTAAGCATAGCGAAATTGCTGGCACTTGTATGCGTGTAATCCATTTTCCACTCCCTAACCTTGTAGAAACCCTCTCTCCTCATAGATAAACCTATTCTGGTGTCTCATTCACAGGAAACAATGCTGAAACTACATTTTCCCTGAGAAGAACGAACCATAATCAGAATTCTCAGCACAGCGGCACAGAGCCATTTCTGTGAGAGTAAACTGCAAGACAAGTCAATCTGTTAGATGCACTCAATCTTTTTTAAGATGCCTCAACTAAATGCACTTCAGTAAAACTCATAAATCAATTGCAGGCATAGAGCCATGAGTGGGCAATTCAGTGTCTGTGGGGTGACGGCGTGATCAGGGTCCCAGAAAAACATTCTGCCGTGCGCATGATTGTATCTCTGAATCATATAACATTGTCACGTCGCACCGGCATGCATGTTATGTGAAACGTTGAGGTGGCAATTCACAAACATGCATGTTTGGGTGCGCGTGTATGCGTTTTCACTGTCATGCCTCGCTGTTTTGATAAATATTTAAAATAGTGACAGTGTACAACCTCTCATACCAGGCTGCCGGCTATCTAATGAGCTGCGGCAGCCGGCACCCTGATTAGGCGGTACAGATACGTCTGCCAAGCCAGCTGTATTTCCCTTGCAAAGCAGCTCTCGACAGGCCAGATGAAAGAACGAAGGATGACAAGAAACATATTCAACATTTTTTTGCTTTCAGGCTTCGGCTTTGGTAGGTTTGACATTCCCAATGTCAACTTTAAAGATGCACAAGCGCTTGAAAACAGCGTTGCATACTTGAAAGACAGCAGAGTGAAGCGCACAGTACTACATGCGCAAGCAAAGCACTAAAAAGAGTTCATACGTTTCCATACCCAAAATAGCTTTTAAAAAGCAGCAGTAAGTATCATAAATAATTACAAATCAAAACAGTGATTTTGTGAAATGCTCAGTTTAACAGACATGATTTTACAAGAACTTTGATACAAGCTAGGGCTGCTCAATCATGACAAAAATCATAATCACGATTATTTTGGCCAATACTGAAATCATAATTACTCACTGACTTTTGAAATAAATAAAAATAAATGTAAAAATGCTGCACAGTACGCTAGATTCTTATCAAAATAACCATCTCACCTCGATTTTGTTTTGTTAATAGTTGGGAGCCAAAATTGACATTTATGATTCATCATTACACAACTAAAATCAAGAAAAATAGAGAAAAAAGTTTTTCTCAACAACATCAGCAACATTTAAGATGCTATTAAAGGGGTGGTGCAACAATGTGTCATGCATTCTGACTTCTTCACAATGTTAAACGTGCCGTCTTCTCATGCTTAACATGGTCAACTTGTCAAAAATGAGTCGGGTGTATTACGTAGTATTTCTGTGCTCCATGCACTCCCCCAGCTATCGTACAGTTTTCGGAAAGTTTTTTTCGAACATACTGTATAAATTGGACAATTCTCCTGGAAAAACACGCAGCATGGCCACAGGAGAGCAGGAGAAGGTGCATGCGCAGACGTCACTTTCACTTGTAAGCAGGAGAGAGGATATGTTCGTGAAGTTCAGGTGTTTGTTAGTTCACTGCATTCGGGTGATTTATGTTATATAAACTGTGGATATAACGCTGGATTTAGAGATTCTTTGAAACTGATATATGGAGCCGTACCAGCGCTATAAATGCCGGACATGAATAGCATGCGGTGAGTGAAACTGATGTCTGTGTATTGTTGACAAAGTGTGTGCACATGCTTTGGTTCAGCCTACCCCTCCCCCCCGCAAGTGCCGTATGTTTTCGGAAACAATCGAAAAGCTGTATACATCTTTTATAAATGTGATCAAACTAAATACTCTTCGAAGATACGACGTATGCAATACTTCTCTATAGGTACTCAAAATTAATATGAGATTGGCAGAAACCCCATGTGTTACACTCACTTTAAAGGGGTGCTGCAACGATCTGTGATGCATTGTGACTACTTTAAAATGTTTAACATGCTGTCTTTTCATGCTTAACATGGTCAACTTGTCAAAAAAAGAGTGGGGTCCGCTGTCCCTTTATGACCCTATGCAAATGAAGGTATGAAATTGCATTCATCTTTCAAGCCCAAAAAGAACACTAACAGCAACTTTCCATAGATAAAGACATCTTATGCCCAAACACTTGGTCCAAAAATACTTTTTACTTACTTCCAAATCAATTACCTGAGCTTAGCTGAGAACTAATAGCCTCAGGGAGGCCTAAGTGAAGTCTTTAACCTAATTGTAGTTGAGACCTGGGATTAGCCATTTATTTCTGAATACAGAGCAGCGCCGTCTTCCAAATGACTCTGTGCTGGCATGTTATTTCTTCTTGCACAAATCTAGCTTCTCAATCTGATATATTTTTGTGTTTGTTTCCATTTCTCAGTCAAATATCCGCACATCCACACACATACATTTACATAAACTTAACTCAATCTTCTAACTCTCCGCCGGTAAATATTTCCATATGCATTAGATTTTGTGTGGATGCTGTTAATTAGCCGTAATGAATGATACAGAGACAGAAGCATGAGATGATGTGACAGGCGGCATCTCCAGTGTGGCTCAGTGCCAGAACACAGCACAGTAAGGGGCTTTCTTGCCAGACTGTCCCCAGTCTACACCCACACACACATGCTGGATTATTTTACACACAACCAGAAGTTGACAAGCTGAGACGAAAAAAGTTAAACTTTTATAAGCATATGGGCAGTTGACATAACCTGGCACTGCTGCAACACAATTATTTAGAAAGGAGCATTTGTTAACTGTTACATAATTAATATAAATGCAAAATTAATAACTTCATGTAAATCAGGGGGAAATATGAAAAATGTCAACTTTAAATTAAATGCACTAAAAAAACGTAATTAAAATGTCGAAATAGAAAGACAGATTGATAAATCATTACACAAAATAAACTAGGGGACAAACCTAACCATTGGGTTAAAACAACCCAGCACTTTGGGTTAAAACAACACTGCATAGAATTATTCATAACCCGGCCATTGGTTTTGACGCTTTTTGACCCAACATTAAATTGAAAATCTGAGTGTTTGAATTTAATTTAATACAATTAAAATAGTAATGCAAATTAAATATAAAATAAATTTTATATTACTAACCACTAGCCAGACCGATAAACACAAACCGGAAGTTTACTTTGGGCCAGGCGGGTGCAACTGATGAAACCACCAGGACTACATATTTTTAAACATATATATATATATATATATATATACAGTCCTGCTCAGAAGTATTCTGTAAAAATAAATCTGCATTGTTTCTCCTTTTGATCTTTTATTTAAAAACTATATAATATTCCAACATTTCATGGAAGGAAAACAATTTGAAGTGGGCGGAATATCGCATTGAGAAAAATTATTCCATATATTTTGATGGCACCCTTCACCCTGCAACCTTAATTTATAAGAAAATCAGCTCTGTTTTCAGTGTTTTCATTTCAGTCTGATGAGGTTTGAGATTACAGTGAGAGTCCTCCATGAAGAATTTCTCCAGATCCTTCAAATGTTGGTCATCCCGCTTCTTCAGTTCATATCACTCCTTTTCTATAGGGTTCGGGTCAGGGAACTGGGATATGGCAGGATCTTGATTTTGTGTTCAGTGACCCATTTTTTATTGATGTCGATGCTTACTTTGAACCAATGTTCTGATGGAAGATCTAACCACGACCCATTCGAATATTTCTAGCAGAGCAAGTCAGGTTTAGATTTTTTTACTTATTGGTATTTGATATAAAACATGATGACATGTATCTGAACCAAATCTCAAGAACCTCTGGTATAAAAATAGGTTCACAACAATGAAGGTCTGGTGACATATTTAACTGTGGACATGGGGCATTCTTTTATCCCTGTGTGGATCATCTTGTGTTATTACTGGCAAAAAAAATATTTTTCATTTCATATGGACATTGAACTCAGTCCTAGTTGAAGTTCTAGTATGGCAGATTAATATTATGCAGTTTATTTTTGCATAAGAGCAGAAGATTTGTTTCTTGAACAGTGTCCCAAACAACTTGTGGTGATGGAGGTGCAGTTTTCCTTTATTTTTATGAAATGCTTTCTGACCCCAAAATTCCACTGATTACTGCAATTTTCCATCTGTGCTCTTTGAAGATTCTTTGGCCACTCAAATTCTTCTCCTAGTTGTGCATTGAGACAATATAGACACACATCCTGTTTCAAGCTGATTTTCAACATCTTCAGTCCATTAAAACTTCTTGATCATTGCCCTGATGTTGTAAATTACAAAAACAATGTTTTAACTAACTAGCATTTTAACTAACTTCCTTAAAGCCATTTTGTATTTTGTGTAGCTCAACAGAACTTTATTGCACTTCAGAACTATATTCTTTGCTTTTATCCATTGTGATAAATGATTAAGTGGGGTTGGGCTTTGTGTTACTAATATTTATTCTCCTGTGCAAAAAGAAGTCATAACTGGACAATGTCATGTTTCTAGTCGTCTTGGTGTTCTAAGAAAATGGAAATATCAATGGAAATATATACTTGGGAGGTATTTTACTCATAAGAATTTCTAGGGGTGCTAGTAATTGTGGCCAGGGTGTATTAGAGATAAAAAATCTCAATGTGATATTTTGTAAAATGAACGTGTTTTGGAATATAAAAACATATTTTAATATACGAAGATCTGAAACAGAAAAAGAGTTGTAACTGAAATTTCCTATTCAGTAAACCTTTGTGAAACATGTCGGATCACACTGGTCTTAAGAGTCTTCTGTGTGCACTAAATGCTGGCTGTACAGTGACATCAGCCATATCCCTGCTGAAGCCCCTAAACATTCTCAATAAATGTACCTTTAATACTGGGATTAAGCTCTTCTTAAACATAAATCTGAACTCAGGGATTACGCTGAGGTTTAGGTTAAAATGAAGGCTGCGTTTTTAATCACACTAACCACGATTTCAAAAAGCGTCTCCTCAGCCAACAGGCCATGGAGAAAATCTCCGATGCTAAATGCTTCGACAAGTAGGATTTCGAAAACACTGCACTTTGTATTCATCTCTACCTAATGCAGTCCTTCACAAATAATCTTAGCAAATTAATAACAAAAAATCTAAACCTGCTACGCGTAAAATAGATTTCCTGCCCCTTCTGTAACCTAAAAGAAGTGAAACGTTCGCCTTTTATCCTTCTGAAACAATGCATCAAAGTCACGTTGAATCCTTCCCTGGGTTCCCCGCTTTCACAGAGGTTAAAATTACACCTGGAAATGGAGATGTTCAATTATTCAGCGGTGGCAGGGACAGCTTTCAGCTCTCTAATCACATCTGGGCTTGAACCGGCAAAGCAGCCTTATCCAGAACAGAAAGGCTGTCATTTCCTCCCCACCTTCTTCTCCTCCTGCTCTATTCTCATCCGCAGCTCTCGTTCAGAAGAGAGGCATTAAAAGAGAGAGGTAATATTATGCATTGCTCCGTGCGGGCTGATGCAATCAATGTTCTATTTCATATCGGTCCCCCCGGCTGCGAAACGACAGAGAGGGTAAGAAACACAGAGACACTGAGAAGCTACATTCACAAAAAGGGAATACGGTTGGCAGGTCTGTTAAAATTTTCAAAGGCGCTTTTACCCGCGTTTACAAAAACTCTGTTCAATAATCCCCTGTAGTGTGAACGGAAACCCGCTAAACAACGTGTTTATCACATCGTAGCCACTGCACATGGCCAAAATGCAACCATAAACTATTAAACGAAACAAATCTGCAGCCACACCGGTTAGGAAACACATTTATCGGCCGCAAACACTGACCGATTGAATGTACCCATAGCAGATGCATCTAAGCCAGCAGTTTCCCACAGCATGTGTGCGTTTGTGAGAGAATCTCCATGTTGTGGCCCAGGGCCCTTGGGAGCAGAGCGATGCAGGCTTGCAGCTGATAGGCTGTTGACAGGAAGGCATTTTCTCCACTCTGTTAACACCAGCTGCCAAATCACTGTTGTAGAAAACCACACTGTGCAGTGTGCACTCCAGTGAGAAGCTGTTCACTGATCTGGGAACATTCTTAATACTGATCTTTTAATTATTGCACTTTACAGACAAAGTGAAAATCAAGACTGTGTGGAAGGAAATGCCTTACAACAGTACAGTACAGTTTGTTCATTATGGTTCATTATGGACTATACTACTGTATTTTTTATAAAAAGCCATACAATATTTTGAAAAAAAGATGAGATTTATTCTCCTAGACACCAATGAAATTAAATGCACATTTCTGCACGAGTCTTTTCAATCAGACATTTCTCAAAAAACTTTGTCTTTAAACAATGGTCTAATTTGTTTCCGTTAGGGCAGTCACGAAATCAGACTTATCTCTACACGGTTACGTGCCAAAAGGGATTCCCGATAACAATATTATCACAATATTTTTAAAAGAAAAAAATGATGCATTTACATTTACCATTTTGATTGTTATGTGGTGAATGAATCGCACTCACAACACAAGTGAATGGAGGGAGAGAGAAAATGTGTAACTAATGTGAATAGGGATGCAGCGATCCGTACTCGATGTGAACCTTTTTTCTGGATCAGACTGACGGGTTTGATCCAAATCCTATTTGCGTTACCTGCAGGTTTTATTCTTTAGCTTCAAAAAGGACTAACTATCATGAAACCACTTTAATGCACTATATTCCATATTTCTCATGTAATTTCATAGCTTTATGTGAGGAACAAACCAATATAGTATAATTAAGAAAATCTGTCCTCCGCTGGTGCCGTCATTGTTCGGTGACAGTCGAGACAAGACTCTTTCCAAATGTTCCAATGTATTCATTATTCTTCATAATTTGTACTCTTAAAGGGATAGTTTACCCAAAAATTAAAATTCTGTCATCTTCCTAAATCAATCATTTTACATCTTTACATAAAACTTTGAATCACCTTTGACTGAAGGTAATCTGACTCTTTAACAGCATTTCCTCTCTGTGACAGGAAGAATAATTAACACAGGTGCAAATGAGCAATTAAGTCAGGTGCGATGATAAGAGCACAGAGACGTGCTTTGAGTTTCACCAACAAGTTGAATAAAGCGTACATGCAACAGCGCGACAAAGACAGAAAAAAAGAGAACAAACTCTCTTATAATATTACATGCCCCAAGAGACATCAGCATTAGGAGCCGCCCTGCAAACCGCAGTGCCACTCTCATTTACTGCAGACCAGCATGATGAGCGCAGCTATTCCCAGAACACACATGCCAGAGGCTGAACAGTATTACGTGCGCAGGCCGCGCCAGACTTAACGCTTCAACTGCTTCACATTTATAACAGTGTTTCATTGCAGAGGTCTCTGGAATTAAAGACCCCTTTTCTATTAGCACGTGTCATGGGATACACGTCACATTGATCACAATTGTTGCATCGAAAGAGAGGGAGGGAGAGAGATGATGTGTGGATGCCCTATACACAAACCATTATATAAGAAATGTAAACATCGCACTCGTACACGTAGTCCTTCAACACTCTAGTCAAACAAACAGTGTGGGTGTTTAGATTGGCTCTGAGCAATGCTTGCAAGCCAAAGAAGGCTTTTACTGAAAATCATGTCAGCGCTTTATTGTTTTTTGGCTTGTCACACATCGCATCGTATCCAAAAGGACAAAATATTAGTGTTAAAGCATTGTTCCCCTGGCTTAAATAGAAATAGCTCTGAAAACAAATAGTCTTTTAGTGTGGAATTATGGGTAAGAATCAGTCAGTATTAGCTGCTACTGTATATACAGTGGCCCCAAAAGTTTTTGAACAGTTAAACCACAATAACAACACATGTAAAACCAAGCTTTGCGCACTGAAACAAATGAATGTAGATGTTTTTTCAGAACCGTCTTGGAAGGTCATTTGGCTAAAAGAAAATATCTCAAGTCATTCATGCAAGTATTGAATAATCATTTGAAACCTAACGTTTGTGTTTTTGGTATATTGTCATTTTAAAAGTGTATATTCTGTATTTCCCTGAGAAAATAGTACATCCAAACCACAGTGGTACCCACTTGACTTTTGTGTCCATACAATAGGAAGTGAATGGGTACCGGGTTTGTTCAGTACCAACATTCTTCAAAATATCTCCTCTGTGTTATGCAGAAGAAAATCCTACAAGTTTGAAATGACAAGCAGGTGAGTAAATGATTACATACATTTTTTTTTGTGTACTATCCCTATAAAACATCACCCACACCAGATTTATATTTTGTTACACTGTATAATGCAGAGAGATTCATTTTTAAAGGGTCAACAAATAGGATCACATGGGATATTGTTCTACAAATCTGATAAAAAAGCTTAAAGTGTACAAATATTTTCTCTTAAATGATTTATGGTGAGCCGTCATCTAATGCTTCTGTTAATTTTTCATGAATAGCAAAGCCGGAGCTGACGCTCCAAATCCGCGAAACTTCTCTTTTGAATCCTGTCAAGAGTGGATTTTAGGTGTTGGTTAATGCGGTTTGTGTACGTGTGTGTGCGTGAGAGAGACTCTGTGGCGCTCCTGAACACGTTTGTCAGCGGCTGCTGATCCTCTTCTGCGACGGTAAAGACTTTTAAACCCGATACTTAATAACAGCTCGTGCTGTCATCTGTACGGTTGGCATCTGATCTCAGCACAGCTGCAGGCTCTCTCTCTCCGCCGCTGACACCTCACGCTTTCCCGGCACCGTTTTGATGTCACGCCTCCCAGGAAGCACAATGTTGTGACACACTGTGCAGTGAACACATTTCGGTAGTGTTTAACTACACCAATAAACCAAGAGAACTCATGCTGTACATGGTAGTGAGTAGGAAAGCACCTCTTAAAGAGACAGTTTACCCAAAAACATTAATTCGGTCATCATTTATTCACCCATGTCATTCAAAATCTGCATATGATTCTTTCTTATGTAGTACACAAAATAAGTTATTTTGAGAAATGTCTCACTGGTTTTGTGTCCGTACAAAGAAAGTCAATGGGGGACAGTATTGCTTGGTCACCAACATTCTTCATAATATATTCTTTTGTTTTTTGTTAGAAAACTAAAAAAGCAGTTACAATTTATTCTGGAAGTGAGGGATAAAAAAGTACACTTTAAGAGAAAAATGGTAGAAAAAACACAAAATTACAATAGATCCCTCAATAGAGAAATTAATATGACATGCCAAAATCTTGTTCATTCAAATAAAGTTTTAATAAAATAAACAAAAAAAACACGGAAGTAAAAGGATGGTAGCCACCTCACGGTCGACTGCCGATCACAAGAACATAAATACAAACTTAAACATGTCCGGGCCCGGTCCTCTCTCGCCGGCAGTCCTGTCGATTTGTCCTTTTATGCTCTCGAACTCCCCTGTGGGAGCTGCGGGACCGGTGTGCGCACAGCTGATTTCCACTATCACTCACGCCACCAGCCCCGCCCCACGGCTCCTGTCCCGCCTACCTCGCTACAAATACAATGATCTGGGAAATGTCCACAGGTGTCAACTCGGATAGGCAGCATGCCAAGCAACTGATTCATACACATTATCATGAATCATTTGCTGAATCCTACACCTACTACAGATAAATCAAAACGGAGAGCGTGTGAGAGACGTTTATTAAATAAACATTAAAAGGATCGTATATACTTTATTCAGCCTTGAGCGCAGAGCATTCAGATGTGAAAATGTGTTTACACATGACGGATGTAAATACTGAAAGTTGGATTAAATGTTTTGAATTTGTTTAATTTAAACTTTACAAACAAAGAACAGAGCTATTCATGTGACACAAATCTTATCTGAACATTTTAACAGATGGTTTTACCCAGCTGTCTCAGGGGATAAAAGCCAAACAAAGACCTATGTTATGAAAACATCAAAGAATCATTTTAAAGAATCAAAACTATTTAAAAGGATGCAAATGTTCTTATTTTGCTGTGTAGTTAATCCAATTAATCTTTCGGTTTCAGTTCAACAAAATCAAACCACAGTAGTGACATAAATTCACTCAAACAGAACAAAATCATTTGGGACCTTTTTCTAAATACATGTACAATTATAACTGTCGTATTGCTCAAAAGTGAAAAATATGTTTTTTTAATTGTTGAAATATGGTTAGTAGTTCACCGAAAGAAACCGAAATGATAATTTCACTTAAAGATTGTTTATCACAGGCAGTTTCTGTCAATCTCATATTAATCTTGAGTGCCTATACAGTAGTATACGTCATATATTTGAAGAGTATTTATTTTATTATATACAGTATTTTATTTTAGTTGACTCAGGACAGATAATATTGATGGTAAGGGGTCTCGCTCATCGGTCGGCTCGTGGGCGGGCTCTTTCTTTTACCCTTTAACCCATACGTCCAACTCATTTTTTAACAAGTTGACCATGTTAAGCATGAAAAGCCAGCACCTTTAACCGTGTTAAGAAGTCAGAATGCATGGCATGATACCCAATCTTTAAACACATCCCTATAAATAGTAAATTTTTAAATGGCGTCTTATTTTTTTCTGCAGCTGTATATTTATCAATATATTGCTATGGTTAGTTCTGATAGGTCTGTTGTTTGTCTCTTTCAACTTGACTTGGCTCCTAACAACTCCTTGTGTATTTTTCTACATTAAGTCTGACCCTGTTAACATCTCCCAGTAAATCCATCACTGACAAACTGTCAAACTGGAGATGGAGAGGGTGTGTTTCACATCGCGTGTAAACTTCATTACAGCCTTGTGTAAAAACGTTTCGGGAGTCTGTTTCCTAAATGCTCCCGGGTCTCTGTGGGCACACTTGGGAGTTAGAAAAACACATTGATTTAATGTGTGGGTGTCAATCTCACTGTGTTTAGTTGTCAATGAGAATACCCACAGAGTATTAGACAGGCCCAGAGACGAAAAGCTAAAAAGGCAGATAAATATATAAACTAAAGACAATTCATCGGACGCGCACACCTGGCCTGAAATAAACTTTCTGCCTGTGTTTGGTTATAATACAACAATTTATTTTATATAAAATTTATATTGATATGAACTAATATTACGATTTTATTGTATATCAATTGAAAGGAATCTAAACTACTTAACAGTTATTGATCCCTTGCGTAGGTTTACCAGAAGGTAGTTTGTTTATGTTATTGCCGCTGAAACGTCTTTAGAAACAGATGCTATGGAAAGACTGGAATTGTTCTGTGTTTCTTTTTTATGAAGTATCAGAACTCTTGACACTCTGTAATCTGTCTGAAGAGGTTTGGTGTAAAAGCAATGCCTGTATGTTATCAAGCCACATAAAGCACATAATAGCTTGTGCAACCAGTGTAAATTGCTGTTACAGAGACAGCTGAAAATAACTCCTTATGATAGGACCAAGCCTTAACCCCAGCTAGATACATTTGACCTCACGCAGCAACCTTCACTTCCTACAGCGAGCTGAACTGGAGCCGGAGAGGAAAAAACAGATCTGCTGGAACAAATAAGGCTGTCTGCAGGGAGCCATCCAGCCAAGTCAGAGAGAGAGGGAGTTTGTGTGTCTCTGAATGACAGTAGATTTTATCTCTTGAGCTCTCTGAGTGAAGTGCTTTCAAATGCCCCCATGAAGAAATCACGGCCGGCAAAACGACTTGCACGCACCAGTCATCTAAAAGCACAAACACTTTATTCCATACAGACTGTATTCCTCGTCTAGAAACGCATACACAATAAACGCATTTCTGCTTTTACTTAATTAAAATAAGCGAATGCAAGACAAATTTTTCAACACGTTTCATCGCAATTTCATTTTACAGAGTGCAATCCATTTAAATTCACAAAATACAAGTTTGCTTAATCCATTTGCGTCAGGACTACATGAATAATTTTCAGAGCTGAATGAGGAGGGTATTTCATGCATTTTGGAGAGTTAGTGTTTAATGTTTGTTACGTTGAGATTTAAAAAATGGAGCTTGCGCTTTGTGCCTGTGACTGAAGAAGTTTGAGACACACTTATCCAAAGAGACATTTTACCCCTCACAAAAAAGATCTTTCATAATTTTCTGCTTCAGAACACAACAGAAGATCTTTTGAAGAACGCTGGTACCCAAACAACACTGGACCCCATTAACTTTCACTGTATGTAAAAAAAAACCACAAGGATATTTCTCAAAATATCTTATTTTGTGTTTTACATAAGAAAGAGTCATAAACAAGGTTTTAATGACGAGGATGAAAAAATAATGACCATTTTTTGGTTCTAGACTGTCCACAACTAAATTATGTAGATTCAACTCATCGCAGTGCAGGACCCTCCGAATCTACAGTCAATCCAACATATACCATCTGATATCTAGACTGGACATTGACAAACAATGACGTATTTCAATTCCAACTCACTTTGAACCTCCAAACTGTGTGTACACATTTATGACATCGTTCATTTCAGCCTCCAAAGTGATGCTTCATAGATTTCTCCGACACATGTACACACACACCCCCATATTTGTAGTCACATCACTACATGGCTTCTGTCCACTCCAATGACTCCAAAACGTTCCTCAGTTCTGCAATTAAATTAGCACATAAAACATCTTGCCAAGCCAAATCCTGCCATTAGAAACAAGGCTTGCTCATTACTCTCCCACCATGCACAAACTCACTAGGCCTCTAAACTGCTCCTCATGCATTATTCAGCAGCCACAGATATGGCATTTAAGGAGGATGGCTGTTAAGCATTGAAATAAACAGCAAGGGTCGGTACAAACAGGAGGCTAAATACTAAAAAGCCAATCCAAAAGAAATCCATGAAAACAGAAACTGATGGTTTCACAGCAGTGGTTTTGTTGAGAGTAGATTCATAGACTGTTGAAGAGTCAGATCTGAATTTAGATTCTAAAGAAAACAGCAGAGGAGCGTTCACACTGAGAGTCACCCTACAGTGTTGATAAGAATTTTCACAAGATGTTTTCGGTGACATGCGACAACGGCTGTTGCCGATGCAATGTGGGTGCGTCCAGACAAAGTTTACAAGAGAACGGTTTGGTTATTTCTTCAAAATATCTTTCTCCGTGTTCATCAGAACTTGAGGATGAGGAAATGAAGACGGATGTTTATTTTTGGTTGAACTGTCCCTTTAGCAGTTGTTCCCCATACTTGTAACATAATAGTATTTTTATTTCATGTATGTACAAACATAAGGACTGTCAGAGCCATCACTTAAATAGACAGTCTTGTCAAAAATTGGACAAATATGTCCCAAAAAGTTATATGTTTTCAGACACACACAGTTCCTCTGTAGTTCCACATACTGTAAGATCTTCATTAATCTCTACAAGATATAAAATCATCAAGCCAAACAGGCTCGCTTCATATGGTGTGTGGGGGAAAAACAGCTCTGTTGCCAGCCAACAACAACACACAATTCAACAACCGGAAATGACAGTTTGGGACATTACCAAGAGGACATTTAATCTCGGAGGAGGAAAAGAGCTGCGGAAGGAGAGAAAAGGACAAGGGGAGAGAAAGTGAAAAAGCAGAGAATGAGAGATAAAGTGGAGGGGAGACCACCGTTAACCTCCTCTGGGCGTCTCTGGTCTTATGTAACCTGACCATTTGCCAACACAAAACTACTTATAGAATATGCATCGTAGTCTGACTTAACCGTTAGTTTCATCATTGTTTCTAATATCAGGTGAAGCAGTGGAAGACCAGAAGAAAGTTGAAAGAGGAAGAAGAGGAGAAACCAAGGTTCTTATATGGTCTCCACGAGTATGAAGAGGTTTTGTTAAATCTGCTGCCACGCTAAGTCATATGAAGAGCTGATATGGAAGCCATCAACCTCTTCAACCGTCTGAGAACACATACAAGAATGCATGTAGGGTCTCAGTGATGCCATTTTCAATTCATCTTTGGCAAGCATTTGTCTTCGCTTCCTCTTTACGCAGAGATAATGAAAAATGAGTGATGGCCCACTGGATAGCAACTCACAGACATGGCAGATGTATTATTATAAACCTAGTCAGGCAAGCCAATTATATCTGAATAAAAATGTAATTTGCCCTGCGAGTTGGGGCAGCGTATCTTTTCTCTGCAGACTAGAATTTTTCCGGCTACACCTCGAGGCCTTTAGAATAGACGGCAGGCTTTTATTATGCTGGTGTTTGATACATTGTTTACATTTCCTGTCAATGAAAGAGCTTCACAATTGGTATTGCTAATTTGCTTTCTATTTATTATTAAACCTTTACTATTTTACTCATCCTCAACTGCTTGCGCTATGGACATAAATGACACTTCAAATTCTGAATCATGAAATCAAATTGACTATTCTTATTTTTTTATGGAATATAAGAGTGTTTTTATTAGTGATTTATCTGTGCACTTCATCTTTTTATGATTTATGTGCACTCATAATCTTTTATTATAAAACGTAAACATTTTCTCTCGAGGCATGAGGGCGGGGCTATTGGGGACTCGTTTTTGCCCCTCCACTTCAACAAACATGTCGATGAAAAGATTCAAATCTACCTTCATTTTGTCACATTAGTAAAAAATACTATTGCTAACTTCTCTTTTATTCTGACTTTACATGTTTAGTGCACTAACAAAACAAGCACAAGATACAGTACAAACCGTAAAAACTATATAGAATATAATCAAGACTTTGGCAGCTTTGTATACCAGCAAAAGCAGTCTGTCGGACAAAATTGTAAAAGTGAGATGGTGGTCTAGTGGGTTAAACCACTGAACTGGTAATCAAAGGTTGCTGGTTCGATCCCAGCAGCCACCACCAGTGTGTCCTTGAGCGAGACACTTTACTCCATGTTGCTCCAGGGGGATTGTCCCTGTAATAAGTGCACTGTAAGTCGCTTTGGATAAAAGCGTCTGCCAAATGACTAAATTATAATTATTATAAAAGGACAATGTAAAAAATATTCTATAGGGGAAAAACATCATCAAACATTAATCAAAATGAACAACAAAACAGAGATTGGATGGTTGTGGCTTGTAAAACAGAAGAGCTTTTCTTCAAGGTCGGACATGGGATAAAACAACCCACCCCCAAAAAAATATTTAATGTTTTGTTAAATATCAACTGGAATAAGAGGTTATGTGTGATTGCGGTCACGTTTCTCAGTACAAAGAAATTTTGTGATATCCAGAAAAGTCCTTCATTAACAAAGAACCTGTTACACTACAACAAAACCATTTTCTCTCTTCTATTATACAACATGAGTTGTGCATTTTTTTCAAACATTTTCTACGTTCCTACTGTAAAAAACATCTGAACACACCGTCCGTCGTTGCCTGATAGCATAAGTTATTCTTGATTCCAAATGCCTGACATACTGTATCACGGCAAAAGGGTGGCCTCATGCGTTATTTAATTTTTAAAACCGTTTACATCTTAACCATTTTTTTGTCGGTTTTAATTAACGGCTACAAAGGCATCAGTGCGTTTCGGTGAGCAGATGTTTAGAGAGTTCAGAGGGAGCGCTGACTCACACACTTGCTCGCACGAAGCGCTCTATCCCCTCCACACACCCTCGCTGGGTCATTAATGGGATTCTCGCCACACCATTTAAACACCAGAGCAAACATTTACTGTGGTTAACAGTCCTCCTGCCACACTCTGACTATTACCCCAGCTGCTGCCGGAGTGCGTCACGGCACCTGGATATGACCATAATATTAACATTAACATATGCTTGTCTGTATGGCTGTGTCATTTTGGCAACATGTGTCCAGATACTCACATGCCCGTGTGTCAGCTGCCCCACCTGGATACGTGATGGGGCGATTACACGTACAGCTGTCCTACAGATACATGTGCCAAAGAGGATCATAGCTTTAAAAATGATTAACCCTCATCGAACTTGTAATTGTGGACCTTTTTAAACTCTAACCTTTCAGAGTCGAATGCATACATTTACTTTGTCGTCCTTTTTAAATAAGTGTTATTTCATTTAAAAATGCCTCTAATGATGCCTCATGTTTGAAATCTTTAATAATTGGATGATTGTTTTTATTAGAGCAGAAATGAGAAAAATTAATGAGACATATTTAACTATTTGAATGGTTTACTAAGCAGATCGGGCCGCTGGGCACAAAAACATTATTGAGTATTGATGTCTGCTGGATATTTACTTTAATAGTAGACACTCGACTATAAACTTAAACTGTAGTATCCGAAAACGTATCACTACACATTAAAGGGATAGTTCACCCAAAACTGAGTATTTTTGTGCCAAAATGAACCAAAAAAAAAAACATTTGGAAGAATGTTTGTAACCAATATTCTGGGGCATTATTGACCTCCATATGTAAAAAACTACTATGACAGTCAATGGTACAACTGAAAGTATCTTTCTTTGTGTTCAACCGAACAAAGAATAATATACAGTTTTGATTGTGAATAAATATTGACTAAATCTCATTTTATGGATGAACTATCCCTTTAAGGGGCTTTTAAGAAAACCGTGACATCGTAATGTAGAAACCGAAGCTAGAGCATGATCCATCGCCATCATTTAACATGCCTTGGAGTGACAGCACGCTATATTTGATGCGTCACTCATGGTTATACTGCGTCATATTAATGCACGTCACACACATCATATTTTGACAGATTCAAATGAGGTCTAAATGAACATTGCCAGTCACTGCCATGAGTGGATAGAAGCATTGTAATAGATGAAATTAACTGAATGCATAAAAAAGCGGCATTGAAATATTCATAGATGCTACCAAGAAGAAGAGCGCAAATCATGAATAAAATCTCTCTGGAGGGTTTGACTACTTAAGATGAAAGAACAGCGTTTCTGCATTCTAACACTATATCATTTTTATCACATTATTGTTTGTATTAGTGCTTTTAACTAGACCGACTCGCAATGACAACACATTCAGTGCAACAATATTCTATTCAATGAGAAGTTAATCAATTCTTCACATTTTCCACAGCTCAGAAAATCTATACCCTCTCCCAGAATTCTGCCAAGAAGGCAGTTCTGTCATTGTGCGCTCGACAATACGCGAAGAAAAATACACTTCTTGCCTTGCTTCGTGAAAACTCAACTATTTATATCTACAAACTCAGAAACAACTGCTTAAAATGTGTCTGAAGATAAAACATGTACAACTGTTTTTTTTTTTAAGTTTAAATTATTCTCTTTAATACCGATATAGGGTGATTTCCACAAACCCTGTAACCATTGTAAAGCTACATGGATATATATTATGCTACATACACTCACCATACTAAAACTATGTTTGACCCCCTTTCGCCTTCAGAACTGCCTTAATTCTACATGGCATTGATTAAACAAGGTGCTGAAAGCTTTCTTTAGAGATGTTGGCCCATATTGATAGGATAGCATCTTGCAGTTGATGGAGATTTGTGGGATGCACGAAGCTCCCGTTACAACACATCCCAAAGATGCTCTATTGGGTTGAGATCTGGTGACTGTGGGGGCCATTTTAGTACAGTGAACTCATTGTCATGTTCAAGAAACTTATTTGAAATGATTCTAGCTTTGTGACATGACGCATTATCCTGCTGGAAGTAGCCATCAGAGGATGGGTACATGGTGGTCATAAAGGGAAGGACATGGTCAGAAACAATGCTCAGGTAGGTCGTGGCATTTAAACGATGCCCAATTGGCACTAAGGGGCCTAAAGTGTGCCAAGGAAAACATCCCCCACACCATTTCACCACCACCATAATTGCATTAATGAGAAATTATACAGGTGTTCCTAATAATCCTTTAGGTGAGTGTATATATACCCGAGTCCTCATTTAGCTGTTGATATCTGCCTGTCACATATATAAGCAAAAAAAATACTTTAAAACATAATCGTATTTGTTTTTCAAATCCCAGCCAGCGAACCAGAATAACAATGGCTTTATTTAGGCCATGATTTTCTCCTTATCCAACCCATGGGAGATGGTATTCCAAGAAGTCTTTTTGAAAACAATACTTATCCTACACACTTAACATTTAAAGACATCATCCAACAAAACCTCATTGTAGACTCACTGTGCTTCGTGATGAAATACTGCAGAGAGACTTTCATATTATCTTGCCAAAATGCAATGAATAACATGCTTTCCTGTAATCCTAACAAATACCATTTGCCGAATTGATGCTTCATTCACATACCAAAGGAATAACAACCTGTCAGAAGGCTTTTTGTCTTGTTGCGGCATTAGGCGAATACAGACGAAAAATGTGCCCCTCTGGGCCCCGTGCCAACCCCTCCTCCGGCCATGACCTAATTTCCTCTTTCTACAGCTTGGCATGACGGGCTCTCACTCTGGATCGTTCATCTTTTTTCTGTCTCTTTCTGAAATCTGGAATCTGATGTCTAAACTGACATTAATCTTTTCAAGCATCCGAGTTACTGCAGGCAGCGTGAATATTACGTGAGATAAAAGCCAAGTCTGAAATCATTAACGTGGTACTTAGCGCCATCAATTCGGCTAAAGCGGAGAACACAGTTCTGTTGAAGGCAGAAAAAAAACGTTCGATTTGTCCGTATTAGGATCAGAAAGTGCATTTTGATTGCAACAAAAACCTTGCTTTGCGACATGCGCGTGCTAGGACATTAGCATTATTTACATTGACTTAACTGTTTTCTTACGAGTGGATCAATGCACCGGGGAAAAGCGGGCAGGGCGACTGCTGTTCTCAATCAAATGAGCTCAGAGCTTTACAACACAATGATCACATAAAGTGGTTTAAGGGCACCAATGGCGCAGGCATTATTGAATTGGCGATGCGGGGGCATACGAGGGAGGGGGTGTTTGAAATGATTACGTTGCAACTATTTTGTACTCCGTGATGGAGGGGGTGGGGGGATCTACAGAGGCCAGGCCTGATGATTTAGTAATTTCTCAAAGTGGTGTAACACACGCTCTCTTATGCCAATCGCTTCTGTGTGAAGCAGCATTAATAATCACCCAGCGCTGACGCTCACTTCTGCATGTGCGAGACGGATCACTGGAGCGAAACAAGTTTGTTTATAATGTGTCAGGTGGTGACACCTGTACACATTCTTAAAGCACCAACTAGCTTAAAGCCTAACTGAGGACAAATGCTATCTTTAATTGAAATCAGTAAAGGATTGAAAAAAAAGGATAAAAAAAGAGACCCTTTAAACACAATGTGGTTTCCCTGACAGGCCAAAAGGTTTTTGATAAATTTGTACTTTTAAGGCATTTTATAAACGTGCCTCAGAAAAATAAAACATTACTGATGTGCATTTTGAGACAAAACAATTACACAGATGTATTTTAAGATATTTCAGTGTAATCTGTTTTCATTTAAAATAGCACATACATGCATTTGTCTGGGACTGGGCTTAAAGGGATAGTTCACACCAAAAATGTAAATTATTTGTTAATTAATAATTTTAATTAAACTGTTAATTATTTACTCACTCTTCTTTCTTTATTCGTTCCATCTCCTGCAGAACACAAATGATATTTTGCAGATATTGGTAACAGAAAACCCTTGGTGCCCATTGACTTGCATTGGTTTGCATTGGTTTGGTTTCCATGCAATAGAAGTCAATGGGAACCAACGGTTTTCGTTTACCAACATTCTTCAAAATATCATATTTTTGTTTTGCAAACAAAGGTTTTAAGACGACAAGAGACAAAAATGATGACAAAATGTTCATACTGTGGTGAACTTTGCCTTTCAGCCCTGTCTGGGAAACCAACTCAATGAGATAAAGGTGTATGAGATAATGTTATAAATAGTACGGCTGGCTATGACAAACATGTGCACCTAACACTTGTAAGGATAAACAATCGCTCATGTGCCGTATATAACCACATATATGCATTAAATTCATATGTAAAAATAATACAATAGAGATTAGACAAAAGTATGACATGGGAGCTGTGGTGCTCACTCTGAAAAATCAGGTTTGAGCTTCGGGAACCCTATTCCACACTTTTCTTCATATTATTTCTCCCATTCATCACAATCAATTAAACTGTACTTTTTTATAAAATATATTTGCAAAATAACAGACATAAATTAAAAACATATAAACAAGCTTAACATTCAATTCAACAAAATCCATAGTAAAAAAATAATATCGCCAAATACTGCAACAGTTTCAAAAGTGTTACATTAAATTGAGTTTTGTTGGCCTACTAATTCACACAATGGATGAATGAGAATGAATCTGATAGCTGACACTTCTGGCAGATCTAGTCTTTAGTCTCCTGCTCTGTGAGGTTCTAAATGGAGCAAGACGAGAAAGCGCAGGGGACGGCTGTGAGTCACAGATCTCAGAACAGTGAAGAGCGGTGAACGGGATGTCACCCCTGGAGAACCGCGCCTGCAGTTCGTGGCACTAGCGTGACAGCGTAAGCCGCTGACGGGCTCTTTTCACAGATTACTCTAGCGAACATATAACACAATGCAAAAGCATCTGTAGGGGATGTGAGGGTAAAGCGTGCAGGGCTTTGTCGTACGACACTGTCAGGCTTGAAACAGCGAGGATGATGCTAAGACTCAGGATGACTCCACAGTTGTCCCATCAAGACCAAAAACGCAGTACTCATAACTTTACAGTTATACACATTTATTGTCATGTAAAATGCAAAGGAGTAATTTTGGTTATAAAAGGGGGAAGTTCAAACAAATAACATGTGCTTTGGATAATACTATTGAGATGTGCCAGTGATAATGAAAGTCAAGTATTGTTTAATTGTCTCTTTATTGTACACTTAAAAAATTGCTGGATTATTTAAATTTCAACCCAAGCATTGCGTCAAAATGGGACGAACGAACCCAAGCGCAACGTTGTTAATGAACTTATACTGGGTTATTTTAACTCAAAAAGCTCACAGTTATTCATCACTATTTTACAAGGTGTATGAATTACATTCCTTCTTATTCATACGTTTTAGTACAGTTTGCTTTCAGATTTAGGGGTTATGGGAAAACCTCCAGATTTTTTTTGGACGCTTCATTGCATTTAAGTACTGGTTACATAATGTAGAATGACGCACACAGTCAGTTTAACAATCTTATATTAATATAGAAAATAATAATAATAAAATAAAGATATATTTACAAATAATAAAAAATATAATAATTAAATAAGGATAAAAGCAATAATAAAACGTAAAACAGAAATAAACAAAACCATTATCTAAAATATACTGTATGTAAAACAAAGGTTTGAGAAAAAAACACTGTACTTAAGATTTACGCTTTATACAATTCACGTTGTACAAAACACAATGTACAATTTACATTGAACGAATGTTCCTCGTAAAATAGTTAAGATTTTCCATGAATTCAGGTTGTTTTAACTGTTTTAACAGGTTGTTTTTTTTCATATACAATACCCACAAACAAATATCCTGTACACCTACATATTAAAAGCTGTTTGTTTGTTTACACAATAATTTGAAATGTAAATTGTGAAAGATTTAACTCCATTATAAATACACAAAATTCTATTCAATTTTATTTATATAGCGCTTTTTACAATGTTGTATTGGTTCAAAGCAGCTTCACAAGAAGATGTAAACAATGCAGTATTCTGACCATTTACTAAAGAATGCAAATCTGAGAAGATATAATTATGCACAATGCAAATTCAAAAGCTGGGACCTTTATATATATCAAACTGGAACTAAAGTCAAATCTACTTCTTTAAGCATCAGTCAAAGCCTTCCGTAGCCAGCCTTTGCAAAACAACCTGAGAAATTCATCCAAAACTACATCTTTGGCAGAAATAAAAGCACACATTAAGCCACATCTCCTTGAATCACAGCCACGCTCCAGAAAAACAACATCAAATCCAATGTTGTGCTAACAGACCCAGTCAAGTAGACAAGTCCAGAACGAGGCTGCCTCTTGAAAATGATAAACCACTCAATACAGTGAGCGATTCCCAGCTAAACTAAACAGCAGTCGTAAAAACAGCGGTAGCTCTACACAAAACAATTTCAGCCTCTTACCTCAAGTGCTTCCAACGTTATAAATCCTGATATCGAGAATCCATCAATGATGTCTTCCTCTGCTGAGGTAGACTCCTTCCTCTTCCTCCTTGGTGGCCTTGGTCGTGAGGAAGCTGGGGGATTGGTGCGGTCATCCTTCTCGGAATCCGAGGAGAATCGCCGCACGGAGCCCCGGACATGGTTATTCCTCATCCCGTTAGACACACGATCGCGGTCTCGCACGGATCGAGACTTCCGCTTTTTCCGAATCCCGCTGCACCGCGGGCCATCCATTTCACCTGATGACACACTCACCACCGAACACTTCCTGCCTGGAGGCTCTCAGCCGTCGCTGGTACTGGCTGCAGATCTGAAAGCCTTTCAATGAAAACTCACAATTCCCACAATTCCCCAAAAAACACCTGTAAGTGAACGCTCAACTATTGTACTCCAGGGAAAGAGGTGCAATTATCCAAATCCCAAGCTCAGGTGAGGTTATGGTGCTTTGTTTGAATGTGCACATGAGATTTCCGAGAAATAAATGCATACATCCACAAGCACAGATACTCAAAATCGTATCCTGTTGATCGCCTCCAAACTAAAAAGTAGCCCAACTTCCCCTAGTTTAGGTGATACAAACTGGCAGGTGACTTGAAGTGTCTTCCAACAGAGCTGTAACAGGTCTCCACATGGTTGTCTTCACTGAACTGGCCTTCTGTTAAGTGCAGTCTGACACCTTCCCATCCTGCAAGTCAAAGAGATAGAGAGCAGACGTTTGAAACATTCTCAGTGCGGGCTTACTGCTGGAAAATTAATTAACCCCCGGAATTCCCAGCCTTTACTATGTATAGGAAAACATCATGCAGGAATTGGCCCTAAGAATGAAACAATTTTCACAACTCATTTGTATCTATGCTAGAGATCATTTCAGGATTCCTTTTTTTATCTAATTCCACAATGACTAGAGTCACTTTCATATTCCCGTCTGCCTAGATCGTGCAGTTTCATGAAAGAAAGCAAACGCTATTTAGTCAATTATAAAGAATGTGTTCATGGCGTATATAAAAAAATTGTGACATTTTCCCAAAGCCATTCAACTACTGTGCATCTAAATGCAAATGTCATCAGTCTGCTTTTAAAAGCCCACTGATGCCTTCACACCTACTGTAAACATCCACATTATCACATCATACCTTCGTTCCTAGACACCTATGGTTGCTTTATTACGAAAACATGTTCAAAAGATTTTCAATGAATTCTAATTTTATCATAAAAATACATGACATACTTTGGGGAGTTGTCCTGTGGTGTAAAATGCAACACTTGATCTAAAGCTATAATTTATCGATTTACGTACATACTTATGGTTCTTTTATCACTATTATGCAAATGTTATGTGCTAGTATTAATTAAGAGAATGTAGAAAATGTGTACATTATAAATTAATTGTTACACGATGGACCATTTCGAATGCATTTAGCAGTGATAAAAAACGTTAAATCCACAGACAAATTATCCATTAATAACCCACCAACAGTAGCTACAATATGACATCACGGCAACCTACTCAAATTTTAACAACTATATATAATGACATCGTAGACATAACCAACTCAAACTTCATCAAATGACCTAAACTCCTACAACAGCTACTCCACATTATGACCAACATAGAAAACCAACTCAGAACTATATATGACATCCTAGACAATCAACTTAAAATTCATAAAATTCCATAAATACCCAAATCACATAAATGATGACATCATTTAAAAACTCAAACTTCATCAAATGACAAACACATAAGACAATTAGTGTATATTATAATGACATCATAGACAATCAACTCAAAATTCGTCATATGACATAAACATCCACATCACATTAATTATGACATCATTTAAAAACTCAGACTTGATCAAATGACAAATGCACACTGCAACTACAGTACAACATGACATAATAGACAACCAAATGAAACTTCATTAAATGACACAAAAACCTACATGGTGACATCACAGAGAACAATCAACTGACAATTTAGCAAATGACAGATACACAGCGGCCACGTTATGACATCATAGGCAGCCATCAACTTAAACTTCACTGACACACATCAACCTACATCCGCTTCCCAAATCCCCCACCAAGTGCATTACACCCCACATCACCTTTTCAATCCGAATTTGACTTTCTCAACATGCATCCCATCAACATTTTTCAAACAGCCAGATCAATAGTCCAGGTGAGCTATTATCACAAAGCAATTTCTAACAACATAATCCTTTAACCTGATGATACCCTGCGCTGGCACTCCATGCGCACACTCGCACCAAACATTAATGCTTTTAATCTATTTAAGACTCTTTCCGTTTCCTCTATTCTTGTTGGATATCACGCTCACTCGCTTTTTGTCTCCCTCTCTCTCGGTCAGTAAATCTCACGCACCGTGTCCGGTCCAGCCCACAGCAGCAGCAGCAGCGCCTGGCACTGCCTCCTTCTCCAGCTCTAGATCCACCAAAACACAAAGCCTGCAGGACAAAACCAACGCACGCAACGCCTGGCGAGCGGAGTAGAGACGTGCGGACAAGCCGTCGTCATTCGGAAAGCGAGCTTCTTTGGAAAAAAGACAAAAGAGAAATTCTTCCAACAAACAAATAAATCCTGCGAGGAAGCGACGCTGCTCCTCTCCGCGAGTCCGTGCTTCAGGATCCGAGCGGCGGGGACCGGGCGCATTGATACAGTACTGCCGCAGTGCCGCTTTACAGGCGATCCGCTTCCTCGGCGCATATAGTGCACCGCTTTTAAACCCCAGACTCTTGGGTTAAAGCCGTTTCTCTTTGAAAGAAAAATGTCATTCGTAATATCATCCGTTCTTAGTACTTTGCATTTTGTAGGAACTTGGTAAGATAAACACCATTGCGCATTGCATTGCATTGCATTGATTACATCCCTAAAGAAAATCAACCACAGTTTTATTCTAGTAACAGTATATTTGCATTTGTTTTAGCAAGCATCGGTGGACCTTTGTATAACAGGACTCTTGCTAGTAGGCAATTCTCTCATAAAAAATAAAGGTGCTACAAGAACACGCAAGAACCATTTTTGACCGTATGGTTCCATACCATTAACATCAGGAGAACCTAATGGTCCTTTAAGTGAAAAATTGCATTTAATAGAATTGCATTTTGATAGAAAGGTATGAAAGAAATTGTTCTTTTTAGAACATTTGACTAAACTGTTCTTTGAGAAAGCAATAATGGTTATTCTGGCATCACTGTAAAGAACCTTTTGTAGTACTAATTGTGCTAATATGTCAATGAAATAATGAATAAATCAACTCTCAAACACTGAACAAGTGCATATTGTAAACTACATAAAAGGGTATGACTCAACTGGCTGTTAACTTCTTCCAAATCCAACTGAGTCACATCTGTTGAATCAGACTATTGATTCAGGCTTGACTGAAGTTTGTGAATCAGTGAAAAGCATGAAATGTACTGTAATTGAAATCATTGCCTGGAATTTTGTATTTATTTTAATGCTTTGTGAATCGTGAAGCAAGAACCTTCTGCAAATGGATACACATTCTCTTAACAGACACTGATGTGACTGCAATATACTAATACAAACATTCAATAAACATTGCACATTAAATCAATGCAATTAGACTTCACAGTTACACGGGCTATTCAATTTCAAGCATTTGGCATCGCCAAAAGTATTTTTTAACTAATTAAACCTCTGATTCATCCGAAATCTTTTGCACATCATCCATGCAATATGGATTCAAAAGCTAGGATATGCATATACGTTATTGTCTAATAAAACACTGAACACTCGAACAGATCTACATTATTAAGAAATTGCAAATGGGAGACATGTAGGTTAGGGACCCGGGCCATTAATTTTTTATAAATATACTTTTCTCGTTTACTTGCTTCGATTCTCGTTGTTATTAGTTTTAACATTAGAATTGGTTTCCCTTTAGGCAAATGGGAGCGACCTAACACACCCTTGTACCCCTAACACCGCACTGAAACTAGAGCCTACTCAAAGTCAAATTAACTGCTTTAAAATGTTTGTCCGGTCAAGAGAGGCACAGCAGAAAGAATTGTGTTTGATGGGTTAAAATAGCAGAGCCAAAGAGTAGCAGACTTGAGGTGAAATCCTTGCAAAACAGCATTTTGCTAAATCTTATCCATCACTTAAGAAACTTGTAGTCATTTAAAGAAACACATCAAATGAAAAGTAATATAGCAAATGTTTCATTCACCTCATGTGCTCATTGTAGAGCAAGATTAGTGATTTAATCACTGACTATATTCTCTGCCTTTCACGCTCATTCATGCATCTTAACAGAAAACACATTTGTAATGCATTTGTGCTTGGTTAAAAAAGACACATTTAACATAAACAATGTGGAGATTTTAGCGGCATCTAATGGTGATCTTGCGAACTGCAACCAACGGCTCACCCCACACCTCCCTTTCAAAGAACTACGGTGGCTGACACAGGACTAAGATGTTGTCACGTTTTCACTTCTTTGCCGAAGGATAATGTATTTCCGAAATGCACTCTGTAGAGCAATTTGTTTGTTTACTGCTTCTGTAGAAACTAGAATAGAACCGAACAGAATAGAATAGAACTTTATTGTCGATGTTTAATAAAAATGAAATACAGTTTAGCAGCTCTTCTGGATGCCCGGTGAACAATTATAAGTTATAAGCAATAAAATATATACAGTTAAATGTAAGAGCAGCCAAAGTCCCATAGCCAAAGGCATAAATACACACCAAAAGTACAACATGGCGATTTACATGTTAGGAGTACCTGCGGCGTATGTAGATAGAATTTTCAGCTTATTCCAAGGTAATAAAAACATAATGCTTCATTATGTAAGGTCTAAATACACCTCTGAAGACATAGTTGTGTACATAATGTTGCATTATATTGCATAGATCTTCCAAAAAATACACATTGGACCTTTAAAGGAAGTAAGACTCTACAACAGTTCCAACCCACATAACCTCTCAAGCACTGAGGTCCTGCAGTCAAGGGATTTTTATTCATCAAGTACACCGAGTTCTGAAGAGCGGAACAGAGCAATACTGGAAAAAATTCCACAGCATATAGATCTATAACTGCGCACCTGTGTTTGTGATTAATAGCTCAATAGACTCGCGCATGATAATGGAAAACGCATCAAATAAATTTGTGTGTGTGCGAGAGAGTGAGGAAGTGAGAAGATTCTTAAAATCACAGCGTTCTCTATGAAATCGATTTTCTTAAAGCAATAATTGTTTTAGAGCATAACAGGCAATACTTAACTCGTCGTCTTGCAATCAGGCCAATATTGTCTTCAACCCATCATTAACCAAATGCCTCATTTGACTTTCATTAGCTATAAAGATTTCTCATTCTTTCTGGCACGAGATGGAGTGTTACAGTAACGATTTGCATGCTGTGTATCCATAGTGTTTTTATTGATGTTGTCTGAAATAACAGAGTGCGCTCTTCTGCCCGCTCCCCGGGAGAGATGGGATGTAACAGCTGTCTCCTTGACACCAGATGGGCGGGACTGATTTTGTCATCCGTTTGTGGGCTTTAATTACTCAGTCAAAGACTCTAAATAGAATTATGAAGCAGATGATCAGAGCAAACTGTCCAATTCAATATTTAGATATATCTATTTTGGTGTGCTTTACAATTCATTATGTTATTCATTACAGGATTCGCACAAATGAATGAATGTGAAAATGATGTTTCTATAAATTCAAGAGGCAGAATTAAAATTTTCTCATTTCACATTTTAATATGTCTGTTGCTACAAAGTATTACATTCCATCTTTTGGAAAACATCAAAGTAGTAGTTTATCATGAGAGATGCTTTCTTGAGAGAAACCAGGGACTGTTCCTTGGAAGAAAATCAAAACACATGAGGATGAAAAGATGATGACAGCATTTCCTTTTTTTGGTGAACTAGTCTTTTTAAATTATATCAACACGTCTTGTTTACAATCCAAACACCCGAGAACACATTCCAGTATATACGCAGATGTGATTTTTCTATTCGTTACGCACAAAATATTTCTACCATATCCAAAAAAAAACTCATTCTCATTTTTGACCATCTGTTTCTTGCAAAAATGCAATAAATCCCTAAGTGTGTCAAATATGTCTTCCCAGTACCTTTCCATTTTAGCAAGACCAGATCTGTATCAGCCACGATCATCTTCTCCCATTTGAGAATTTGTCATCTGGAAAACACACAGGCTTATCTTTACATTTACATTTAGGCATTTGGCAGACGCTTTTATCCAAAGCGACCTACATTGCTTTACCCTATACATTTTACATAGGTATTTGCAATCCCCTGGGATCGAACCCACAACCTTGCGTTGATAACGCAATACTCTTACCACTGAGCTACAGGAAAGCCAATCTTCCCACACTGATTACAGTCCTTCACTGATCCTGATATAAACCTGCATAGAAGATCATCACACATACACGGGTCAATTGGGGGATGCCTTGGTAAAACCTGTTTACTTATAGCCCTAATGCATTCTAACAACTGCGTATGAAAGTAGTCTGAACTTTCGGCTGACAAAACAATAATCTGAAACGCACTCAAAGCTATTGCAATTCTTCAGTGATGTTATTTTTACAGTTATTTATTAATATAAAGCAAGATTTTAAGTACACAATACACTGCATAAGTATGATGGACCTTCTTTGCTCGTATAAATGTTGAGCTCCAAGGCCACCTGCTCTTTAATAAATAAAAAACTTTTCACCCAAGTAGCCAGAAAAAAACACTGTCTGCTGATAGCAACCTTGAATGCTCAAATGATTCACATTCATGCGTCGCTTGAAGTGAGGTGACAGAAGTCTGAGGATTGTAATGGACTGACATCGAAAAGCTACTGAAACACGGGACATTACAACTTTAACAGCCATTTGTAAATCTGAAGTAGCCTATTAGTCTCACCAGACAGGATTTTGTTTTGTATCAAAAAGGTTTTGTATAAAAAAAAGTGTTTTATCATAAAGGTTAAAAGTTACAAAGCTACAATTCAATTAGTTAATATTTAACGATATTGATATATGTATCAAATTGAAACTAAATCAGATATACGGAATTAAACAATTAAAGGGGTGCTGCAACGATGTGTCATGCCTTCTGACTTCTTTACAATCACTGCATTTGGGTGATAATGTTATATAATCGGTGGATATAACGCTGGATTTGGATACCGTTTGAAACTAATATATGGAGCCGTCCCAGCGCTAAAAGATGCCAGACGTGAACCGCATGTCTGTTTTGTTGACAATGTGCTTTAGTTCAGCCTACCCCTCCCCCCCGCACGCGTCATGATTTCGGAAGTAACTGTACAGCTGTATCTATCTTTTATAATGGGATCAAACTAAATACTCTTCGAAGATACGACGTTTTCAATACTACTCTATAGGTACTCAAGATTAATATTGAGATTGGCAGAAACCCTAGGTGTTAAAGCCGCTTTAAGTCATTTCTTCTGGAGAAATAGAAGAAAAAAGTTGATGACTCATGATTCACTAATACTTTGGTCCAATCAAATGTTATTCTTAATGAGAATGCCCCTCCTCCTAATAACATCTAAAGTAGCAAAACATTGTGATAGAAATAAAGCCTATTTGCTACTTATCTCCATAAGTAAATACAGTATTTCATCACCAGAAAACTGCCCTCATCAAAACAAATCATGGGGTTAGTGAGTGGACAATTGTACAAACATAGTTCAATGAACAATATCAAAACTACACACATCTATACCTGTAATCTTCCAGACACTTATTAAACACTATCAGTTCAGCCAAAGTCTCCCAAAAGCACCATTTTGGACAGTTAAAGCTTTAGAACGCACACAAATAAACATTAAGACGATTTAAAACCTTTTCAAATGACCCATTGCTTGTAAAACCTTGAAAATCTTTCATTGGGGTTAAACAGCACTCTGCCCTCATGTTCAGATCCCAGCCTGAGGTGACAGTCCCACTGTAACACATGGACTTCTGCCAGCGTATTATTATCAACTTTAACAGCCATCTGTGTGTGTGACTCAGGGGATGAGGTTTTGATAACACTCCTGTCATTCTCTTCCCTGTGACAAATACGCGTATATATTTATTTAAGCTGGGAATAGAAAACATCATTACAACATTCAGAACCAGGCTGCTATTGTTTTCTTGCTTCGATTCTTACTCGTACAGCAGCATATTCTGTCAAATTAACAAATAACTTGCTGCGCTCGCAGAAACGACACGTGACACAGAAGGTGTAAAATCATCCCATGCGTGTGTGTGTTTGACATTAAACATTTAAGCGGTTAGAAAAGGCGATTTTGAGACTGTACCTTTCTCACATATATATGTCAAACCACTTTACTCACAGTATTTTATTCCTGTGAACACATAATTGATCAACACAGAGTCTACCTGTCTGTGTATTCTGTGTGGAACGCACACACACATCATGAAATACTATTTCAACTGTTCTTTCCCTATGCACGCTGTATGAGCGCTACTCTGACATGGTGTGTTGTCATATGTAGCAAAAATCTGCAAAATGCCATGACCTAGTCTGTGAAAAGTGCCCGAAGTCTCAAAATCTGAGCATTAAAGTTTAATTTCAAGCATTCATTTAATTTTGATTTCAATTTTTGACGAGACATTATCAGTCAATATTAAGGACGTCAAGGTTATATTTTCACAATATATTTCCAGAATGTTCTTTACACTATGAAAGATATGAGTTTATGTAGAAAACAGTAAATAAAAACAATTTATCAGGTTCCAACAGTCTGCAATTATTGTTGCATGGGTAATATAAATAACTACACTTACATTTTTGGAAATGGTTTGAAAACTTGTAATGCAATGTGTTCTTTGTGCTTGCTTTATTTACATTACCCAAAGATATTTCTAAAAGAAATTAATGCATTTGGTTTTACATTATCTTAGCAAACACATTTAGTGCATCTTTTCTGTAAAACAATTTAGTTTAAGCTCCGCACCTCTGTGTCAAATTCAGTGGTTTGGAGTGGGCATTAATGTCACACGTGTAGTGAGTTAAACACGACAAGTGAAAATGACCTTCGTCCAATACGTGTGCTCTCCAAAAAAAACAATGTTAAGGGTGAATATGAAACATTTTGTGACCCCACTGTGAGTCTCCATTCACCGCATCAACACCGCTCCATTACTTCTGCACCCCATTGTCCAGATTACAAAAAGCTTTTACTTCAAACGCACGCTTAAGCGTTTCCCTTGCAGGGCTTTGGGAGCAGAGAAATAAATGGAGGAGAGAGAGATTATGGAAGGAAGGTGGAAGCGCTATGTTTTTCTTTCAGTGTTTTATAGCATAGCAGGAAGTTCACAACACCCTGCTTCCTGTCTTACATACCGCACTGGGTCTGCTGAATGTCCAATAACAGAAGGGCCATTAGCTCGAAGCATGTGTCTGGGGTATGAGCGTGCATGCGAGTTGAAAGAGCCACAGATGAGCAGCTGAGAACTATTCCACTTCCCTGGCACTGCGATATTCAGCCATCTGAATATACAATTTACAGAGGGATATGTAAATACTGCATATTCTCCGAACCCTCATCTTCACACACGCACACACTTACCCGAACCAGGCTAATTGTTCCTTTTAAGAGGCAAAATGAGAACAGTATCTCATTGTGCAGGCAAAAGATGGAGAGAGAGGAAGAGATGCAAAGAAATTAAAGGTTCTCTTCGGAATAGAAGGCAGGGATATTTTCCAATTATTCAGCCTCTTTCCCTGCTATCCCACAGGGCAAGCTCTGGAGCACGAGAGAGCCAGAGGAAAGAGTAGCACCCGTTTATTAGTATTAGGGGCCTCCTCTGTTTTTCCTCCCAGGCTTGTGGTCCCCACATATTGTAAAACTCATACACACACAGACAGACTGAAAAACCTGTAGCAAGAGAAAAAATTACAAACATTAGAAAAAAAACACGACAGTCTCTTTGATATGTCAACGCACTGTAATTTGGCAAAGTGTGTCCTGCTTGTTATTGTGCAACATTAACACTCGTGTTAGCAGCCAGCTGTCTGAATTCAGACACAATGTTCACATTCATATTAGCAATCACACTTAACAAACAACATGCTTCTGACACTCACATTTTTATCACCATCACACATTTATTCTGTCATCCTTATTAGGGTTCAAAGACCTTGAAAGATGTTCTACTTGTTGGTGCATTCAATGTGTCCAAACCATGATAACCATGAGACGAGAAATCATTACATAAAGAGTTAAAATAGGTTGTTTTAAAAATGATTAAAAATGTATGAAAGTTCTGGATGCTGATTCTCCAGAAGTAATACTGACTTTCTATGTATATATCAATTTGTGGTCATTCTCCGTCCATCCAACATGGGTCCAACGGAAGCTGCTCAGGTAAAACAAAGTGCACTAAAATATACTTTTTATTACACTTAGCACACTTCCACAAAGGTATATAAAGTGCTCTGTTTTCACACATTCAGTTTAACCCTCAAAATACTAAAAATATAGTTTTCCTCTTAAGTACTTAGTACTTTACTTATATGGTATACTATTTAGTAGTTCTATTCATGGTGTCTCAAAAAACTACAGTTGAGTTCACTTACATCAAGATTAACTTCGAAAAGAATAAAAGACAATTCTTTGTATATTAAGTACAAATTAAGTGCATGAAAACAGAGCACTTTAAGTACATTTAAGTGTATTTTAGTGCACTATTTTCACATGGGTATACAGAATAATTGGTAATGACAATTGGTTAATCTCTTTGGATAAAAGCATCTGCCAAGTGAATAAATGTAAATGTCTCCAGTCATGTTTCTCCAATTTTCTGCAACTACATGCAAATAGAAACAACATTTTGGAAATGTGGGAGAAATGTTGTCAGTAGTATACAGAATAAAACCAAAATGACCATTTTACCTTAACACATACCAACAAATAATCTTCCACCGTATCATTTCCCATTTCACGAACCCGAAACAAGAATGGACATTCAAGATGTTCCACCTGTGCTGAACAAACCTTGTATTTAATTATTTCCTCATGTCTCTCGTGGACAACACGCTTGACATATTTGATCATACCTCATCTATAAATAGAGATAGTCAAATGAAACGGCGTAGGAAACAAAGAGATAAACAAAGCACCGTGTTGAGAAAATGTGACATCCTGATACAAGACTCATTTCGTCGGGTAAATAATTTTCCAGAGGAAAAGTGTGTTCCTCTGTCATTGGATTGTCAAGCCTATTGTCCTTGAGCAATGACGCTGCCTTCCACACGTCCGTGGAGAAGAAATTACCCATATTTCGATGAGAAACAAATTGCACTGTCGCTCCGAATGAATTGAGAGAACAGAAATCACAGGTTTCCTTCACTAAACCTCTAACTGAGCTTTGGCTGTGAATTGCTTTGATACATGCTGTAAATCCGCCAGTGGGATGGGTTTGCAACACTCCCCCTCCTGAAATAGAGAGAGAGCCAGCACATTTCTGCAGTGGTGCAAACTGTGTGTGTGTGCTGAGGAGGAGTTCAGTAAGAGTCAGAGAATTACAGGCTATCATAGCCAAGTGGGTGTCAAATTATCCTTTCAGCGCATTTACACCCTCACATGTTTCTCTATGTGTTCGTGTGTGTGTGCCCCCTAACCCAGCTGTATCTCCACAATAATGAGCTGCACTGAAGATTGAAGAGAGTGTGTGAAAGAGAGAGAGAGAGAGAGAGAGAGAGAGAGAGAGAGAGAGTGGGGGTGTGGAGGGGGGATGTTGAGAGATTGAGAGTATAACATTGTTTGTTGCTAAATTAACATCTCTGTTCTCACTGTTGGCTCCCCTTGCATCATGCGTCTGGGTTCTACGTGTGAGCATCTCCAAAGAGTCTGCCGGACACACAACCAAGTTTCACTGAGAAGGAAAGATTAATCTTCTTCAATCAGAGGCAATAATGAAAACTTTTGCTTTAGGAAAGAAAATGTATTCCAGAGAGAGAATTTCTCAATGACTGTATGAATGATTCAATTTGAGAAAAAGTCGAGGATTTGAGATGATGTCACTGTAAAACACAACATCTTATGGTAATAAATGGTAAAATACCAATATTTGTACTGTTTATCATACAGAGAAAGATATTTGAAAGAATGCCATAGCAGGAAAAATTACAATTGTAGTCAAAAGTGCCCAGAACTGTTTGATTTCATTCATTCTTCAAAAGATCTTCTTTGTGTTCAACAGGAAAATAAATGTAGGCTACACATTTTTTCATACCATGGTAGTCAATGGTGGCCAAGAACTGTTTGGTTACAAGCATTCCTCCAAATATCTTTCTCTGTGTTCATCAGAACAAAGAAATGTTTACAGATTTGAAACAAATAGAGGTTGAGTAAATGAAAGAATTTTATTTTCGGGTGAAATTGTTCGTTTAACTGTACACAATACAAGAAGTACATCTGCGTCATCAAATTTTGACAACAAAGTGTCAGTACTAAATTTTCGAGTGTGTGGATGTTAATTCTTGGTAATAGTTTGTTGGTCAAACTATTTCAGTGGACCTTGTGTTTTTCAAAGTATTAAAAATCTCAACCATGTATTGAAATGTTATTAAATAATGAAGTTCATGTCCTCCTTTGTGATCAAAAGTCAGACATAAAAACATCAGGCAAAGACCCTCAACATGAAAACCACGACTGCGCCACATGCAAATTTCTAGACACATTATGCACGAATCTATAAGGATCAGTCTGTTGCATTTTATGGGTCACATTTATCGGTCTAAGCAAATCCACAGAATGCCACTTTAATTATTCCTGACAATTTTCTGGTGATAACATAATATTCCTCTCAATTGGTTTATAGGGTATTACCTAAATTGCCATTGGAAAACGAAGGTAATGTTGGCGAACAAAATGTATTATTTCATTTACACAGTGGCCTTGATATAAAAACTTTAAAGGGATCCAACCAAGCCGTCCAATTCACACTGAGGTAATGAACCGAAAAATGTATCCAATTTTCATAATGGTTTCCAATGGCCCTACAAAAGAATCTCACTTTACTGTAATACAGCGACATATTAAACAGTTTAGCTTCTTTTAATGCTACACTTTACACGGCCCTAAATTTATTATTTAAGATGATGGCTTGACATCGGGGAGAGCAAACTGTAAAGTTCAAAAGCTGAGACACGTGGTTATATGAATTTTAATTTGCATCTTCATGAGATAAATGAAGCGGAGTGTTAAACCAGGAACATGGCCTTTTAGGATAATGGAAAGATAGTGGTCATATAATTTTAAAGGTTTGGCATTTAAAGTGAATCATTTCCCCTTGTAGTGGATGTAAGACCAACAGTTTTTGATGAAAAGTTTAATAGGGTAATAAAATGTGGTTTAATAGGAGAAAAAGTGGTCCGGTTTAAAGTCGGAGTGCACCAGAAGTACTTTTTGCCTGCTTGCCACCAGCCATGAGGCTTTTTTGCTTATGCGGCTAAAACGTCTCGCAGGTTAAAAGTCACAAGCACATAACAATGATTTTATTAACAATTTCATAACAGACACAGTGGTGTTTGCTTTATAAAAGCTTAAGGTGAGAAACCTCCTGCCAGCGTCCGTATGAAAGCTTCACATTTCTGTCCGCTTTCATTTGAAGCATGGGACACATCTGAAAGCTTTTATTGTTATCTTTAAAAGGCCATTGTCCTCTCTCTCCAGGCCTCTACCAGTGCCATAAAAATGAGAGCCAGTCGACGTTATAGAGATTTAGGACAGACCCAGCGGGCTCGCTTGCCTTCTCCTCCCCTCTAATGAGTACAGTTTGTAGTCTCAGCGCTGCGGGCACATGAAGGTTCTGGTAATGAGACTGACGGCCTCTGGGGAAATCCTGTCTCACTCAGTGTCATTCAGATCAGCCTCGCACGCGGAGATGCCCATTTCAGAGCCTATTCTCTGAGGCCACACTTCAACTGTATTCATCTGTGTTTATTTACTCTATTCTTACTGCTTTATCACAGATGGAAAATGTTTCGAGTAACGAACACTAAAATTATCTAACGCCTTGTTTTGTTGTGATAATATCCATGTATATTAATCTTGTGACTTTTGGCCCTGCATTCAAAAATCTTTGCAATACTAGTTTTGTCTTTGGATAGAATAATAGTATGAAGTTTTGTTTTAAGATGAACTTGCTCTCATGCTATTCAAACAGAAAAACAGAGTAGTGGAGATAAGGGTTTTGGGGCAATTTTATTGGAGAAAGTTGTAAACTTTAAAAGCTTAAAAAACATACACTAGCATGTGCATAGGTATAGGATGCGGGCTAAAAATTAATTCCTGGGGTTAATAAAATCTGTCCTATGCACATGTGAATCATCCATCACTTTAGCTAGAAACCAGGTGGATCTATAGCTGGGTTTCCATTACAGTTTTACTTAATAAAATGATAATAAATATTGCGAAAAAACGCCTTTTTCATTAAACAGTTATGCAATTCGAATGTACTTTTTTCTTTACACAATTTTTCTTCTCTTTTTGCAAAACTTCTTCTTCGGGTTTTATGCTGGGTTGGGAAATCTTGCCAAGCCTTACCGTGCCATCTTAAAATATTTATAACATTAATTGACTTCCGTATGCCACGTGACGATAAATGCAACAAAAACTGTTTCCATTGAATTTTGGGGAAAATATTTTTTCTGTTCTGCATCTACTTCTGTATGTTAATAACTGGAAATGGCTAGTCAGTAAGAGGTGTTACATACAGTTGTACATACCTTTATAACTATATGGTGGTATATATATCGTCACTGACATAGTTACTCAAATCGCGAAAAAGGTTTTTGGTCAAACAGTATCACCCATCTCCAATACCACCAATGCTATCTACCAATGTTCATTACAGAATTTCTAGAGCCACTGTGCTATCATCGGAGATATTATTTTTTTATAAAGCTTTGTTCATGCTGACATCCCCTAAACAAACTCTGTCTAAATAATCAGCATCTCTCTCTGTCAGAGCTGCATGAAGGTTCTGAGAGTTCATTCTTCTTTTACACATGAGGATGGTTAAATTGGCTTTCACGCCACTGACAGTGTGACACAGAGGATACCCACAATCCCAGCCAACCTGCACATTCACTAAGGTTAAAGGAAACATAATGAGCGCTTGCAGTGAAGTCAGCATACAGGCCTTAAACAAGATTTTCAAACAGTGAATAGTTGATCAGTCCAGAAAGCTTCTTTAAATAATAACCTCTTCACGGTCTGAACGGCATGAAAACAAAAGCCCTGCCCTCATTTTAGAGATTCGGAAATAATTCTCTTCTGAAATTAAAGACCGGCATGAACCAGCACGTTATACTAGGGGTCCAGCGGTGAACACTACTTAAGTATTTTAACTCTCAAGTATATTTCAAAGTACTTTATATGAATGTGTACTTTATCAAACTATTTTAACTCTGAATTTTTAATACTACATTATAAGGCATATATCAAACTTTAAACTAAACCCCAGTTCGCAAATACATACAGTTAACACATACAGTGTACAGTAAAATTTCAAGTTCTTTTGCAAGTTTTCTCTGTATCCCCTGAGAATATTTACCCCCTAGGTCCACTCATTAATAATTGCAGTGAAGACAAAATAACAAGCCTTGCACAATATCTTCTGTACTTTTCTCCTGTAATGATCATTAGAGGAGGCCAGCGGATGGAGAGAGCAGAATAAGTGCTGAATCATTTGTGGACCTGTCACAATAGTGCACTAGCAGCACTCCTGTTATAACGGTGACAGAAGCGACTAGAACACATTACTCTTCATACACTGGCATTTATTTCTAAAACATCCCTATACGCACATTTCCTTCTACTACACCACAACAAGAGACAAACATTTATTCAAGCCTTCCCAGTGAAAATTAAAACCTTCCTAAAGTCTCTCATCCAAAAATGTGATACATGCTCTCTCTCAATCTCATGTGACACAAGATTCGATGCAGTCGCTCGCTTGTAAATGCACGAGCAGATCAGATTTGGTGACAGACGGATTTCTCCTTCCCTCAGTAGCTTTGATTTCATTTCACGGCGCTGAATGAAATGTGAGTCAGGCGCTTGAACATCATCTATCACAATTCGGTATGTCAAATGGCGGCCTGACACAAATTCTCATTTGTTTGATGGCCACAAGCACATGCATTCAATTAGCCGCTTTGAATGGTGGCATTCGCTCTGTCGCTCATGTGCTGATCTCTTACAACGCTTGTCACAGCATCTCCTGTTTTAATCAGACACTTTCAATCACACAACAGTCGATTTGTTTTAGGACAATTCTAGCTTTTTTCTTCCCAGTAAACTGTTGATGACCGATGAGGGGTCTATGTGGAACCCCAGCATCAGATCTATGATTTAGGACCGACCATGTCGGAATTTTTTTGCAGGATTTATGGAAAAAAGGTATATCACATACAGATATTGTACATTATCAAAAAAAAGTACAAAACTGTATGTTGTAAGGAAGAATTTTCTAATGGGGCTGGAATAGTTCAACCAAAAATGGAAGTTTTGAGATTTTGTCATTATTTACTTAAAACACGAAATAAGTCATTTCAAAATATCAGTTCATATCATCTGAAGCTGTAAAAAAAAGATATGGATTAAAAATGGTCACTTCTGGGTATTTTTTTCATTTTAATTATCCACTGCTTTGTATTTATTGCTGCTTTCCCCCAGACATCAGTTACACAAACAGCACATTACACTTTGAAACAGTCTCAAGAAATGTTGACTCATATTATTGCCTTTAAACAAAACTGGAGAGCAACAGCCGTAATTTCCCCCCAGGCTTTTAACAGGACAACGTGGAAATGTAGTCTCGGGGGCCAGCTGTAATCTTAAAAGAGTGATTAAGAATGTTGTGCGTCGGCGGTACTCGATGGAAAGGTTCCTTGGTGAGTGATGCTTGGCTGGGCTCGGCACGGTCCCCTAATCACACTCATCCATCTGGCCCTTCATAATCCCCTGATTTATCACAATATTGCAATAAGGTTCTTAAGCTCTCATTTCCAGCCAAACCGAGAGCCATAATTTAATTTCTCCTCCACTAGGAGTTCATTTATGGCAACCGGGCGCAGCGTTTACGCTGCAGACGCGGGGAGGAGAGGTTTGTATGCACACCTTCCTCTAAGCTAGGTGCCATCGAGTGTTTGTTTTCCAGATGAGATCCGGATGCGAGAATATATTTACAAAACAAGCAGCTTGTATCTGATTGTGATAACATGTGAAGTGATACAAAATGTTATGACAAAGACAACATCTGGTTTATGAGCGTGCATTATTGAACTGTAGCGGTGTGCAATCTGCTGTGTCAAGCAGAACTGTTATTTAACTCACCTCTGCACATATCAAAAAGCAGGTCTTAATTTGTGCCATAAAAGCCGGATCCGTTTCTGAATCTGACACCTGTGAAATTGGATTCAGCAGCTATTTTTAGAGGATCTCTTCCTGCATATGCTTTGAAATAAATGTATGCTTCTATGTAGGCTTTTTCTAGTGCACAAAGCAGAACATTTTGTTGCCCTATAATAAAATAGTAAAATAATTTTGAAAAATACATTTATGTATGTATGTATTATTTTGCATCAAATACATTTAGTGTCAACTGGGGTTTTTATTTGGGATGATTATCAGAACCATTTTAGGCATAAAAATGAGGCATCATCATTTTAGGCATCATACACGTAGTGTGTAAAGTGATCGATAATGACAATTCTCCCCAAGCACTCTATAGCAGGTCTTATCTTGACCTATAGATAGCTCTCTATGGTGGATTAAATATTAACACTGCGATAATCCCATCCACCAACCCAACAGCATCACCCCTAATCTGGTACGCGCACAGAATCCACAGCCACTCATTGTCATTACATCTGTCTTACTTCAGGTTTTGTTCCTGTGTTTACCAGGAAATCTTGAATAAGCCTTTTGATAAATAGACTGGTGACACATCCAGTACACACACATACAGTTTTTAAATATAAGAAGGGAAAAATGAGCATATTCTGTTGAAACAGAGTACGTCAATTAGAGGGTAATCCCAGCGTATCCCCTTATATTTGATGATCCTTTTTTGATAAAATGAATTGAGCAGTATGGTTTACTTTCATCAACTGTGAGGAGGATGGCACTCCTACAGTTGGCAACGGATATATTTTAAAATGATTACTGTCTATTTTAAGATGTTTATGTTAAAAACTAAGTACATTATTTGAAATGTGGGGAGTATAAACACAAAAAGTAAGTATAATGAGACTTTTAAATGAAGTAGTAAATCATATGAGGATATAAATTGGTTATGAGTTTGAACTATTGTGTCTTGTCACTTCTTTCACATTTCACAACTGTTTCTACGCAGAACATATTTGTTCCTTTTGGTCCAAATGAAACATTAATGTTTTCACAGAAGTTTGGCAAAGATGCAAAAAGTTAGAAAAAGCTGCACATTGATCACTTATCAGATTCAACCTGTACAACAACAGATTTCAAACAGCTAGCAATATGTTCTTAACTGTAAGGGGTGATTCACATTTCGTGTCTTAAACTGTGTGGGAAACGCAAGCAACGTTGCTTTCTCTAGTCAAATGACCCTCTGTGCGCTCACGGCACTCTGAAAAATCAAACTATTTTCATCTTGATGCAGTGTTGCCTGAGTTGATACAGGCTACTGTAACTAAACTTATTATGATAAAAAAAAGCTGAACTGACTGAGCCAAGTTGATTCTACTTGAAAATGTAAGTCAGCAAATCATTCTTTACATCCTCCATCCCATATAAAGGTCCAAATTCTCGTTTTTTGATTGGAGAGTTTGTTATCCACAGCTAGAATATCATAAAATTCAAAAGAACATCCTAAACATATAACAAAATAACTTACTGCAAAGGGACAAAATAAAATAAATGCTCCCAGGCTTATGAAATGGCTTATGAAACTATATTTTATAAAATCATGATGCAATGATTTTCCTCATTTTACAGACCCCAAGGACTGACAACACTTAAAAACATCCAAAACATGTTACACCCATCTTTAAAAGCCAATCTAAACAGCAAGCCACAGAGAAAACCTGATGGATTTCAGAGAATTACAGCTCATAGGGGACCGAGAGAGTTTGACAGTTCAGGAGACGTGTCTGTATGAGATTTAAACAGACATATCTCATCTCGAGCTAAGCCTGTATCATCAGATGTAAAACACCTGTCAGGAAGCCATCACGCAGGAGAGCCCAGCGTACTCCAGTCACGTTCAGCAGGTCACGGGTCAATGGGATGAGAGACGAGAGCTTGGACAGGGTCAAATGGGAGTGTAGTCTCTGGCTAAACCAGGAAGTCCCGCGTCTGTGTCGTGACCTGTAACTATCACAAGAGAGCCATGAAAGCCCTGCAGGATACACCGAACACCTCTTCAACCAGGAGTTTGGTTCACGAGAATGAACAAGACAGGTGAGATTATTGATGTTCTTCAATGATTTTACCTCAGAAAAACATGTTCCATACACACAGAGCCATGATTTCTTTTTGTAACTTTTTCCTATATCAGAAAATGTGCACAACAACCAAGTGAGCTGTTAGGTTTTTCTTGCAAACGACGTGTTTTTATGGATCTTACAATGTAACTTGAGTTGAGTGTCTTATCTGTATTATGGCCGTTGAAGCCAAGCGTTAATACTAAACACACATGAGCACAGCAGGAGCAGAATACTGTAACGTTTGTAGGCGGACACGCACTATACATTCACGCCTGCCTGAAAACATGAGCTGGAAGCATTCATTAAAGTAATGATGTGGTGTCTAATATTGTGTGATTGTTTAAGAGCAGAAAGGGCTCTGGCACTTATGAGAGGTTAATTAAGCTGAAGATAAGCATCCACTGTCAGGTTGGGATTTACACACACACACACATTTTCACACGCACATGAATCCCCAGCACTTAATTAGAGCTCATAAATGCTTCATAAGTCATGGCCGACAGATAACTGATGGGCGTTAATGGAGTCCTCAGTGGGGCGTTTAACCTTTAGTTGTTTTACACTGGTCAGAACACACACATGGCGCTGAAGTGGAACGGCGGGGTCAAAGCGGCGTAATCTATAAATACATTATAAAGTCAATTAAGATCAGCGAAGGAGCAGAGCAAAACATTTAGATCTTTTGAAACGGCGGTGCCCATTGATTTGCATTAGTTTTGTGCCCACAATAGAAGTGAATGGGTACCACCTTTGTTTGATTACCCACATTCTTCAAAATATCTTATTTTGTCACATAGGAGTCACATAGGGTTAAAATGACAAGAGGGTGAGTAAACGATGACAGAATTTTCATTTTTGGGTGAACTATCTCTATATCTCTCTAAAGGTTATTGTTTGTTTTAGATGTAATACAATGTGTATACACGATTTAAGGTTAAAACAGGCAGTATTTTTCACATACCGTGCATGTTTGTATCTCCTCTTTGCTCCGCCTCTCTGAAACGCGCTGATATTTTACAAAGCTCATCGCTCTGAAATGCGAGGTGTGCTATGATTGGACAGTTCACTAGTGCGTAGTGATTGGTTGAATACTGCACTGAAATGTAACGAGTCTTACCATATTCGGAACATCAGGCTGCGACGGAACAATGAGATTACCTAGTCTTAGTCAAATCGTGTTATGAACTGACGTAGATTCACCGGGCTGTGGTTACACGAGGCGTTTCAGGCAGGTCTAGGTGAGCATTCACTATTGTTTAATTCACTTTTGTTTCGACACTTATATTTTTGCTATTTTACGTGTCTTAAACATGCATGGGGAATTTATAACACACCAAAGACAAAGAAAAACACGTATTTCCCGCGAATCACCCCTTTAAGGAACCCCGAGATGTCATTTTGTCTTCAGGTTTGTCAAGCCCCCTGATGATTTTGTCTGAATTATTTAGCGTGACTGCTAAACACTGTGTCATACACATCTAGCAACTGATAGAAAGAAAAAAACAAGGCTACTCAACATCATAGTGTCTTCTCTATAGAGAGATAATATTTAGCATAGCGTTGCTTCAAAACATCTGTCAGGGCGGTAAAAGGTCGCAATGCAGTACAGAATTCCCAGTAAGTGTGTGTGAGCGGCTATGGTACAATGCTGTTATAAAGTATGAATGTAGTCTTCTGTTCTGCTTTAGCTCAAGTGCAATTAAATCTTTTGTCCTAAAGCGCTAATCCTTACAGTGATGGCGGCTCAATGTGTTCATCTGAAGGGGTATGAGTCACGTCTGATCTGATTCATGCGGAGCTATTGAGTCAGAATATGCTGACTTAAAGAGAGACTTGGATGAAAAGATGTCTGGATGGCGGTGAGGGGGGATTTTCAAGGCAGGAAAAAAGAAAAGCGCGAACGGTATTTATGGAGCTCTTAAATGTTGAAACAGTGGGTTAAGTAAAGGGCAGAGCATGGTATAAAAGAGAGACGCACACATTGCATCATGGTAGACTAATATTTTATCAGCAGATAAGGCAACTGACATGAACAAATAAAGATGATGTGTGTAATTATTTGGAGGGTCTATTGTTACAGAATTGTATTAACAGGTAATAAACATAATTGTCTTCGGAGGTGTTTATATATAATGAAGCCTTATGTTTTTATTACCTTAGAATGAGTTATTTCTACATACACCGCGAGTCCCCTTACATGGAATTTACCATGTTGTCTTGTATAAAACTGTTCTTGTTTTCTTTTATGTGCATGTAATCCTGTGACACAGGTTTATAACCAATGTAACCTCAGCTCTATGAACAGAAAGTCTTTCTGAAGAGGATGAGATAAGAGGGTATAGCGTTAGGGAAGTCTGGAGTGATCAGATTCGGCGTAAATCTGTGATACACAGAGATGATATGAATGGATTTCACCATATACCCCACATCTGATGTTCTCTCTCTGTCCTTTGGGGAAAATGAGCCTATTGATTTTACAGCTCTGTAATTTGATGATGATAGAAAATCAGGAAGTCTTCATAACTTTGCCTTTGGGGGTAATTAAAAAGAGCTGCATGGGGAAGAGATCAGGTTTAATGTTTAGACGGGAGCTTCGAGCTGAACACAGTGAAACCAAATACACAGCAACTCACTATTACAAACACAGGGGTTGAGCATTTACATTTTTACGCATTTGGCAGATTCATGTAGTGCACAATTGTGTATACTCTTAAAAATAAAGGTGCTTTATGCTGCCAGAAGAACCACTTTTAAAATGGTTTCATATACAGCGTTTCTGTATCACGAAAGCTTCGTTGTGGAAAAATAAGAACCTTTGATTGAATGGTTCTTGGGGAACCAAAATTGCTCTTTAATAACATCGCGGTGAAGCATTTTGGATAGCTTGTTTTAAGAGTGTATGTAAGAACGCAAATATGAAACTGAAAAAACTTTGCTACAATTCATTATGTCACGGTTTGTGCAGGGAATACTCGAAACAAGCAGATAAATTCAACAGTTTTCTTTTAATCAACAAAGACCGCAGGGAAAAGCACAACACCGAAAACATTCACAAACACTTCTACAAACAAAACTGGACAAAGAACACTAGGTAGGGCAGAACTTAAATACAACAGATTATGAGGGATACACAGGTGATGGTGATAAAACTAATGTCCAGTGATGAAGATCAGGTAAAACGGGTGCTAGGGATTATGGGAAGTGTAGTCCGGTGATGAGGATGTGCATCAATTTGTGTGTTACAATTTATTAATATGAAATATTTTAATAGTGGTAAATAAAGGCCATCCTTACACTACATGATCGCATTTACAAATAGCCTGTTTTTTAAACATTAGATACTGTGTTAGCTAACATGAACTTTACTTCTACATAATTGAATAATCTTAGTTTATGTTCATTTCTAATTTACGAATACATTTTTTGCATCAAAAGTTTTAACTGTTAACACGTGTTAATGAACAGAGAACAACCATGAACAACTGTATGAGCATTATAACATTAACAAACATTAACAAATGTTGAAAATCTACCATTAAAGTTCTACCATATATTGTTTATTCATACTAACAAATATCAATGTGTATTATTAAAACCGACCCTGCATTTTTATTAATTCTTCTATAATTCATTTCTCTGAATTAATAAATGAAAATATACAGTAAACGTTACATACGAAACATGAATGAAGATATAGTTAAATGGAAAGAAGAGCTAGAAGAACAGCCATTTACGATTTGCAAGCATACAGTTTTCATACGCACTGAAATGTATATACTTTCCATAACAAAAACAGTAAATACTCGAGGCATAGAATAAGCAGGCAAATTGGGGTGAAGAAAAGCACACACATGGACAAACATGGTTAATCTAAGAACAATCACTGGAGAAACTTAAAAGCAAGCTGCCCTCAAAGAGCCAGAGCACGAAGCACAAGATGAAATGGTTCAGATCTCTCAAAAGACTGGACATCAGAGTCACACAAACATTTGGTGTGTAGTTGACACTAAACAGAGCAACACCAGATGCTCTGTGATGCAACTTCCATGTACATTGTGTTCAGCCCTTTGTAGTTTTGCTGGGCTAAAACATTAAAATTGTTGAGATCTCAATAAGAACAAGCGTTTTTATACTCGCAGGTTTTTGAAAGAAAGAAAAGACAGTGAGATAAGCAAAACAGAGGAGCGAGAAGAGAAATCCATCTTGTGTCTTATCTCATCTGTCTGTGGCTACAGAGTCGGACCATTCTGTCATCTTTCTTCTGAGCCGACACAGGATGCATTACTATAAACCAGGAAGCCAGAAAAAATGACATCGTACAAATCTAATTAGATATGCTGCATACTTACAGCTTCAATGACATGTTTAATGTGAGATGTGGGGAGGCCTGAAGGGGGAAATAGCAAATGAAATAGTTGTTTTGAAAAGGCAGACTTCCCCAAAGTCTGATTAAATTTGCCTCCATCTTTCTCTCGTGTCATTTTGGGGAGCTCAACGTGTACGTCCCATTTGCCTGCGGACAAACTCACTGAAATAATTAATTTAACGGTCCGTCTCTTCACTCATCCTCATTCCCGTGAGAGAGCGACAGAGGACATCCAGACCTGCTGTCGGCCCAGACGGTTGGGACAAAAATATGTGAGTGTGGCTGAATTGAGGAACGCCTTGATGCATTTCATTGCTCTATTACTGGCCAAGAAATTGAACAAATAAAGGGGAAATGCACAATTTTTATATTTTTTACGACATTTTCTGTTTTTAATGTTTCTGTAAAACACCTATATGCTCTTCACAGGTCAAGTGAAAAACAACATGTTATGACACAGAGGTTGTAGGTTTATTGGCAAATGAAATATACCGTGGTTTTAACTGCCACATCCTTTAATAAAAGCCTTGAAATATTTCAAAGATCTATGAAGTTGCAAACAAACATGCTTACATTCTTTATAAATGAATGACTTTTTGGAGTAAAGAGGATGTTTTGATTCTGTAAAAAACACAATTTCAGTACATAGTACAACTCATTTACATTTTTCCAACGGTCAGGATGAAACATAAAAATAAATAAAAGAAACTACACAAACAAATCACATGAATGTTTTTAGAATATCTTCTTCTTTTTCTCTGTTTTGTTTTTTACTATACCCACCAACACAGCTACATACGAAAAGAAAGCAAAAACGGTTTCGGAGTGGGTTCATGCATTTGGCAGACACAATCCATTTAAGGTATTTATTTTAATATGATTATCTCATTTCAAAATGTCAAGCAAAATGTGATTTATCATGATATAACTGTTTTGAAGTAAAAACTGCAGTAAAAAGTACATCTATTTTTCCCCTTGTGTTCCACATATCTCCTTGTGTACCAAAATAAAGATATAAGCTTTGCATAACATTCCTCTAGTTTTTATTGTCATTTTCTGCTACGGTACGATCTGTGAAATACAGTATAGCAGAGATTATTATAAACAGACACCTAAAAAGAAGCTTTCCTTATCAGACGGATGAAAGAAAGCCGAGCCTGATTTAGAGACGGAGAAAGGCAGCAATTTGAGCGCGAGGTTTTAAAGCACTTTCAGGACAGCGCTGACAAACTGCCTACACTGATAAATGAAATTCTCTGCTGTGTCAACCTCAAATGAGCTTCCGAGCCTTTTACTATTGTGAAAAATGTACCGTGTAGTAATTCTGCCTCTCTCCCTCACGATGGTAAGAGGAACACATCTAATCCACAGTACACATAAACATGTTCCTCACATACTGTACATGCGGTTTGCATACCGGATTGAATAAGGAACCAAAAGAGATTACTCACAGATTATGATGTCATTGACATCAGTTTTACAGATTATGATGTTACATGTTTCGCTTGCATCAAATAGGGACTAAAATGATTAAATGACCGTACATCAACTCTACCAGATATCACACACCGTGCCAGTCCACAACAGTTACAGAGGAAAATCAATAAAGAGTACTCTTAAATTGTTGCACATCACACACAGAAATTGACATTTGGGATTTGAAACTGACCCATCAGATAAATGTTTTATCAGAGGACAGTAGTGGTTTTACCAGTCACTGACCCCAGATAATCTGATTCTGTCTATTATCAGTGCCTAAGCCTCACAGACTCCACAAATACACACAAGCATGCACTCTCACACACGCAAACACAGTCACACACCAGAAGTATAGCAGCATTTGCTGAATACACAGAGAGAGAGAGACAGAGAGAGAGAGAGAGAGAGAGAGGGGTCACATGCATCCCCGGGTCCTGTAATTAATGCAAAGATGACAACAGAATCCACAGCTTCACCTCTGAGAGGAACAGAGCATGAACTCTTCATTATCAGCTGATTAATAAAGACACTGGTTAGCATGTTCACATCCCAGAGTTGATTTGTTTTACCGAAGGCAGGAAAGGAGAAAGTCAAGAAGGATATAATGTACGTATATAAACACACACACAGCATGTCACTACGACTGCTGCCAAATGCAACCCTGTTCATTTACACAAACCACAGACATTTTTCTCTTTATAAACACTGCAAGGTTTTATTCTTCCTTGTTTCAGCTCAGGGTCTGTCTGCTTTGATTTATTGCCTGTCATTACAGAGCACATGCACATGTTCGCTGGTTTAAATAAACTTCTCAGTCACAGCGCAGATCACATAAAGCCTGTCACCGCCTACCATTAAATAAACGACAGTCCTTACTTTCACACACACACATTCGAGTCAGATTTTTAAGTAATTGTACATGGAATAGTGTTGACACCTGCAGCAATATAGTCCAACAGTTTGATCAGCATTACTATCATCCAACCGGAGGACGTATTATAAACGCAAATGCACGCAAAGCGAAGGCATTAGCAAATTGGACACGTATGCATGTAACGCAATGCAGACGTTACATACAACCTCCCACCCCGTCGAAAGATTTGCGGGAGGACACATACCATCTAACACTCCACACAATCCCCCCCCTTGCCACAATATTGTTGTGACTTGAGTGCTTGTGTTGCACTGGGTGATTTAGGCTTGTATGCTCGTCCTTTTACCAAGAATCTCGCTGTGATTTTTGACAGTACTCTTAAATTTGAAAAACAGATTAGTTCTGCCGTAAAAGCCAGTTTCTTTCAATTGAGACTCTTGAATAAAGTCAAGCCTTACGCGGGGTAATTCATGCTTTTATAACATCAAGGCTAGACTATTGCAACTCTTTATATGATGGTGTGGATCAGTCATCTCTTCAACGTTTACAGAGAGTCCAAAATGCAGCAGCTCGACTTTGACTGGGACTAAAAAGTATGAGCACATTACCCCAGTGCTAGCTTCACTACACTGGCTTCTTGTGCGTTTCAGTACTGATTTTAAGATTTATTATTTGTTAAATGGGCTAGCGCCTGTCTATTTATTTGAGCTGTTGAATGTACACTGTCAAAGCACTGAGGTCGTGCGATCAGATGCATCTTGATGTTCTGAGAACCAGGTTTAGAAATAAAGGTGTCCGTGCTTTTTTAGTTGTGGCACCAAATTTAAGGAATGGCTTACCTGTAAGAACTGCTCAGACTGTTGAAATTTGTATTTGTATTTATATATATATATATATATATATATATATTTATATTATTTTACATTACATTACATTGTATTGTATTATATATATATTTTTTCCTATTGAATTGGTGTTGTTTGTGTTTGATTGCCTATAGTCATTGTGAAGCCCTTGGTTGTTTTTAAATGTGCTATATAAATAAAATTGAACATGAACTTGAACTCCGTGACAAACTATTCATGACCCATACATACTCGTTTTCGCCTACTATATAGTATTGAAGGAGGCGATTATGGACGCAGCCAGAGTCTTATACAGGTTTTGAATGACATGGGGGTGAATAAATTATGTAAAAGTTTTCATTTTATTCTGATTTCTGATTTATTCTGTTACTTGTAATGCATTACTGCCAACCCTGTATTAGCATTATTCAACTTAAACCAGATCAGACCATTTTCAATTCAAACTTACCCAGGTTGATCTCTACTGTTTTTGTTTTTCCTTTGTATACTCTATACAGGTGAGATTTGTGTTGCTTTGTCTCTGTTGTTCGTCTGTGACCTGTGTCATTACTGTCAGTGACTGTGTCTTCCATGCTGTTTTCCCTTCAGCAGACACAGTGGCCCTCAAGTGTCCTGCTGTTCACGGACACCCACTGGAGAGATAAAGAACGAAAGCGTTAGGAAGAAAAATGCTGTTTAAACAGACAGTAATCCTTTAATTGAATGCAGATTTATTCTGAGCCTCTGGTTGGAATGGATTAAAGGCTGGTACAGTGTGCGTGTGAAGGGGGTGGCTCTTTGTAATACGCCACCCGACATGCTTCGACATATTTTGCTTGAAGACATATGAATCGGTGTATAATGCCTATAAACATTATTGGAAACAATGCATATACATTTATGTGTTAACCAGATGCGGTACTACAAGTTAGTCATCTGGATAAAACACGGCATGCTGGGTAAACCGAGCAGCCAACCCTCTACCCATATCTAACAAGCCATGCCATTTAACCAATCTGTGCAGTGATGCTGTATCAGCAAGCACACTCATAAAATAATAGAAAGAACATTTGACATTTCCGCATCACTACAGCTTTTCAAGTGTCTAGGGACTAAGATTAGTACAGACTCTTCTCAACCGCATGAAAAACACAGAGCCGGAGACTTCTCTCTGGAGCATGTCAGGCCTACCCTGAATGAACAGAGCGACAGCGGCGTCCCTCTCCTATCCTCGGGTGAGCTGTCAGTCTGCTGTGACATTAGAACCCTCTCTATCCATTATTCCAGCGGACCCCACCGCACGCCAACAGAAGCTGCCGAGAGGCATGACAGCAGGAGCTCCGAGTGTTAGAAAGACTGACACCAGCACAAAGAGGAAACTGCAGGCGCAAGCGTTACAGGCAAGACAGAAAGAGAGATAGGAAGAGAGGGAGGGAGTTATATGGAGATGGGCTACTGTACACTGCACTGATGTCAGGGTTGTGCGCCATACACGCCAACTGAATTGAGAATGCCGTAAATATTCCAACTCGATTTCAGAATCTGAGCAAAGAAACAAGATATGGAAATTAAATTGAATGTTTATTTAATTAATTCACCCAAAAGTGAAACAAATGAAGATATTTTAATGACAGTTTGTAGCTAAGCTGTTTCGGGTCACCATTGACTCCCATTGTAGTTGGGAGTAAATGGTGACCCAAAACTCCTTAGTCACAAACTGTCATTAAAATATCTTCATTTGTTTCACTTTTGGGTGAATTAATTGAATAGACATTCAATTCGAATTCATTTGTTTTTAGCACAACAAAGAATGTATGCAGGTTTGTACAACTGGAGGTTGAGCAAATGATGGCAACCATTTCATTCCTTGTTGAACAATTCCTTTTAATGAATAAAATGGACAGATTGAAAGATAACACAAAATGTGTTGTCCTTAACTATACAAAGAGATGTGTTTTCAGTTGAGGACAGATTGTGTTGTTTTGAACACATCCGTTTTTAGTGTGGATGTGAATAAAACTTCAAAATTGAGAATCTTATATTTCATAGAATGCTGTCTTTACCTTCAAGTTTGCAGTTTGAAGACAAACAACAGTAGCAGTCCAACTTTAGAAAACAGATAAGGTCTGTTCCTGTCCAATTTCCAATTTGACTTTGTTTTGACGCTAACTTCGGTGTATAATATCTGTCATGTACAGTATACGTTCATACTACAGCTAAAATAATTAAACCATTTGCAACAAACAGGCACTAAAATCACTAGAAACCACACTTCAGGTCACAGAGACATATAGCAAGTTAAGAAACTTTTGTTTCTTCGGTAGATCATCAAACCGGCGTACGTAAAGCCTACTGAACCACTTCCTCGTGTGCTGTCAGGAAGTGACAGGGTGTATTGGCGATGACCTCCTCTCTCAGTTACACCAGCACATTAGCATTCCAGTAAAGCCCGGGGAAGAAATACGACCTCTGCCGCTGTTATCGAAGCTGGATGATTAAAAGTGCTCCCATCTGCGAGATGCATGCGAGGGAACTTAATGTCATTAAAATAAGCAATAGTGTATTATTTCCTTCAGGTAATCAAACCGAACTATCGAGAGCGTCTGAACGCTTCGGGCGACGAGTCTTTTTATTAAAATAGAAACAGAGGACTTTACAATGACAACAGATGAGGCCTCTACCCTTCCATCAAAGCGGTACCTCGGTACTTCCTCGAGCGATTCAACATGACAAATGAAAAAGAGTGACATTTAAAAGAGCCAGCAGACATCTTCATGTTTAAAACCGTTCATCCCCCAAAGAACGTGAGTTTAGATTATAGGGTTATACAAAATTCCTAGTTCTGCCAATCATTTTTATTAGGGCATCTTATTCAAACTAATGTAGAATGTCTTGACAATTTAAACGCTGTCAGATTTCAATAAATTCACATGACCACTACTCTCACCTTAACATCATTCCATCCAAAGAACAATAGAAGGTAAAGCTCGTCTCCTTGCCGGGAGTAAGCGGGTATGAGTGAAGTGTCGGATGCCCTGCGGCGCAGCTAACTGCCACTCAGGCTGATTGGGGATGTCATGTTGAATGTAAGAAGGCCATGCTCTGAGGAGATCGGACCACACGAAGCAGTGATACCGCTGAAAATCTGCCGTTTCACTCAACTTCAGAGAATGAATGACAGAAAATGATAAGTGAAAGTCTATCTTCCTGTGAAAAAAAGTGTTATTTTGTACACTTGTACAAATGAATTGTTCTGTTTGTTTCTGCCATAGATATATTTATCTATCATATTAAGTGGCTGTTTCTATGGACTGCTATGGATAATTAAAGTTGTCCACCATATTGAAATGGTCCTCAAGAGCAAGTTGACTTTGCGTCTGCCAGTTTAGCTATACACATGTATGAATTTCAAATGTGATGTGTTGTTGTGTTGACACAAACATTATAATTGCTGAACTATCATAATTCAACATGACAAAGGCATTAGCTTACACAACAATAAAAAGACACCAAAGTTAAACAACAGTAATTTGAGGAAATACCTATAGACCGCTTCAGCAGCAAAAACATATACAAACGTTATGGCCCAAACTTCATTTTATTTAAACTTAATGAAATATTTTGCTTGTTATTAGAAATAATCTGTGGATTATACACATCTTCGGATGTGTATAGGAAGTTAAATTTGGGCCACAAAAGCATGCATGCGCAGTAACGTTTGTTTATTTATATTTAGTCATTTAGCACATGCTTTTGTCCAAAGCAACCTACAGAGAGTCTATGTTGTTGCTTTGAAACCATCTATATGAAAAGAGTCAATTCCTTATGTATTATTCAATATATTGTAATGAATTAACAATGTACTATTCTATATATTTTTAAATATAAATTAAATGATTTAATATACTGACAGTTAATGTATAAATTAAATATATAAATATATTCTTTGTGTAAGAGCGAGGCTGTGTTGTTGTGTCTTGGAAAGCTTGTTTACTTTTACTATGAGTGATGACAGTTGTTGACTGTTCCAAGATGGCGGAATGATGGTAAAATGTAGCATCTTCATTTACATTTCCATGGTGTAACATCCTGAACGTCTGATGTAGCAACATTGGCTAAACCAATGGGCTGCGATCGGGGAGGATCTTCATGCTTGCTGACCCATGAGACAGGACAAGAATTCAGAAAAAAACAAATCTAATCCTCAATGCTACTGGGTGACTCAGAAATGACACACTTCACATTTAAAGCCATTGAGTGTTTACTGAATGTACTTATAAGAAGACTACAAAAGATTTTTGCCAGAAAGAAATCGTGTTACATATACTTCTTCATAAACACTTGTAGTTGGACTACAAGAACAGTTTTTCCCTTTCTGTGTGCTTGGACTGTTAAGTACGTCCCCCTGGACTTTTTTTTATTTAATTTGTTGTGATTCGATCAGACGGTGCAATTAGTCGTCTTTTGTATGTTGTCAGTGTGTAGTGTGTTAAGAGCTTTGTGTGGTGACAGTCTATGAAAAGCTCTCCGCTGGGAGAAAACACTTCTGTTAGCGCTATAAAAAAGCTCAGCCGTGCCTGTCCTTGAGCACACTTAGTAATTTTCTTTACATATATACAAACAAACACATAACAGGTGCTTGTGAATCAAGACGTCCAACATTGGAAGTGACATTATGTTGTAAAAGTGGTAAAAAATGACCTCGGAGACCATTAACAAATCACTTTGATTTCCTTTTGCTCCTTTGAAAAGCCCAGCGCCTTCAATTCATGCAGCAGGGACACATCATCGCTCAGTGTCAAACACATCTCTGATCACAAAACACACGCTCTCAAAGCACTATCCATTCTTAAACTCACTTTCTTTCCCTCAAGGGCCGTAATAGGCAGCAGTACCTCATTGTCAGATCCGTATTGTGACATCATTAGCCAAACTCCTTCATCTTCTTTCATAGCCAATGGCTATTAGACTATATACATCTGAGACACATTCTTAACACCTTAAAAGCACAGCATTGTCTTCGAGGATTTTAACGCCACGCAAACCACCAATTACCCGCCTCTTCAGTGACCTTTCCTCCTTAATAGACCTTTATGAACTGTCCTTTAAAGTGTAATTAGCTTCAGTGATGTAGCTCTCGCCATTATTCGGCTCGCGGGGTCTGATCTACAGAGAGACGCTCGATCTGATCCGAGGTTAATCTAATTTCAGACTCACAGTTTGGCAGATCACACAATCTTTAAAGAGGGGGCGAGGATTAAAAGTGGTGGAATGAGGCAACTCGGTTTGAGCTGGCTGGGTTGGTCGTGACACAAATGTCTTCCAGAAAGATACCCGTCAAAATTGCGATACAATGCTGGAGATATTCACCTGACTTTCATCTCTTTACCGAGACAAACATTTCATTTATACACAAGCACGGGTGACAGAGGTTGAAGCAAATTGAAAACAAAATCTTAAAAAGCTTTCGCAGCAACACGAAGTGGAAGTCGTTTGGTTTGGTGATTGGGTTATCAACAACAATATCGACATGATCCGCTCGAGTTGACTAAAAACTTAGGTAACACTTTATTTTAAGGTTCAGTTCTTGGTTTTGGTGAACTATTAACTACGACTTTTGCTTTGGGAATAGGATTATGGATGTAGAATACGGGCTTTGTAAGTGCTTATAAACAGCCAATATGCTAATAATAGGCATGCTAATATGCAACTGGTTAATAGTGAGAATTGGTCCTTATACTAAAGTGTTACCAAAACTTTTTTAACTTTAGTAGTTGTACATTTTAAGCTACAGGCATTGTAGCATGTTGACACCCCTGGAGGACAAAAAAAAAACTGCTCAGACCTGAATTCCTAGCAATACAACTTTCAAATACTAGCGTTTTCCACAATCGCCTCCAATCTGACTGCCGTTGTTCTGTCAGTCTCTGATATGAAAGCCTTTTGTGGATTACGCAACGGTTAATGAAAGAGAAATTGGCATCGTCACACAAGCGTTTCACATAGGACTCTCTTTTGTCTTGGCTTTTGTCACCTCTCCCTGTTCCTCACAAACATCACCTATCAAAACACAAATCCTCTGAGAAATGGCTTGCCTGAGGCGGAGAGAGCAAAGAAGGAAAAGACAAAAGGTTGAGATTGAGAAACAAAACTAATGAGTTACATGGAGGAACAAAGGGAACCAAAAAGTCAAGATGAGTCAAGCGTGCGGATCTGTGTAATACAAAGCAACTCACGGAACAAAGACCTAATTAATTTTTTCTTTGCATAATTAGTATTGTCAATAATGTTGGCAAAATCTGACAATGTTCACTCACAGTTGGACTCACATAATAGAATAGAAAGAATACATATCATCTTATACAAAATTTGAATAGAATGTATAGATATAAATACAGATTAATTTATTTAAAGTATTGTATGAATTATGTATGGCTATACTTTAACGTTACAAGGTTTTATTTGTAAACATTCTTTAATGCATTAGCATTTCATTAACTAGTTGTGCATTAACTTATGTTCAAAGATGCAATATTTAATTGAAAAAAGTGTTAAATCTTACATTGTATGTATAGTATAGTAGATCCTTTTTTTGGTTCAAAATGAAGACAATGATGATTTCATCATTTACCAAATTCATAAGCTGTTATTTTTCTGTTAAACTCAAAAAAGGAGCATCCTTGTGGCTTTATTCCGTCTTTTTGAAGCCATTTGAACTTTGTTTGAGGGACATAATGAAATTTTATGTCACTGTGTTTGCCTCAGCCTCAATTTTTGCTAGACTTTAGTTAAAATAGTACTGCGTTTACTTCAAATTCCATTTCAAAATGTCACGTTATGACATTCAAGAATAAACCGCGAATAAAAATCAGAGCCCCTGTGGGGCTTCTGGGTAAAATGACAAATGAGAGTCCTCAAGAGAGATCCGTCGGTGAGCCGACCCATCAGCCCTGCTTGCCATTTCAATTTACAGATTGAATAATGAACTACCTAAAACCGAACCGCTGAGCCTCATACTTCATTCCAGCAAGACTCTATTAGAGAACGGATCCGTTCATTTTTCACCATTTCATCTGTAGGGAAAATTCCATCAGGCGCTGTGCGGGACTACAGCAGAGGACTGTGGAGGCTCTAACCACACCATCTCAAATCATAATTGCTGTAAATGTAACTGATTAGAAATCTATCCTTGTAAGTCTCCCTCTATAAAGCTCTCTCACTCTGAGTATATCTATCCTTAAGGGTGCACCAATCTTGTCAAAGACTCCACTTTAGCTGTTAGCCAAATTACGACATTAGGGCCACATCTGCGCCCCTGTTACACACCACCTGTTATCATGGGAGTAAAATCACAGCCAATCAAAACGCACCCTCCAGACCGAGTTCTCTTATTGAGCAGCTGTGCAAATTAACCTGCGCTCGGCACAGCGTGCAGGCCCGGAATCCGGGTGCGGTGAACTGTGCGTTCTGTTCCATTCCAGCCGTCGCTGTCCCATTCTGTTGCTTGGCATCCCACGTTTCATTCCATTTCATTTATTCCATCTGATTACATTCTACTCAATTACATTCCATTTCATTAGCTTTGGCAGCACCAAATCCAGTCGGAGCCAGTAGAGGTTTGGCAGGCCTATGATGCTATTGCATCACCTCGCCTTTGTTTTGCAATCCTTATGTACCGGCACTCCTGTATCTCCTTTGGAACAGATAATAGACAGCATATGGGTGCTAATAAACTTTTTATTAGAGGTATGCATTGTATTTTATCCAAAGCTCAAAGTATGCGACGAATATCAAGGAATTTATTTAAAACTACAGTACAAGATTTGCGTGAGCCAGTTGTCTGAGCCAGATTAAAGTCGATAATCTATCGAATCAGCATGGGCTGAAGTGTATCTTCTCTTGCTCGACCATCCAACACGCTAATCTCAAGGATAAAATAGCCAAGGCTAATCGTATTAGCTTAATCACACCGAGCGCTTGAGGTTGCCAAGCTTTGAGTGGATTTCTCAAACATCCACTACAGAATGCAACATTAGACCCTGTAATCTTCTCCTGCGGCCCGGAGTGATATAAAACACACCGCCACGCAAACACACTTACACGTGTACAAATAGAAATGAGCTCCAAATGATGTTTGGACGTGGCCCAATCTCTTCTCGCTCCAGACAAATCTGATTGATTGTGGTTGGCTTGGACTCAAAACTAGAGCCGCCTGGCTACAGAGCAATTTTGGGGACCTCTAGTGAACTCCCTGTGTGAGGGCTGCCTAATGAATGCTGAGATACCGATCTTGGCAATAATTTTGGGTTGAATAATGAAGTATAATTGTTAAGGCAGTATCCCAAACCCCAAACTGGATGTTATATGTGACGAGGGTTGCCAGATCTTCGTCACAAAACCAGACTAATGGCTAATTAAAACTAACTCAAATACCAGAACTCAAAACATGATACACCTATATTTGAATACACTCCCAATAATGGGATTTTATGAACCAAATCCCTCCACCTTCAACTAGCAGAGTAAAATACAACAGGCAAAAAAGTGAACCAAACATGCATGGATACTGTCGACTTGGCAACCCTGTTTCTGACATCAATTAAAACAGTAAACATTTTGATTGACAGTCATGTTTCGTCATGTTTCTCTCTCTCTTTGTTCTGTTATGCTCACCATCCACAGTGTATTTGTGTTTAATTCAGTTTGAGTCTCCATGATGAATGTCATAAACTGATTCTGCGGATATTAAATACACTTCCATCAGAAAACAACTTGACTTCAGAGTTTGACTTTACAATAAAAGCTTACTCATAACATGTTTGTATAATTTATGAAACCTCTACAGACCCATATTCTTATTTCTCAAGGCATAAAAATGAGCACCGCAAATGACAGAGTAATGAATGATTAAGTTGTTTGTACATTTTTCACACTCGTTTATATAACAGAGAACAGAAAAAAACGTGTAAAGAGAAACTACATCATCGCTTACAATTATGCACACGTTTTTTTAATCTAATGAAAAAAATTTGCATAGATAAGCAACAATAGCAAACTGAAAACAAGCTGCGATCGATTAGAAAAGAGATCGTGCAGACAACAAATTTTGCTGCAGTCGCAAGATAGATATGTTTTTCTAATTTCATCACCTCAAAATGAGTCTTACCATGAATTATGTCCTCAACTGCTTTGCATAGAGCATGCTGCATATCGCAAGCTGTCGCGATGACACGACTGCAAACTAAACTGCAGTGCTAGAAATCTCATTAGTTTCAAATCAGCAGGAAAGTTTTGTGCATTCAAATGTGTAGATCTGCAAATTATAAAACAAGAAAAAGTGGATTTGTTTAGCGTGACTGCAACAATTGCAGAATTGTGATTGTGTTGAGTACATATGAAGCACAAGCACTTTATCATCTCTAGGGAAGAAGAACTCATAATGACAGGATGGATGGCGAAGCAGCAGGTGGTCTTCAGAACACTAAAGCCTGATTCAACACACACACAAATAGCAAAAGCCGCTCTGTGTGAGACCAAGAGCGTAAAGAAGTGTGTATCATGTTCAAACACAAACACCATGCTGCTGAAACAACAGAAAGTGTATTGCATATAGAAAAAGACACCAAGAGATAAAGGGGATCATGGTGAAGGACTTGTTTATTATTTCTTTAACAGCGCTCTAAAATACCTGATTCTGATTGGTCAGTTGTGACAAGGTCAGTTAATTCCTGCTAAAGACCATTCAAAACTTACACGGTCATTCTATATTCTAATATTGGTCTAAATTTGATTTGAAACATAAAGGGATAAATCAGCCCAAAATAAAAATTCTGTCTTCATTTACTTACCCTCTTGTCACCCTCTTTCTCTTTTGTGTTCTGGAGAAGAAAGAAAGTCATACAGGTTTGAAACGTCCTGTATATTAAATGATGGAGAGGGAGAGTAAATTATGAAAGAACTTACATTTTAGTTTATACCATTCCTTTTAAACTAAAAAAAAATACAAATGTTACCTCAATAAACTAAATATTGCTTCAACAAAATTGCAAAAAATGTAACAAAAATGATATTATTAAAAATATAAAAGTACAAACTATTTTATCATAAAACATTACATAACAAAACTATTATGCATCTATAGCTGATACACACATAAAAAACTTTATCATTATTTTTAATTCATCACTGATGAACTGAAACAAGAACATTCTCAAGTCAACTTTCACAAAGTTTCCATGCTTGTCTAAATTTACTTGTGTTTAGATGAAAGTTAACTATAAGCATATCATAATATAAAGCATAGATTAAATGCACTAAAAAAACTGTGATATCTTGTGATGATTGATGGTTCCTATTCACTTAAGCACCTTTTAAATTGTATGCTGGACCATTTTGCTACAATGGAAACTTTTAGAAACTACATATGGTGCTTCAGTCCAGTTAAAGAACAGAACAGCCTATTTTCTAAACATTTTCAGTACTTTAAACATTATAGACAAAAAATAACATTTTTGTTGATTATGCTAAAACATAAGAGTCAAAACTAAACATGGGTCATCATAAAAATGGAAGATTGACAAACCACTAATGAGAGTTTGATTGCTTTACAGTTCTGCCAGGTGTTTGTCTTTTATAATAAACTACATTGATGGATGACTCCGTTTCCATGGGGAGATCAATCATAGCCTGACAATACTGCTGTTGCTTATTTGGAATGGTGAATGAACTGCCTATCCTGCACGACTGGCTCATATGAGAAGGTTGTGGACCATGAAGTTCAAAACTGTCAAGCCTCAGTGAATACCAGAGAGAAGCTCATTTGTAATTAAATAACAGAGAAAATGTCGAGATGTAAAAGTGGATACCACCATGGAGATACCAAGAAGAAGAAAAATATACACATTATGTATCATAACACTGATTAAAGGAATATATTTCCAGTGCAAAAAACGAGTGAAGCTCAGATGTAGAGCATGCTGCTAGCGTTCATGGATTTGAATACTGATGGGTTCAGAAATGCACGGATTAAATGCCTTCCACTGTGATGTACCACTGTTTAACACTGTTTTGTAGACTAAGTTTATTGTTGTTGTTAAATGGTGTCTGTTTTGTAGGTTGCTTTTAATAAAAACGTCGGATAATTATGTAAATGGATAAAATGCTATTCAAATGCATAATTAAGTGTTTTACAAAGAAATTCATTTAAATGGGTTTGACTTGCACCGTTTATCGCACACATCTCTCTCCACACACACACACACACGTGCCCTGCTTGTCTTGGTCTATGGCAGTTAATTAAATCTGGGCAGGAGGTTGATAAATGTATCAGCGTGTGGTGTCAGACTCCATGGTAGATGGTAGAGGTGAACATCTGCCTAGATCCAGCAGGGGGCAGCAGGGGTCGTGCCCTCTACCACCCTCAGAGGACAAAGCTACAACACCCAGACCATCACCACAGCAACAAAAGTACAGGAGAAACGCTTACACATACCACGACATACCAACCACACACACTGTGTGTGTGTGTGTGTGTGTGTGTGTAGAGAGACAGACACAGATTGAGAATCACTTAGCTTCTATGAAGCAAACATATTGAACGACATGCTTATCTGACTGCTAAACCATTACTAGAGGATTGTTATACATTCTGAACATTTCCCCCAATAATCATAAATTACATATGTTGGCTTTTCTACACTACATTTAAGAATCTGGTATGGGCATATGGATGTAGTGAAAAAAATATACACGTGTCCCATGAGATTTATTCACCAAACCTCAAAGGATGCTGATCAATGTGCAGCCAACCATATGCCTGCTGGAATTATTAAATAATATTCTTTTAACCTTGGCACAACATTTCCTTCGGATTGCCTTTAACGAATAAGAAATGGGATGCAGATGGTCGGCCCTCAGGCGGTTGTTGAAATGTATAGAAAAAATGATCTGATGTGCTGTTGTTGTTTTCAACCATGACCTTCTGATCTGTGTGAGATCGCGCACACACAAACACAAAAAACACACACCATTAGCAAAGAGAGAAGCCCCGGTGGTTATACCACCAGGCATGAGGAAAAGCACAGAGTTTCATACATTTTTAGGTTATTTTACCATTGGGAAAGACTGTTGTGGTTGCTCTTTGTTGCACTGAAAAGAATTTAATTAATTATTTCTTGACTTCTGTACTACGTTATCATATTATATGGTATTTTTGGGGGGGGGTTGGAAAAAAAGAGTACAGACTGGCCGATTCAATCATGAAACCACTAGTAGAATGATTTAAAGTAACAGAAAACGATATCATATTATGTTATGGATTTCACATTTTTTCTTTTTTTTGAAGATTCCTTCAGTGAAATGAAATTGAGAGTCAGATCATTCCAATTTGTGTAGAAATAATTCAGGTTCTTTATTTCAAGAGCTTAGTTTACAGATCAGACTCAACTGACTCATTCATTTGATCTCAGTTTCAACAATCGTTGCGTATTTCATAAGATTAGAGAACATAATTTACATAAATCACAGAAATGTAATGTTTTGGAAACCTTTACCTTTAAAAAGGAACCACACAGTTTAGTCTTTGCTGAAAGACATAACACACCACGCTTTGTCCAACAAAATCTTACAATTGTACAGAACATCCTGTAACACTTCAGTATTGGGGGCAATTCTCACTATTAACTAGTTGTTTTTAACATGCCTATTATTGGCATATTGGCTGTTTATCAATACTTTTAAAGCACATTTTCTACATGACCCTATTCTACATCCCAAGTCCTACCCAATACCTAAACCTAAGCAACAAATTAAGAGTTTATTGGGAGAAATGTCTTAGTTAAAGGTTTGTTAATAGCGAGAATTGCCCACTATACTGAAGTGTGACCGAACATCCTCATTTTGTATATGAGATTGTCATGGCTAATTTCAGAAGGTATGAAAAATGTTCTATTTCAAACTAAATAAAAACAATCAAGTCAAAAAGAGAGAGATAAAATGCATTCATACACTACTGCTAAAAAAAATAGAATCACTTCCTTCATTAGAAAACTATTTTATTAAGAAAACAATTTTTAGATGGATAACTTGGACCAAACAATTCCCTCGATACTGTTTAGAATCTTAAGAAGCTGGTAGAAATGTCAAATGCACAATTTTGTCAATATTGTGAAGCATCACTACTTTGAAGATGCTAAAATATAACATACAGTTCACGGATGCATTTAGTCACAACATAATTCCAGTTGAAATTGGATTAATCCATAATTTCTTTTATTTCTAGAATGTGGAAAAATGAGTAAGAATAAGTAAGTGATTCTAAACTTTTGACTTGTATAACAATTGTACACATCGAAAGCAGACTGAGGTGAAAAAAAACAATGAAGATGGATGACTGCTACAGTAAAACACAGCCAGCATGGATGATATTTCTATGTCCATCCTCTGATTTTATTATAAATGACATGTTTGATTAAAGAGCAGCGAGGGGGGAACGGCAGCTATTGATTTCCAATCCACCCAACAGAACGTCTTTGTCAGCGAGACACATGCAGACGATTTGAGTTTAACAGCGGCTTTACATCTCCGAGTATCTGTGATCGTGTCTGGGATGTTTAATTACGCTCAAAGTGAAGAAAATGACTGTAAACCCTCAGATAACCGCACTTATCCAACATACAAGAAAAGAATAAAAGGCCTCAATTATTTCGCCTGTCTATTTGAAAGCAGCTAATCTCCTTTGCAGTCCTTGCTAAACCTTTCAACTGGGAAAAGATACACATGCACATCATTTCAATTCAAGTGAAACATTAGGATTGTGACACAAGTCAGGCAAGCAAATAAGCTGAAGCTGTGTTTAACATCTTTTCGGCTCGTTTTGCCTAAATGTGTGGTCATTTCAGTATCACAACTGTCAACAAATGGATTTGCGAAAATAACTTGCAAACAGGAATGCTCAAACACCCCCCAGCCGCCATTGGTGAATGTAAAAGATAACTCCGCCCCAAATCTTTGTTTAAGCCAATGTACTTATAATTTCATTTTACAGAGTTTTGTATGCTTTACTTTGTAGATGTATAGATTTGAACAGACTCGGAAAAACTCTAACATGGCGACTAGTGAATGATCCTACTAAAAGTAGCCTTGATAATCATTCCTCGTGTACATTCATATGATATATTATGCAAATATATACATCCACATATAATTACCGACACATGATAGACTGTTTTAACTCAGCGGTTACTTTTGACCAAATCATTTTTAGTGTATTGGCTTATAAAACACAAGTCTTTGGCACTCTTATCTAGTGACATACTCTCCATTCAAAGTTTGCATTTTATCAGTAGTCTACGTGGGAATCGAGCCCACAACGTTTGTGAAACGTTAACACAATGCTCTACCAACTGATACAGAAAGACTGTTGTAACATTCTTTCGTTTATTAATTTTAATCTTGGAGAAAGTCAATCATCTTGAGGAACATTATCTTTAGAATAAGAACGATAAATCAGTCGGGCTGTCAATTTCTTTAAACCCTGTTCTTTCCTGCAATGCATGCTGGGAAGTTTCTGCATTCCGTACGTTGGACTAATTACTGTAGTTGTGCTTGTCCCTCCCAATTTATCACTCCTCTGAACATTTAATTAGCTGCGAAGCTCTCTACAATTAAGCCTTGAATTAGGACAAATTGAACTGCAAGCTTAGCAACCTGCCACAGCGGAAAATGTAGATTATTGCCGTAATGGGAAAGCTGCAAGCTAAAGATTTCATTTACAAGATTGTTTGCTTGTTTTCCCCTGCTTAAGCACCGCACTGCCATTGTATTGACCTTACAGCCATTCAGAATCACTTACTCCCTTGACAGACAAAAAGGTTAGTGTTGCAACCAAATGCTTAAACGTAACATTTTATGGGAAATCTTCAGTTTTAGTGTTAAGTTCTAGTTCTAGTAAACGAAATTCACAGGAATTTCAAACTATGTGACAAGGTAAGTAATTCGTATGAAACCATAATTTGTGAATTATGCAAAACGTACGATTATAGACCATTTCGGCGGCAACAACATATATAAACGTAATGTGGCCCAAACTAAACTCCAGAACGAATCAATAACTGCTGAGAAGTTTTAATTTAGTTTAGTACAATAAATATACAATAAAATATTAACATAAGTTAATATAAATATAAATGAAATATCAAATTAATTGTTAATTGGCCTTGTTAATTGTTAATGAAGCCCCACCCCTAAACGTGCAGGAATCATCACTTGCACAAAATCAGATTAAAAACGTACTGAAACCTATGAATGAACAGAGAAACAAATTTGTGGTGAATTGCTGCGAACTGCTTTGAGATCGCTAAAATAATTAACAGATCTTTATAAATTGGTAAACAAAGGAAACTATTTTATTATAAATACTGTATTATCTAATGCAATTCATTGCTTTTTTAAAGGTCACGTACAATGCTGTGCAAACAGAGCTGTTAACACCCTCACATATCAGTGATTTTACACCTCGGGGTAAATAAAAGCATTGATTTCTCACACGCCTGCAGAATCAGTATTTTCTTGCTTGTTTTATCACACAACATCATCTACTCGCTTGAGTGAGATCGCATCTCCAGCAGCAGGGCTCGAATAGAGTCACCTGTCACTGATTTATGAGGATACAACAAAAAAGCGGCATCAAATATTCAGTTCTACTTACCAAACAAGTCTTAAGTAGTTGGTAAAAAGCAACGCCTGAGAAAATCGCATCAAAACGTTCCCTCTGGGATTCATATCTCGGCTGAAGAGAAATGGCATCAAAGACAACCCTGTAATGGGTTTATAAAATGTGTTTAAGCTTCATTTGAGCCGAGTCGTATCCTTTACTTATCCAGTTAAATGGGCCATTAAAAGTGAGTACAAACAACTACCGCAGAATAAAAGCAAAGTAATTCATTTCTGAGCCGAGTCTCATCAGCCAATCGATTTACAGCGTCTAGGGTATACGCATGCAAATCCTGAGGTTTATGGCTAGGGAAAAAAACAGCCAGCTGCCAGAGAAAATAAAAAAGATTTAGATTTGTTACTCTACGCACAGGTTCTTGTGAAAAGAGTCCTACACAGTTTTCTGCCTTCGGTTTCAATAACGTAAGTCTTTTGTTATGTGGATTTGACATTAACGGCACGGTTTGTATTCTACTCGAGTCGCGATCCCAGCTGCCGTCTCGTACTTTCTCACACTGACAGCCATCACTCAATCCATCAATCCCGGCGTGGTTAAATCAAATCATGCCATCATTACCATCAAACGCAGACACAGCAGCGGCAAATCACAGATGAACCTGTACGAGCAGATGTGAGGTGGCGGTTTCACCGTGCGGCTAAAATAGCATTAGGCAAAGCCTTGAAATGGAACCGGGCAAATCTACTACCATAATGATCAATTTCCTCTCAGGTTAAACGCTAGTTAGCCTTGGGCGGACCACAGCGAGGTAGCCTGGAGGTGAATTCAGCTTCAACACATGGAAAGTGCCTGTTAGGGGAATAAAAGAGAGAGAGAGAGGTCTTTCTTTGGCCCAATATATCTTCAATTGAAGTAACCCGAAAGGCTTTTGTGTTTTAATGGCCCCCTGGTTTTCCCCAGATTGAATTGCAGTCACAACAGAAGAAACGAGTTTTTCACACACACATACTTGTACTACCAGTCAGGCCCTGCAGAGAAAAGTTGAAATGTAAAAGCTTTTCATTCATGACCTGACTACTAACATTGTGCTAAAACTCCCAGCATTCAAGCAGAAGTTTTGCCGTAGTGATGTTAGACTGGAAAACAGAGATTTCGAGGGGTTCACAAATCGAAACTCCATTTCCAAAACCATAGCTCAAGTACAGTAAGTACAGTACTTATGATGCCAAGACCACCCAGACTGCTTCAAACTAGGCTCTCTTTGTCTCCAAACCTGTTGTGCTCTCAAGGAACGATAAGAGCTGTACAACGAAAGAAAAAGTCATTCATAGACAAAGATAGAGGAAGAGAGCCTGTACAAATACTAGCCCAGTATATCATTATTTGAGGAATTAAAAAGTAAAGTGAGGACAAAAAGCACTTCAATCTCAAATGGGTTCTCGACCAAGTGAGTAAATCTAAGTAGTAACAAAAGTCGGCAAACCAGAGCTCAGAATATATAAAAAATACTTTATTATTTAAAAAACGTTCACATGGCGTGTGAGGTTTCGACCAGACAAGCTCTTCATCAGAAGTAAATCAATGACGGTTGGGCAGCAGCCAACATCCAGGGCAGCACCTTTATACAGCTAAAGCTTCTTTTTTTATTTACAATTTGTAGTGTTGAATAAAAAGATGTCAGTTTATTTGTGTGATAGAGGCTAGTTTCAAAAGCATGTTCAATGTGCTTGGAGGCTTGCAACTTGATATAAACAGCGCTTACCAGTATTTCAAAAATAATTGTCAAATTATAAACTGTTGAAGCTTCAGTTAAACCTTCATTGTTTTCCATATCTAATCTTTTATTTACTAAAGTAACTGTTGCCTAAAAGAATGTAATGCTGCTTTGCAACAATGCAAACCTGTAAAAAAAGAGTTAAATATAGACAATTGAATTAAAGGTGCTATGTGTATTTTGACAAAAATGCAATATAATCGAAATAACTATATATGTAAAGGTATAAAGTCCTTACATAATGACGCGATATGTTTTTAATACCTTAGAATGAGCAATTTCTACCGATATACACAATGGGCCCCCTTACATGGAATTTGCCATGTTGATTCTTCTACGGTAGCCCTAAACGGACAAACTGTTCTACAGAGCGCGTTTTGTGAATACGTTATCTCCTTCGGTAAAGAAGCAAAAACGTGACGATATCTCAATTCTTTGTCATCCACCTTGTGCTTCAAAAGGGATGGGGGATCTTTGAACACGTGTTAATACCAACAGTAAGTGGACATAAGGGTGAAAGACTACACAGAACCATATAACCTTACACTTGATGTGAGAAACTAGTCCTGATTCTTCCTTCGTCTTTGTAACCTCAAGGCACCTCATAATCTCCTTCCAATTTGTCTGACCTCATTCAAAGGCCCACTCGAGAAAAGCGAGGACAGAATTTTCATTTTTATGGGTTTTGCCTGGTGCTATTCTATAGATTCAGATGGTTTCTGTTCCTTCTTAAAATTCACCGAACAATCCAATAGTCATAGAACAATTGTGTACTATTGCCCTGCTCACAACCGCTGCAAATGATGAGGAATTCATCAAGCACAAAAAAGTCAGACTCATGGGACTGCTTCTAGATTAAAAACAAAACTTGTTTCGTGAAACCAAACTCCATTTGAGTAAAACACTGTGGCATCTCCTCAAAAAAGCGGAAGATAAAAAGCAAGAAATCTAGCATTGTTTTTGCCAAACGAAAAAAGAACAACAACTTATTTCCCACGAGACCTTTTCTCCTATAGTTTTTTCCAATCTCACAGAAGCAGCAGCACTTTATCAATACCAGGGTTAGTGGAAGGCGAGCTGAAATTGATCAGCGCAGACAGATCGCCCAGGTCATAGATAAGTAACCTAGCAGACTTCAGAGCCCCAGTCGAAGAGATCTCCTCTTATCTGGAGGAGGAAATAGTCCATTGAATCTGATCACACCTGGCAGAAAATCAGTGCCTATTGAAAAGTAAAGCCGTTCTCCGCTGCCTTAAATAATAGACAGCATAAAAGCAGAATTGGACCAATTTTTGTCTCCCTTCAATTTTTTGGAAGCTTACCAGCTGGATCGGCACAGCAGGATAACAGCACGTGTGTGCGTGTGAATGGAGAAACCTCATCAGGTGAAGAGAAGATGATGAAAACAAATTGCTTTTGCTTTCCTGGTGGAAGGAGAAACTGGTTAAAAATGCGCAAAATGCAAGAAATATGCGTAGCATGTCTAAAAGGGACCCTGGTAGAGGCAAACAAATCTAAGCCTTATAACCTTAAACATGTCTTTATTCATCACTATGAAGGAGTTTATGAAACAGCAAGCCTTCAGCTTTCTGCCGGTGGGATTCAGTAACGCACAGGCTTATTTACACTCAAGTCTTTCAACAGGACCTGTTCATTCTCATGTAAAATAGCAAAAACGTCCAATGAATATAAAACCTCCTATTAAGCTTTGATTTAATCTAACAGCGTCTGTGTTGAATAAAAAAATGACATTTTAACTGAAACTCTGGGAATTTTTCATCGCTCTGTTGATAAAAGGTTAATTAAAGCAATACCAGCTGCGGTTTCAGGGCTTTTAATTCAATGCAAGGGACAGAAAAAAGCAAGAATTTGATTTGGGTTGATTTGGAATAAATGCACAAAGTGTGTGTGCAGTGTATTAAAGCAGCTTTGTTTATGACAACCAGACTAATAAAAAATAGTGGTTTAACCTGCATGTAAGCCTACAGTAAACAGAAACTCCAAAACCAAGATAACTAAGTATTGAGGCAGTATAACACTGTACAGTATTCTAATGACACAAAGAAGTAATAATGCTGCCTTATAATGTTCCACATTGTACAAATACTGTAATTCTGATTATTACAGTTTTACTCGATTGCTTACACACAATTCACAAAACAATTCACAATTTTCTGACAACTAAAGACACATTCTCAGAACAATACACCAATTTGTACAAACAGCCTCATTTTGCAAAGGTTTAACCATGTTCTCATTCAGAAAACACACAATGTAATGAACTGAAGTGTCAAGATGTAAACACAAATAGCACACATTTATCCATCAGTAAACATTCAGTGGCAAAACTGATGACACACCAATCAGAATCTCAGGATAATCTTAACAGGCGCACAGGTAATCGTACATCCTAGAATCATCTACTTGGCTTTATACTTCTTACAGTAAACATACAGTATAATTACAGTACATACTTTATATGATCTGTATCCATACTGCAGCACGTGTACACCCTTTTTACCTGTTATAATACATTGACGAAATGGGGCCAAAGGTGCAGAGGGTGTCAAATTGTATTGACAAATCGCTTCACTGTATTTTTTCCTGCATGACCAGTTTATATTGTTCTTTGGTTTTAGAACTTTTCTTGTCTTGTAAGATCATCTTTATCTACTTTACAGTAGGGTAATGTTTTATTTTCATTTTTCCCTAAAGCTCATTCTTGCACTTCTTGCTCTACGTGCACTTTTTTTGTTGTATACTCCAATAAACACTAAACTGTCAGATTATTCTTGAATCCCAAAAAGAGGTATTAGTAACAGTGTTTGAATTGACCTCACCAGTGTCTAAGACTATGTTGAAGTGTGGATGATTTTGAGGGCTTGTGTGTCATGTCTGCAAGGCAAGTACGTTTTTTTCATCAAGTTTGAATGGTTTTGAGAAGAGAGCTTCGTTTTAACATGAAAATGGGATGTTTGGGGAATTGGGTGAGATGTTATGGATTTGTTTACTGTTTTGAGAATACGAGGCATAATTTCAAGAAACGTGTTTAGGCAATTGAGAAAAACTGTAATAAACATATACATTCCGTTCAAAATCATTTCTGTATTTGGGAAAGATTATGCAAAGTGGTTCAGCTCACTTGTGAGGTTCTGACTAAGCTTACTAAGTTTTGGCACAAAGTTAAATTGTAATATAATATTTGCATTCAGTGGGGTTGCAGACGAATGGTCAGATTCAGATGACTGAAATCTCTTTTTGGCCGAGTCCTTTTAAACAGCCCCATTTTCCATGATTTCGCTAAGCATTCCAGTTTCTTTGAACGCACTTTTGCATTTAGTCAGATGTATTTGATTTTTCAGGAATAAAAGACCTACATCAATGGTGGGAGCCACAATGGCCAATCTAAAGAGATGTTGCTCAGTTCTACACAAGAAGATCAATGACCAGTTTGGTTGCTTTTAATAAATATCAAAGGTTACAGTATGCGGTTTTCTGATCAATGCAAGCATACAATTTCATCACTAAAACTGAATATCTTTTAACATAAAAGACAATGCATCCTTAATAGTTTGGGCTTGGCAGAGATCTTAGAGAAAAGGCAGGCGATGCAACATTACATGTGTGTTCTGTGCTTAACAAGAAAAACATGCAAATGAAAAAGAGATAGAAATGTGAGTGGCGATGTACTTTCTGAATCACTAGGTCCATGTCTGTGGCACGGTATCGTTTATAAAGACACATCTGGCTTTACAATCAAACATACATCCTTCTGGTTTGATATTTACTCTGCAAAGAACCGGCACGCAATGTCATTCCACTTGATGCAGGTGAGGCACTGTAGCTCATGGATTTATTTGAAGTAGTTTAATAAAAACACTAGGTAATGTTTGTGCTTGGTTGCTTCAAGGGGTTTTATCAGGCAGCTGTATGAAACATAAAAGCCAGTATAGAAGAAATGAATACTGACACTGATCAGATAGCATAATCAGAAACATACACTACCAGTTTATACATTTTCAAGCACATACAGTATGTGTAAATGGAATGCACATGAGATAGGAACTCACTTCATCAAGATGCACTTTTCAGAGAGATTTTTCATTTCCAGACTCATTATTAAGCAACTTCGTGTTGAAGGTCCTGTGCATATAATCCATGACCATGCTGTCGCTAGCACTACTCTACCCGTTCAGTTACAGTCACACACATACACAAATCAAAAGCATTCTACTATTCGTAAACAGAGATATTATAAAAGTTATTTCCTACCACACTTTAGCTTGGGTCGGACCACTGCTGCTCAATGAACTCAAAGTCCAACCACACTGAAAAGATCAAACGCGGGGCAGGTCTTCAAAGGATGAAGCTAAAGCTAAGCCAGAATTTGATGAATGTATTACAGAAAACATCGACCTCATTGCCCAATACACCACATAAACATCGTCTTGAAGTGAGTGCCGAACCATTTTCAGAAAACCCTGTTTGACGATGCCTCAGGACAGAGCATTTTGTTGATTCAGGACTATTTTTTCCAGCAAGAGCTGTGAGGATGAACCTGAAATGGTTTACAGTTTCAATGTTGTCTTGGTGGATCCGTGGAAACAGGACTGCTTCCTGGAGTTCTTTAAATAGCCTGAACAATTGTCTGACACAGAAGAAGGCTGGGTTCAGACCACAAGGGCAGTCATGCCAGAGTGTACTTGAAGAACACAAACGCAGCTAGAGCTTTATACAGTTTGTAACGTTTATTGTCTGCAAATAAATACAACAGCAGTCAATACAATACTATAATGGTGTATGGATATTTCAATCAACCAAACAAATTAAACATAAAAGATGCAAAACGACCTGGAAAATGTCATCACTAAGCGCTCAATGTTAACCAATTCAGATACTATTAAAGAATGCGTTTTTAATCATTTTGTCTTTAAAAATTACGGTAAAATTTACATTTTAGTAAAATTCAAAAATACATTGTATGGGTCAAAATTTTAGATGTTGCTTTTATTCCAAAAATAATTAGGATATTAAGTAAAGATCATGTTCCATTAAGATATTTAGGACATTTCCTACCTTAAATATATAAAAAACTTTATTTTTGTGAATGGATGGCAACAGTGCCCATGATTAACAACTTCAAAGGCAATTTTCTCAACATTTACATTTACATTTAGGCATTTGGCAGACGCTTTTATGCAAAGCGACTTACAGTGCACTTATTACAGGGACAATCCCCCTGGAGCAACATGGAGTAAAGTGTCTTGCTTAAGGACACACTGGTGGTGGCTGCTGGGATCGAACCAGCAACCTTTTGATTCACCAGTTCAGTGGTTTAACCCACTCGACCACCATCTCCACATTTTGATTTTTTCAACTCTCAGATTCCAGATATTTGAATGGTTGTATCTCAGCCATTTATTGTCATATCCTAACCACTCATATATCAATAGAAAGCCTTATTCTTCAGCTTTCAGATTGTGTAAATCTGTCCATAGTCACAAATAGACATGTAAATCTCCACATGTCTGGGTCACATTTGACCCTTAAATCAAGGGATAACAAGTTTAAAATAAACCTATTCCACAACAGACAAAGTGGGTCATATATGATGATATTTCTCAGAATAACCAAATGAAATGGAAGAAAATTAAGAATGAGTGATATACAATACTATCAGATATTTAAACAGTTACTTTTTCATATTACATTTATGACATTATTTGCTTTGCGAAAAATGGAAGAAAACTAAATAACATCACAATAGTCGGTGCATCTTTTATTTTACTTACTTTTTTTAATAATATTTCTGGACTTTTTATGCCTTTATTATTCTCAAGACTCCGCACTAACCATGAGGCTCTCGGGCACGTTTTATTTTTAATATTGCAACATAAAGAACCCAAAATATTTGTTTTATTTGATATAAACATTAAACATAACCTGGACATGTTCTTGACAGGTTCTGTGAGTTTTACCCACAACTACACATTCAGGCTAAAAACGTAGAGAAGGACTGTCTAAGGAAGACATTTCCCTGCAGTTGGCGTAAAACCCCACAACAACCGCTGGTGTGCCGATTGCTAATCATTGTAAAGTCAAGAAGAGCACTCGAATCTGATTGAGAATTTACAACAATGCTTGAAATAACAAGCTGAAGAGTCAAAGTCTTCGTCGGCACACTTGTAAATGAGCAGCGGAATGGAGAGAACGCATTTAATAACAAAATTATCTCTGCGCACACTCCTCAAATGAGCTGAAGCTGCATAATTAGCAGACAATTGATGCTTTGCGCCCACTTCTGAAATGATGATTAATGTCTGTGATAAAATGAAAATAATCATCGGTGTGGGACAAAAGGGATTAAAAATCAAGATAAACTCTTGCAAACAAACAGCTGTGCTGCGAAAACCCACTAAACATGCTCATTTCCACAGAGACCATATTTCAATTTAAGACTCGCTCTTCATTTGCTTGTAAACGGTTGCTTTGACGTCCCATGTTTTTGCATCTCTCTCTGTCACTTAAATTTCCTTAACACACAAACGCACTCATAAACTCTCAACAGGATTTTGACTATCATTACGATGGATGCGTCTTAATACCTGTGGAAATCAGTTTCACATTGGGCTTACAGGCAAAGCTAATTGAACTTGTTGTTGTATTTATTGAATTAGAGAGGAATTAATTGGCCCAGAACAAATGGAGCAAATGTAACGGAAGCAGATGTTACATAGAGAGAGATCGGGCCACATGGGGCAGGTTATACAAACATGTTTTATCTGCATTTAAGCCACACCGCTCATCTGTTCACTTTGAGGATGTTCCTACAGAGATCATGACACGCTAATCCAACCCATATTTCGATGTCTGCTTAAAGGGACAGCGCACTCAGAAATGGAAATTCTGTCATCATTTTTGATATCATTTTAAACTTGTTTGACTTTCCACAAAATACGATATTTTGAAGAATGTTGGTAACCGGACAACGGTGGTACCCATTCACTAATATTGGAATGGTGTCCATACAATGCATGTCAATGAATATCGCCGTTGTCCAGGTTTCCAACTTTCTTAAAATATCTTCTTTTGTGTTTTGTAGAAGAAAGTCATACAAGTTTAAATGACATGAAAAATGATGACAGAATTTCCATTTCGTGCGCTGTCCCTTTAAGCAGACATCAAAATATGGGTTGGATTAGCATGTTATGATCTCCGTATGAACATCCTCGAAGTGAACAGATGAGCGGTGCGGCTGTAAATGACAGAATATACATTTTTGGACAAACTATCCATTCAAAGGAACGGCGCACTTAAAAATGGAAATGCTGTCATTCGCCCCAATGTCAATAAACATGAAAATCTCCATTTTTAACTCATTTGCATTGGCATAATCGTACAGGTCAGTGTTACTGTAGCCAAGGCAAAACCAGTCAGTATCCAGCAATGCAAACATATTAAAGGCATCTCAAGAGTGAGATTCAGTCAGTGCCAACAAAGCCCAAATAAACGGTAATTACTTAACAGCACACTGTGAAGCCGGTAGAGAGTGATTGGATTGTGTATATTCACACAGCAGGTGTGTATATGTGTGTGTCTGAAGAGCAAAACGCTGCTGTTTTTACGAGCGCAAGTGACTGAATTGATTTTACAGTCTGGTGTTGTTTATGTCTTCGGGAAGTTATGGGCCGACAGCAACAATACAATTTTAACAGTGGCTGTCAAGCTCAAAGCGTATTTCTGACTGCTGGCACTCACGCCCGTTCTATAGTGAGACGTAGTAAATTCATTCTCTCCCCTCGCTGCCCGTTTTAACAACTGCTGCTGTGGATTGACAGATCTGTCAATATCAGAGACAAAGTAACTCATTATGCCCGTGTCATCAGCCCACACGTTAAATCAAGAGAACAAATGACGGGAGAGAGACAAAGAGACGGAAAAGACAGCGATAAGCAAAGAAGGGGAAGCAATGTATGGACATAAAAGGTAAGGTGTAGGATTTGGAGTTGAGAGCGGTTTACAGACCACAAACAAGGTCAGGCTGAAAGAGAAATGCGGCTGCTGCAGAACGGGGAGCTTTATTTTGTTTGGTCAGGCGGTGTATGCGATTAAGTTGTCAGGTGAACGGGTACACTATCGATTCAAAGACTGGCAGTGAAATAGATTGCGAAGTCCCGGTGTAATGGCGTGGGGGTTCAACCATGCTGTACTGCCAACAGTCTGCACCGAGCAAAAAAAATGGCAACTATATAAATGGATCTCTGGAGACTCTTCATTTTTATTTGGCAAAAATACTAAACACAAGAAAATTGTTTTAGACTACATTAGAGTAACCACAGTTTTTTGGTTTTAGTTGGAGTGAAACCGTAGTAACAATACATTTACGTTACAATTTCCAGTAGTTAAGAACATATCCGTAAGTCTCATCCTGAATCCAGAAAACCTGACTAACTGAACAAAGTTTGAAGAAACATAAAACAGCATTTCCAATGTTGTATATCATGCTATGTGAAATGTATTTCAAAATAATAAATTATACAAATGTAACGATTTTAATCAAAAAAAATCTATGTTTAGACTTTATCCATTAGGATTTGATTGGATCATGCATCAGTTTCATCAACGGGTTATTGGTTAATATTATTCTTCACATATCTGCACAGCCATGGGCACATCCGCAAAAAGACAAGTTTGTATGCAATAATGTTTCTAACACAAAAACATAAAGAAGAAAGAAAAAATAAACAATTTAGATAGTATGTCATCTTCATAAGAATTAAAATGTAAAAAGAATGTTTGTAAAGATTGAATCAATGCAATCATGATCAGGAAATTGCATCTATTATAATAAACTAGGGCTGTGGAATTTATTGTAATTGATTTTCAATTTCAATTTGGCTTCCAACACATACGAAAATAAAGTAATCGAGGAAAAAGTGTTATAGTACCACATTCTATTTTGAAAGGATTGCCACATTTTTTTAGATTATTTATATATTATTTATTTAAATGTATCCCTTTATACTTGATCTATTTTTTATGTTCATTTCTTTTTTGTTATAAAGCTGAATTCAGTATTAAATTTATATATACATATTTTGTTTTCCCCATAACACACATTAAGTCCCTAAAACTAAATATTATTACCAATTTTATTACGTTTTTATTAATATATAAAGTATCCAATTTGGTAAAACAGAACGACAAAAAAAAGAAAAATGAAACATTCTATTGCATACAATGTCGCACTGATTGAAATCCATTAAATGGTTTAACCAACGTCTTATTCGCTAACCACCCACAAATCCAGTTTAACCAGGTGCTAAATGCACTGAAAGAGCAGACAGCAGGCGGCACAGAATTTCATTAAAAAAAATACATTTTTGTACATTTTTCTATTGATCGTGGCAGGAGTAATTCATCAAATGATGACCGAATGATTGAGAAGGGTATTATAACTGGGCATCTATCCAGACCCCCGCCACAGCCGAGCTCACTTTCTGCATTTTAAAGAGCACATGCAAGTGTCTAGATCTCGATTCTGTACTATCCGAGTAAAGCAGGGAATAAACTGCGGCGATCAACTAATCCCCACAACCTGAAGTATAGAGGCAAACAAGTTTTGCAGAAATTGCATCAACTTCTACATTTGTGGGCAATTTTTATGCCATAAGATGATTAACATGATGAATTTATTGAATCGGGTTTTAAAACAATCCATATTAACTCTGAATCCAATTCCTTCTTGGTGAATTCCCGTCTTTATGTGTTGCATAGCGAGAGATTGTAGACGTATGATAACACTGTCCTTAATAACCTCGGCCTGGGTCAAACGGTGGAGAGAATAATGCGCCTTTTGTTTTCTACACAGCCTTCCTAATGTGTTAGCTACAACAGACTGAGCAGAAGTTCAATACTCTCCACACACTGCCACACACACGCATGGAGTGAGTAATAAACTCAGCTTATTATGGCATCTTGATAAGGTCAACCAAGCCAGTAAAACTGTGCAAAACCCATTCAACCATTTAAACACAATGAGAGAAAGGGTAAAAAGTCAGATGAGAGTGAGGTGAACAAACATAGATATACATGCTGTTCATAGTGTAAGACCTTTGCGCTTACATTAAAGGTTCGGTGTATGAAATTTAGCGACATCTAGTGGTGACGTTATGAATTGCAACCAATGGCTCACTCCACCCCTCCCTTTCAAAGCCTTATGGTGGCTGACACAGGGCTAAGATGTCGGCACATTTCGCTTCGTTGCTGAAGGAGATTACATATTTACGAACGATTGTCCGTTTAGGGCTCTTGTAAACACAACATGGAATATTCCATGTAAGGGGACCTGCAGTGTGTATAGATAGAAATAATTTTAAGGTAATAAAAACATAACGCTTCATTATGTAAGGTGAATTAATACACCTCCGAAGACATAGTTATGTATATTTTATTGCATTTCTGTCAATAGATCCTCATAAAAATTACACACTGGACCAGTCCTTGTTGAACACAAATGGAGTCTTTGAATAATCATTGGACTGCTCGGTTTCGCTTTGTGTTTAGAAGAAAAACCAGGATACAAGTATGGAGTCACATGTACGTGTGAGTAAATGATGCCAGAGCAGTCATTTTTCGGGCAAACTGTTCCTTTCCATTTTCACTTCATGCCATCAGTGCTATACATGTTAAAAGCGTTGACTTTTCAACAGGACAATTTAGACTTCATAAAATAATATCAACATTATTTTCATGCAAGTTATTTCTGGTCAACACTGACACGCGCAACTTCAAATTTAAAGGTAAATGTCCGGCGATAGAACTCGGCAGGGAACATTTTTCATTGCCACTTATCTAGAGTGTCTAAACGCGGCATCATGTAAGAGGATTCAAGGTTAAGCTGCCCTTTCACAGACTTGACGTCTCCCGGCACCGACACTATCTGGGAATCTTTTCAGTTCTTTTCCCTGAGCCCACAGCACGGTCACTGGCGACGGAGAAACGCCGTGTAGATGAGCAGAGCTTTAACCTGCCCCTGTGACTCTAAAGCAGTAGATTTCCCCTGTGTGTCTGCCCTTGATTTGTTTTGCTTTGCTCTCCGTACATCTTCACTTCTGTGATATATGGCCGGTTGTGGCTCACAGACACAGAGGGGGAAACATGTTATGTCACCTTTATAACAAAGGCAGTATATTCTCCTTGGCCTGACTAGTCTTATCTCTCACTCACTCTATGAGGGTCTTAATTCATTGTAGAGGCAATATCAGACATGAATATTTCTGTTTAATGGCTAGTTTGTGCCACGTCTAAATCCCTATCCTATCATTTTATAAAGTCTCAGGAACACAGTACCTTGGGTTTTAAGGTTCCATATTTAGGTGAATAGAAATACTCAGGCTGGTGATAATATGGTTATAGTAGCAATTCGAAACTCCACATCTAATGAAATTAACATCTGTAACTTTTAAAGTGCGAAATAGTTCAAAAATCAGTTAACAAAGAAGAAAAAAGTGATTGGAGACAGCTGATGACATCATAACGCACATCATTATGGTGTGATAAGGCTTATTATGATGTCATAATGACCGCCATTATGATGTCACAGTGTCATGATGCAGATTACGATTTCATAATAAACACACAAAAAAATGACAGCTATTATGATTTCATAATAAACATCATGATGTCATAATGTCATAATAAGGCCCATAATGTTAGCCATTATGATGCCATAAGATTACGGCCAAGTCTATTTAAATATGCCTGTATGTTAAATATGCCTGTATGTTAAATATGCCTGTATGTAAATATGCCATAATGTTGTTGCTTAGACTTGAGCAATCCACCACATCTATGCTTAATATTCCAATATGCTAATTAGAATACACCACGTTGTTTATTCCTTCAACACTCTTAATAAAGGACAAAGAAATGCAGTTTCCCCCAACATTCCGGACATGAATGTGAGCAGATAAGAGTTATTGGTGCGCATTTCAATAGACTGAACAAACTCTTATGGTTCATTTGAACTGTTCAAAGAAAGTAGAGAAATGCTCAGCCTGTCTCTATTGTAAGTGAAGACGATAGCCCGCTCTCTTTCTCTCTCTCATCAGTAGGGGAGGACAGGCGCTGCTAAAGGCCAGATCTTTAATTACACCCTGCCCACAGCAGTTAAATGTCAGGCCATTTGCATTACATACAGAGTGCACTGGCATTCAGCGGGCATTAGCCTCTGCTGTCGCTATCGGTCACAGCCCACTGAAGGCTCTACCCGACCAGTCACTACTGTAGTAAAACTACCACCTTCAATCGAGACACGCCGAGTGGTTGCCTCGCCATCTCAACATGATGAATTACAGTGAAAATAAGCCCACGGCTGAACAATTACACACAATGCTGTTGAATTACTGGCTTGTTTATTTAGCAAAAAACAGAGCAATTTTCTATTGTTATAGATAAACAGTGGCTCCAGAAAAAATTTGTACACTATTATTAACGTTTAATTTAACAAATAATGTATTAGTAAATGCTCAAATTAACTTGAACTAAGATTAATAAATGTTTTAAGGTCCTTCTTAGGTTTAAGGTGTGTCTCATCCCCTCCTTTCTGTCAGCCTACTCTGATCCAATTGGTCAGATGGTCTAGTCTGCTGTGTTTGGTCTACTGCGAGGTGTCGCAAATAGACTGTAGGTGGGCATTACACAGGGTGACGCAAATCTGTTCCGGAACTGAAATTTGAACGACAGACGACTCGTTCGCGTGATTCAGAGTCAACTCCTTTTTATCCAAAGCCAATAACTTTGTTATTCGTTCACTTTCGTCTTTCAACTTGCCAGACAGCTTAAATTTACACATGGCAACATTACACACACACAGCACGAAAGATAATTTTAAGGACATTGTGATAATACAACCTTATTGTTAAGTATTGCCAAATATTCTACATTCCCCTCTGAGTCAAAAAGAAACCCATTATGTTTTTGTGCAATGCCAATTTTATGGTTTGTGTTTGCTACCGTACAACTGTTGATTTTGGACCCTTGGTGCATGAGACCCCTGACTGCTTCAATCAGACATTTGATCCGGAGCAAGTGGGTTTCTAAGGAAGGCTTTTGCCTCTTCAATCACAATAATGTCTAGAAAATGTCACGTTTACAAAAAGACTCAGATTTAAGGGGAACAAGGGCTCATCAAGCAATATCGAGCGGTGAAAAGTGCAACTCTCTCCCTTTGAAACCGCATGCATCCCCTGCCCATGTCTTAAAACCTCTCACAGTGCACCTGGCAAAGAGGAAAAAAGTGCATTTAAAAGCGAACAGGTGTTTCCTTTACTTACTGTGTAAAGCAGCACCATTAACTGTGGCTGAAATGGTTCAAACGCATCGAGATCAATCAAGTTCACACCTCCCTTTCACTTCCCCTGACTCAGACTCCATTCTCAAACGCTATCGGAAAGCATCCCTAATCGTGAATGAGCCTCCTTACATTGTACCGCTGGCTTTTAAAGGTGATCTGGAATAAAAAAGCAGTCAAAATAGCTGAAATTGCACCGTAGTAGCTTTTATTCATTGTGTGCGACACAATAGTGCGAGCTACGGCATTCATTCGGCCCCTCTGTGGTGCGGACATTGTTCATTTTGCTATTCACATGACAGCCTATATTCAGACGGTGCTATTCATCCTGTCTGTCTGCATCTCCTGATTTATTTCACAAGGTTAATGCTCTGATGGATTTTTGCTCCGGCAAGGACGAAGACGCCAGCTGCACATCCTCAATCAAAGCGGAAGGCCCCCTCCCCTCAGTACCTCACAGCAGCTACAGGGTTCTAGGACAGAAGTGATGTCACAAGTATTTCCTGTTTAAAGGGAGATGATCTAAAGCGGTCTCCGATCGGGTCTGGGTGGAACATACTTGAGTCTACGTACAAGGACCTGTGAGAATGAACGTTTGAGCTAGTGATCACAAGGTCGTGGGATAAAGTCCCGCAGGGTTAAATCCAATGGAACTATCAAAAAAAAGATGCTATCAAAGTCCTCCTGTATAGCTCTGGACCAACCTATATAAATGTTCTTATTGTGCTGAACACAAAGAAAAATATTTGGAAGAGTGTTTTGGAACAGTTCTGGGGCACTATTGACTACAGTAGTAGGAAGAAAACTAACATGGTACACTCTCAAAAATAATGATCCTTAAAAGGTTCTTCACAGTGATGCCATAGAAGAACCATTTTTGGGTTTCGCAACAAACTATTTAGTCAAATCTCTTTCTTATCTTTTAATAACCTGAAGAACCTTTTTTCACCACAAAGTGAAGAACAAAGGTGCTTCGGATGCTAGAGGTTCTTTATGGAACCATTTAGACAAAAAAGGTTGTTCTATGTTATCCAAGAACATTATGAAGCACCTTTATTTTGGTTTCCCACATTCTTCAAAATATCTGCTTTTGTGTTCAACAGAATAAAAATGTTATATATTTGGAACAACTTCAGGGTGTGTAAATGGTGACAGAATTTCAATTTTTTTTAGTGAGTTGCATTTAAAATCCAAATGGCTTTAAATCAGTGGCAAAGATTCTGCATTCACTAAGATACATACACACCATATACAGTATCTCTGTGTGTTAAAAAAATGTGGACACTGTTATAAAGTCCCATACTCATTCTTTCCAACATGTATATCACAATCCGTATTGAATAGAAAACTCTAACCCGCAGTGGGCACTGAAAGAGCAATTACAGAGGTAATCTCCATATTAGCAATAAACACATGCTTAAGACAGAGTTCAGTCAGCCACATCTACATCCACTGAAATTAAAGACACTTCACTCCACATAAAGTCATTTTCCACAAGGTTAGTCTTCCTGCTTTGTTCTGTGTGTTAGGGAGAGGTGATCATTTTAAACATTAGACATTTTTAACCCTACACACATGATAAAAATGACACCTTTTATTGACTTACTCAGCCAAACTCCGTAAATTACTGATCCACTGTTGTGTATTTTACCAAAAATCTCCTTATTTCTTTTCTGTAAATTACCCACCAGTGTTGTTTGCCTTGTTTGTCTATGAGTTCTGACGCTGTGTGTAGTCGGCTCTTTGTCGGACTTACCACTTTCATTCAAAGACATCAGATTGGTGTTTTAAGACCTTAACAAAAGATGCAAATGGGTTATTGTATGTCTATTTCCTTTTTTTGCAAGAACACTGCTGCTGACAATAGATTTCTCCAGAGAAGACATTTGACATCACAGAAAATAAGAAACTACTGTACATTTTTGATTTAATACAGTATCAGTGTAGGTGGAATAGCCCATTCTAAGGCTTTATTATGTACGGTCTTTATAGACAAAGTTATGTTTATTGCATTTCTGTCAATAGCTCTTCCAAAAAAAATGACAAAATGGACATTAAAAAGTATTTATTATTTTGAACTTCACTGGCTCACTTCTAGGTCACCGACTAGTGAAAACTGTGCTAGGCTTCAATACACAGCATGAGGATCTTTTGACAAAAACATCAATTCTACTGACCGCCACATTAAAGCACATGCTGGATAAATATAAATGTACGTAATATGAATGCATGATAAGAACAAACTAAAAAACAAAACCACTCTCACAGTCTTCCTATTAACAGTCTTTCCCACATCTCGCCAAGACATGAGTTTCCCGCCTCTCTCGGGATGTAGGTGAGAGGATTGTAAATCCCTTGAAGTGTCAGCTGGTGAGAAATTCTCTCTGCAGAAGTGAGGGACCCCACAGGAGAGCTTCGCCCCCTTACCTCCATCTTATCTAACAAACCACCAGAGACACACTGCTAACACATGACACACTCAGGGGGAAGTGAAGCAGGACAGATGTCGGGAAAATCGGCACACAGAACAAAGATAAAGAAGACGACATGATTAATCGTGTGCGTGCATGATAAAAGGACTATTATGAATGACTATCAGTTCATGTTGAAGAGCCAAGACAATCTGGGTTAAACTGTCAAAGGCTGTCTGCAGATGTTCTTTATTATTTTAAATGGTGACATTATGTATATCATAAAATTATTCTGAGATACAGTTATTCTGCATCCAAAAACATCTTTAAGTTCATTGACGTTAACAAAACTATTCAAATGTTTGGATCATATTTAGATATAGGAACAAAAACAGCCCCGAAAAATATCAGCATTTCTAGATGTATTGTGGACGTACCAGTCCAGCGTCTGTTGAATTTCAACAAAATCAACCCCCAGGAGTGACAAAGTCATCCAACAGCAATGTGAAAGACTGACCGCACAAGACATAATATTTTTCAAACTTTTCTAAATACATGTACTAATATTACTGTTGAATTGCTTAAAAGTAAATATGAACTTGTTTTCTTTGCAGTATTTCCGATCTAAAAAAAACTGATTAGTTATTTTGACATGCTTCTCCAGCTTTCATTTTCTGCACATAAACGCAAATAGGAACTTTTAATTTGAAATTTGGTAGAAATATTGTTTCCAGAATGTAACAAAATGATAATTTTACCTAAACACATACCTCTAAATACTAATTTCAGGAAAACTTAAAATAATTATTATGCTTTCTTCATTTTTTCTGCGGATGTACATTAAACAGATGCACCGAAATGTGAGGCCTTGCTTCACAACACAGCATGTTACACCTAAAAGGATGCCAAAACTACAACAAACAACCAATCAGCGGTGAGGGAGAAATGAAATGTCTGACAAACTGAAGAAAGACGAATCTTATTTTGAGTAGGAAGAAAAACTTGCATTGCCAGTCCTACAGTGTGCGAGACATCCTTGTGCTTGTTTCAGGTGTGCAGACGTGCCAGGAGAGATGTCTTTTCACTCCAGACTGACTGGTTTAATCAGACCGCGCTGATGCAATGTGAGGTAATGTGTCTGTCTGACGAGAGGATCCAGCACGGCTGAAGTAAGAAGTAACAATGAAGAGATTCTTAAACTTGCTATAACATGTGAATCAGTCACAAACTTCAGATTGATTGCAAGAATAAAACACGCAGCCGAGTGTCGAAAGGTGATGATACACAGGGCAACTTTTTTGGATGCGGTTGCCAAGCAACACAAACGAACTGGAAATGTAGGTAGATATTAATATTATGCCCATTACTTCCATCACTCATTTTAGAAACCCAGTGACCCACGTCTCATTTTCTACCTTACGTTTTGGAACGGTCTCCTAAAACGCTCAAGCTTCAGGATATAAGCTCGAGTTTAAAGTGCAGGTGTTGATTGAACGCACCATTCACCGGTTGAGATTTAGTCATTACCTGGGCACACTCGCTAGACACACAATATAAGCCGCAAGGCTAAAAAGCTTTGTTTAAGATATTACTCATGGGTATTAGAACACCCACAAATCCAGTTAATGGAACAGCTAGGGTTAATTTACAACCACACGCAACACCAAATTCAGGCCTCTTTTATAGAGAACAGTGTGTGAGGTGCACCAGAGGGGATGTGAATAACAGTAGCATCATCCATTAACATGTAAAGGGCCAAACAGACCCCCAGAATCAAGTGCAGTCGTGTGAAATAAACTGCAGTGTGGAGGCACAAAGCGGTACAATGTAATGATGATACGGAGAGAGAGAGAGAGAGAGAGAGAGAGAAAGAAAATGCTATTTTTTTGTGAGAAAAATATGCTTTTTGGAATATTGTTAAAATTGATAGGTAACCATTTTTAATCTTTCCTGTGTCCTCCATTTCACTTTCTATTACCTTTAACAAAACTACTGCACACAGGAATGTCCCAGCTGCCTTGATCCCACAGGAATTGAGGTATAGAAAGAGATGCTATAGGGGCGAGAGAGAGACAGTGCTAACAGACAGAGATATAACCGTGGCTAACCAATTCCCTGGTGGCTGTGTGTCACAAATGGAGAGTGTGCGAGAGAGCAGAGATGCTCTGGGGTTCTTGGAAACCATCTAAACCCTCATTCCTCTGCTCACAACGTATCAATTCTTCTCCTAATCTTCTACAGTTAAAGGGCAGTGGTTCTGTCTCCCGGGCTCGATACTTTCCACCACCCCAGTCACTATTTGGCTTATTCTTGGTCACGGCCTGAAATTACCTGTTGAGTGAATTTTAACTTGCAGTTTAACTCCACGTTTAATCTGTTTGGGTTTTTCCAACAGTGTGACATTAAGAAATAAAGAGAGTAAATTACAAAATTGGGATAAATTGAATAAAGAGTTGAATGGAAGGATTAACTAATAGGTTTCCATCATAACTCTGAAGACATTTGAGACCAGCTTTCGACCCTTTTTGAGATGGATCTGTCTGGAAAATTCTTGTTAGACTATTGTGATACATCCAACAAAGGCTATCCCAAAAACATTAAATCCAACAAATCCAAGGGAAATATTAAGATTACTAGTATCTCTTTCTGTCAAAAAAAAATTCAGAGAGCCAAATAAAACGTATTAATAATTGCATTTTAATGCTCAGTCTAGAAACAAACCTCAAAACAGATTTTGCAGGTGTTTTATGGCAAGTATCGTGGAAAATAACCGCTTCACGAATACCTTGGAGACCCAAATCTGCTTGTAAAGATAAAACATCAAATAACCTAAGATTAAACAAATGTATTGGAAAATAATTTTGAATGGGATGTAGAATGTAAATATATATATAGAAAGTATAGAAAAAGTAGTAAAGAATAAGTACAGAACCTTTAAGAATAAGAATTTACTGTAAGAAGTGAAATACAACACAGATTTTAGTCATCTGTCAAACACACACACACAAAGATACGCAGCAATATATATGTAGTAAAAAGAATAATTTAAAGAATTAAATTATATTAATTTAATATGATACATTACATTTACAGTGTATATAAATACAAATACCTTACGTTTATGTATTATAAAGAATGAGAGCTGCACCTGGAGAGATCCAGCAGTTCTGAGGAAGTCAATAGTTATTATCCCTGAAATTAAAAAATCCATTACATTGAATGAGATTTTTTTTCACATTGAACATCATACAGACAGGGAGAGTAAAAAAAACCTGAGGCTTAGTGAGATGAGTTGGAAATGATTTTGTTTGCTTTAAAAAATTCGCTTTTGGGGATTGAAGGGAATTAGCATTCGATGATCTGTTTATAATCCATTCCTGTTGCTCTTTTACAGTAATGCCAAAATCCGTCATAGCAGTTTTTGCAGAGCTTCTCTAGATTGGAGTGTTGAATAGACGCTATAATGAGCTGATGATGTGCTTGCAGTAGTATGAATGTAATGGTGATTGATTGGTTTTAAATAAAGAATTAAGGTTTGTGGTTCTTGGCTTTCTGAGTCAATTTATTCCATCATTGCTGCAGAGTTCAGGAAAAGGTCTCTGATTTAGCATCGAGCTACAGACTCACTGACTGTGATTAAAAAACAACGGTCAATAGTAATAAACAATTATAAACATTAACAATACTGTAAACTGAGAGTTTGCGAGTCCTGATTCTTCTTGCCAAATCTGAGGCACTTGAACATCTTCCAGCCAGAACAAGAACGATAAATAGATGGAACTCATGGGTAGGGCTAGGTGTTCTCCCTAAGGGATAGTTCACCCAGAAGCCAATCATTTACTCACCCGCTTGTTGTTTCAAACCAGTATGACTTTCTTTTTTTGCAGAACACAAAATAATATATACTTTGGGGGAAGTTTGTCAACCAACAGCAACTGCGCCCGTTCACCTCTACTCTATGAACACAAAACCAATGCAAGTGAATGGGTGCTGGTTACCAGCATTTTTCCAAATAGCTTATTTATGTTCTTGTGTTAGGTGAACTATTGAAAATCCACCTACTGAATTTTGTAAATCACTACAGGAATCTGTGGACCCTCAGCTCAGTGGGCGGAGTCAGAACATTGTCAATCAAAGTACTTTTAAAGGTTGGGGTAATGTTGTGATTGAGATTAGGGGCGTTTGGGGATACACCTTATATACCATCATATGTAACAATACATATATTTTTGATTAAATTGAATTCAATTTATAGGACTGGGTGGTTTGAATTTATAAACAGTTACGAAACAGCTATTTTTGTTATATTTTTGCTGATTTCTCTAAAAGGCATCTTTTTATTTCTATTCAATAAAAGAATTCTCGAAAGAAATCCACCAAAATAATCCTACTAATTCCTAAAACGCAACACCATATTTCCTCTTCTTGCTTCTCATCTCGCCTGCTGTCACTCTTTCCATGCCATTTAATAGCAGAACAGTTATTAACCAAACTGCCGGGTTGCCATGGAAACATTACACTGCCACTCATGACCAACCGTCTGAGATCAAATAAATATGGAAGCCAACTGGGTTACAGAAGGGTGTACCTGCAAATATTTACAAGCAGTGGTAATATAAACAGAGGGCGAAACATTTTATTTCACACACACGTGTGCATGCACATACATGTGCACCTCCATCCATACATCATTGTAAAAGATTATAAATAGTATATGCATTGTATAAGGTCTCCCTTTTTGGATTTATTTCACCACATCACTCATCGACCAACTGATCACCAAACAGCACTCGAACACTCTATTATTACCACACAACCATGAGTGAAAAGCTTTAAAACTATGTTTGCCTCCAGTAAACAAGCTGAAACAAGGGCCTAAGGCCCTCTCCAGTAGAGAGACAGAACATAATCCCCCACAATCCCCCTGGGCTGGCTGCTAAGGCAGCGTGCAATCGCGTGGCAAGCTAAGCAGAAAGCACGGACACATATTTTATAACAGAACCCCACTGGTCCTACGATGAGTCCAATATATAATAGTGGGGCATACAGGCCCTGCAGAACACAATGTTTAAAATTGTAGAGAATTACAGATGAAATGCCGCCATCCCACTTGAGCAGGAAGAGAGAGCTCTTATGCACTTCAGGTTAAAAATGCTTTAAAAGCAAGAAATGTGACAAGACACATTTTGTGCTGGTACGCTGTAGACATTTCAGCAACAATAAAAGAGCTCTTCACCCTGTAATGCAGAGAGGAGATGATTGACATGTTCTCAGAAGTGCTCTCAAGCAGACCGTACCGGTCGCTTGAAGCCCGAATCCGAGGCAGTCAACTGAAGTGAAACCACTTAAAGACATTTAACCTTGCTCATTCAGTGACAATTCATAGCGGGACACTGATCTGTGAATTATCACATATGAACAAACAGCTGTTGGTAAGGAGATGCATACAGTAAACCGGACAATGATGTACAGTACTGGTGATTCTGCTAAGGTTCAGTTTATTACATTTATGCATTTGGCAGACGCTTTTATTCGAAGCAACTTACATTGCATTTTCCTAAACCTTTGTTCCAATATCCCCTGGGATCGAACCCACGATCTTGGTGTTGTTAGCACCACACTTTACCACTGAGCTACAGGAAAGCTATCCAAGTTTATCAAAGCAACTATATATTGGTTTGTTGAAATAAGCCAGGAGTCGAGAGAGACTTGGTTGTCACCTCTAGCCTTCTTATACCAGATGCATCAATCCAAAGATATGGAAAGAATGTGACAGTTTTAGGTCCTTGGCTGTACTATCGAATTAATGGAAGCAAACACTGTCCCGAAATAATTCAGAGCCTGTTAAACGTTGTGCAGCCTACGGGTCTGAATGAAGGTCAAGGACGATGCTCTGAAATAAAGCCAATATGAAACGGCATTCACAACCCAATTTACTTCGGAAATGTGATAATTTCTGAAAGAAATTGGGTTTTCAGCGAAGTAAAAAATTAGTGGGTCGGGATTAGATTTTATTAATTGGGAATTGATTGGGTTGTGAAAAGAGTTCACTTGGAAGTGTGGTTGGAGAGGTGGGGCTGAAAAATAAGAGGGCTTGGTGATGTCGGTCAAAGAGGAACTTTATTGGCAAAAACTACCAATTAAACATTTCAAAAAGACCAGGAGCATGTATTAATTTATACAAAGTTAATGCATCAGGCTAAAATCCAATCTGTTCTCCATTTACAGTTTTAAAGTGCCCAATATAAAGTACTGTCATGATTCTGCCTCTTTTGGTCATGTTTTATTTATGGCAGGATCATGACAGACCCAATTGTTAAGTGTGAGAGAGACATGGCATTGTTTATTTTGGCATGCCATGTGCTCTCTCCGGTCGAGTCCTTGTTCCCGCCCTCTCGTTTCCTGGTTATTGATTGTTGATGATTTCATGCCCCCCACCAGTTCGCCTCTTGATTTGGTTCCATATTTTAACTCCCTGTGTTTTCTGTTTTCTAGAAAAGACATTGCATCTTGTTCTGTTAGTCTGAGTCAAGTCTAGTCAGTGTAAGTTTATGTCTAGTGTTGTCTTTAGTCTAGTTTAGTTAGTGTACGTTCCTGTTTAGTCTGTGATGATTATCCATCTGTTTAACACCCCCTTGGGTCCTTGTTTTGTGCTTTGTTAATAAATCATTGTTTTTTGCATATGACCCTGTCTGCACTGCACTTGGGTTCTCTGTCCATGCTACTCCTGACCAGTACTGGGTCAATGAAATATAACAACCACTTATCGTGTGGTGCAAGCAATAATATCAATAATTGTATTAAAAATAACATACCAAATTTTTGTGTCTGAAATATCAATCTCTGATACAGTGTTCTTTAATGGTTTGTATTTGTAAAACATTTTTATCCGTTGCATGCAATTTTCAGGAAAAAGATAAAGGCTATTTTTAAGACTAAATGGTTTTGCACATACAGTCTTAAAATTTCGTATGCGTTTTTTCGTATTTGGCGCTCATTTGTAAGGTGTCTCTACATCGTAAAAACGCCTCTCAAAATGCTTGCGACGGATGCGGAAAACTCCGAAAAAAAAAACTCAGTCGAATTTTTTAATGACGGACGAAAATATCGGAGGCAGTGTGTAAATGTGATTGACACAACGTGACGTCATATTCATTTTTACCGTGCGAAAATTTTGGACGCAAATTTTGGACTCAATGTGCAATGGCCTTAATTCATAGATGAAAACACTAAAATCACTTTATATTAATATGTAATCTGCATTTTTGTGTGCACCACATTCTTTATGTCTGAAAAAAATGCAAATTCTATTTTTGTACTTTGAAATTGGCACATGTCGAAAATCCGTACACGACATCATTGAGCCAAACACAGTTTAAAGCACAATAACCCTTTGCAAATGAAATCCATTTATCACCAAATATTTTTGAGTGCTCTCACACAAAGGAACTCGCATCGAGCTCTTCGACGCTCGACCTCACAAGAAAAACACCCCCACATACAAATCACAGACCAAAATGTAAAACACACACATGCATTCCCTACTACTATATTCAATGTGTTAGTTTTAATTTTACAAGCTCGAGATCATACAGCTGCCAAAATTCACTCCTTTATCCAAACACAACCCTGCACAATGAAAACACTCTCCATTCAGAATAACCTTTCAATCTGCCCACACAGAATGTAAGTCTTTCTTCTGGTGCTATTGAATTGAGGGTGCAGGTGGTCTCGCATACCTGCGATCTGTCTTTTTAGAGGTACAAAAACCTGCTAATACTACCTGGAGTACATTTCCACCGGGTCAGGACCTCAAGCAAAACAGACCTTGAAATTGAACCTTGATTGAACCAACGACAGCTTGAACGATACGTGTTTGATTCGAGGTGGGGGGAGAGTAAAATCAAAAGGAAGCTAGTCGAATTACATAGCCTCTGGTACACATAACCATGTCCATGTGTATTTGTCTGTATTTTATTTTCCACAGAGGCTGCAAAAGGGAATGCGAGCCAGGAGTGACTTCTCACTACAGGAATGTAAGGAGACTCTTGGGAATGAAATCAGAGCTGCTGAGAGGGGCAGACGGATCCAGGGGAGGCTGCTGGGAAAACTGAGATGAAGGAGAGGAAAGTAACAGAAGTAGCACTTAATGCTCCTGTTCACAGCTAAACTTACAAGTTCTCTTATTTAATTCAGTCTGAATAAAGCGTTATTAAGACTATTCACACCCAGTATCAAGGTTTGTTTAAAGCAATACAATTGAGCGAACAGCGTTACATGCAGGTGAAGGACCGCCTACTCACCTGTCAATTGTCAATTGTATATTACTACTACTACTGATCACTTTATTAGAAAACATGCAAAATCCAATCTACAGTCTGAACATAAAGTCCACATGTGCAGTACACATGCACAAGAAATGGCGTAGAAGAAACATCACAACTTCAACACTATATTTAAGCGATAGGTTACCCCAAAATAAAAAATTCTGTCAGTTTACTCACCCTTGTCATTTCATGTATGACTTTCGTTCCTCTGCAGGACACAATAAAGATATTTTAAAGAATGTTTTTACCTGGCCATCATTCACACCATCGGTTTGTGTCCATTAGAAGTGAATGGAGACCAGTGCTGTTCGATTACACACTTTCTTCAAAATATCTTCTTTCGGCTCTGTGTAAGAAGGAAAGTCATAAAAGGTTTGAAATGACAAGAGGGTGAGTAAATGATGACAGAATTGTATTATTATTTGAATTATTGTTGGGTGAACTATCACTTTAAACCGTGATCATGTAAGCAACGCTGGTCCAGAACTTCCTGATACAGGACACTAAGCAAACGTTTGAACAAAATACAACCAAAAGTATTTATCTGTACATTTTCTCAAATGGTAAGCAGTGGACAAAATTAAAACAAAGCACAGATTTGCTTTAGATTTTCTAGTCACAACATAATTCTTATATTTTTAAGTTACTATTAGTCTACAGAAAAAAGATTATGTTTTTTTTAAATCACACAACAAGCTACACCTGGAAGTGACTGTCAAAACACAATTTCTGACAGAAAAAATGTCTTTCCTCACAAGCAGACAACAGAGACAAGTCTGTTGAGAAACATGTCAATCAAACATCATAACTGAACCTTTAGCTGAAGCTAACTTCATAAAGGCTTTTTATAGATGGTCACTACCTGGATGATGTAACGCTTTTTAAACCAAGGCAAGTTTATTTATATAGCACATTTCATACACAAGGGCAATTCAAAGTGCTTTACATAAAATGATTGACCAAGAGAAATAAAACGTATCTTCAAAATGCAAATGATTTAAGATCACAGTGCTCAGGTTTTAAATGCACAGCTAAACAGATGTGTTTTTAATCTGGATTTATAAGTACTGTTTGTGAACATCTGATGTCTTCTGGAAGCAGATTCCAGCTACCGTGGTGAAATGGCTAAACGCTGACTCCTGTTAAAATGATCAACACATTATCAAACCTTACATAAATGTAATATTCAGTTTATTCATTTCAGGTTGGGCGTCTGAACAGCTGTCTGCATCCTCACAAAACATCCTGCAGGCACATGTTTAGTCACAGCAATAAGCAGACCCTCTTCCACAGGGACACGATTTAACACTGCAGCCTGCTTTTACAACCTGTGAGAGGAGTTAGCAAAAACAGAGCCTTCCTGGATCAATTTTACTGACTATTTCACTGACGTGCTGAGTGAAGTGTGATGTGGGAGAGCATTAAGAGGAAAAAACAATCAGTGGATTAACAAGAGGAAGTGATAAACTGTCAACAACATATATCTTAATAACCAAAACCCAAGTACATTTACATGAGACTTCTCACCTAATGTGTCTTACTAAGAAAATACAGTTAGTCAGATTTATGCTAGTTGCATATAAGCCTAAAAGTCTGAAGGAAATGTTTACATTTTTAATATGATATGCAAGACAAAATCAACAGATTAAGAAAATGATTCGAATGCTTCCAAATTTGAAGGTAATCTGAGTGACAGGTGTTAAAACAGTATGCGAGTATCTGGGAGGGAACAGGTGTCTGGATGAGGTTTGATTGCCAGCTGTGTGGGCCTGTCTCACAGGTGGAGTGGGTGATCTATACAAAAACACACCCGTTTCAATGAGTGAGGGGTGTGAAATATAAATGGAGAGGAAGAGAGACACGGTTCAGTTTCGGAGTGTTAAATAATGTTGTGCTACAAATTCAGAAACTACAGAAGGAAAAGAGAGGAATATTGTTCCCTGTGATCTTACAGAGTAAGAGCGCCCTCCGCTGTAAAAATTAAGATGTACCATTATAGATGCCTTGCATCCAAAATTTTGTAGCCTAGTGGTTTGGCATCTTTGAAGGCAAATTTTAAATATACGACACATTCAAAATTTTTTCCTTTATGCTCTACAGAAAGGAAGTCATACAGATTTGGAATGACATTAGAGCAAGTAAACAATTAAACGATAATCATTTTGGGGAACTATGCTCATAAATTAACTGAAAGGGACAGTTCACCCAAAAATTCTAATTCTGTCTCGAGTTGTCCCAAATCTGTATGTATTTCTTGGTTCTGACGATCCCAGACAAAGATATTTAAAAGAATGCTTGTAACCAAACAGTTCTTGTCAACGTTGACTCGCATATTATAATTTTTTTAAGTGTCTAATACATACATGGGCAACTTACAACACACCAAATACACAGAAAAACATGTATTCGCGTCATGTTACCCCTTTAAACCTAGAAAAGAATATATAAGCACTGAGGCTTGTAAATGAATTATTTAGAGTATCAAAGATGTTTTTGAAAACCCTCTGCTGTCAAATACGCCTCAGCTTCAGCGTGATTTACACTCGTTCACATCTGCTCTGATAGTAAAACTAACGGCAGTCTGTTTGTAGTGTGCACTTGACCTGCTGTGCCTGTGCTGTGGAGACCTGCGATCTATTTGAACTGCCCTCTGAGGGAGGTGGGGCGAAACGGAGGGGTTGTGAATTTGCAGCATCCTTTAGGCAGGTGTTTCTCAAACTTTTTCTGCCATTCCCAACTTTGGAGGTAGGGAAGGGTTCCGATCCCCACCTGTCCCCAATCGCCCTAAACAAAATGGTAATAAACTTTGTCCACTGTCCGTCTTGGTTTTGTCTGCTGGTACAGAATTTCAGCGGCCATTTAACCTGATCCCAGAAGAGAGATATTATACCTGTGGCCTGCACTTTAAGGTACAGGATATTGCTGGATATTTAATATTTCAGTATTTAAGTTGAAGGCCCAACTGTTAAAAAACACTGAAAATTAACCGTTAAAGGTCCAGTGTGTGATTTTTTGGAGGATCTATCGACAGAAATGCAATAATGTATACATAATGTCTTCAGATGTGTATAAAGACCATACATAATGAAACTTTTTGATTTTATTACCTTAGAATGATATATTAATATCTGTATACACCGCGAGACCCCTTACATGGAATTCATCACGTTGTTTCTAGAGTAGCCCTAAACAGAAAAATTGCTTTACTGAGGTCATTTCGTAAATACGTTGCCTTCTGCAAAGATGCAAAATTATTACGATATCCAAGTCCTGTGTCAGCCGGCGTAGTGCCTTTGAAAGGGAGGGGGGTTGGGTGGAGTGAACCGTTGGATGCAATTCGCAAACTTACCGCAAGATGCCGCTAATTGTCATACACTGGACCTTTAAGTTCGACAAATGTCTCTCCACTACACTTTTTGGTTTAAACCTTATGGTTCTTTGAAGCACCAACAAGAACCATAGAAATGTAACCTTCTAGAATGACAATACCAAAGATCACCTACTGCATCAGACATTTCTGTAATGTCTCATTTTAAAGATTGTCTCACAAAACATGACAACCTGCTAAATAAACACTTCAAAACTGACATGACTCTTATTTGTTCTAATGCGTCTAACAAGCAAGTTATGTCTGAAATGTTTTTCTGAGATCTCTGACCTTTCCTCTGACGTGTTCGGCCGCCGTTTTAAAAAGGCCAAACATGACAGTGAGATCTCGGTGAGTACAACAAAAACTGAAGGATTCACTAGCAGTTCTGTCAGGCTCTGAACAATTCTCACGTTCTTGCCTTTAAAACACACTGGTGGATTCACCTGTCTGTAAGGTTTCTGAAGTGTGAGCATGAGGGAATAATGTTAGATGTGATGTTGTATTATCACCAGAAGTACACTCTTTATGGTTTTGAGTCTATACAATGGAAGTCAAAAGGAGCCAATGTTGTTTGCCTACCAACGTTTTTCAAAGTATCTTCTTTTGTATTCTGTAGGAGAAAGTCACACGTTTGAAATGAAATGAAAGTAATTATTGGGTTAACTATCCCTTCAAGTCTATGGGATCTTACAAACACATCCTTGTCCATTGGGTAAAAAAAACAGTATGGGGTAAGTTACACACAATATACACTCATAACAAACAAAATGAGCAACATTAATAGCTGAAAATTGCGTTCTGGGGTTTGATAAAGGAAACGAAAATAAGACTATAGAACACAAAGAGTCTGTGTGGGTGTGCAGGAACCAGGTTCACGCCTCTCCAGGGAGCCTTTCTAAACTATTTCTTGGCAGCACAAAAAAAAACACAATCTCCCAGAGTAGCGTGGCAGAGATCAGTCTTACTGACAGTAATGAAGACAATCTCTGACCCCACACAGGAAAACAGCATGAAGCAAACCGCTGTAACTAACTGCCACCCGCCCAAATCACACCACCAGACATCTGCGACCACTGAGGGGTCACGGTCTGAACACGGGACCACAGGACCACTTTTTCATCAATACAGAATCACAGATCAACTCCATGACAGGAGCCGAAATGCCTTTTAATGGTTTGACAGACAGATATATATCAAACCCACCCCGTGACGGCCTTCAATTAGAGCTATTACAGGGTGGCAAGGATCAATACATCGTCTGCTATAAATAACAGGAAGAAAAAGGATTAATCTGGTTGTCAGAATACTACAAAGATGAAGCACAGAGAGTTAAAGGTGAGGGACAGTACCACTGAGTTTTGGATTCAGGGCCCTCAGAACAACTTAAACATTTTAACAAGAGCTCATGCTTGGAAGGACAGCGAAGATATGATTTTGCCGAAAGAAAGGACCAGTTACACAAAGTATAGGAGCTTCTGTGTTTTCTCTCGTCGCATGATTGCTTATATGTGACCATGGACAACAAAACCAGTCTTATGGGTCAATTTTTGGCCTAAACTAAAAATGTTCCCGTGCAACTTAAGTTTTGTGATCCAGGGTCACATATATTACTGCATAACAGGTATATCAGATATTAACAGCTCATTACGCAATTGCACTATTCTGTTGTAATTCACCATTTAGTGACAAACAGTGTTAGAAGATTATATGAAGAAACACTTAAAACACCTATTTTTTAAGTTATTTGTTATAAACAATTAAATCACACAATTATGCTTTGTGAAACTCTTACAGCTGTACAGAAATTATGCAAGCACAACATAAATAATATTAAACACATTAACATTTCAAATAAGCTGTTACGTGATAACAGTATCGCTATCAAAAACATGCACTTTGTAACCAGGCCTTGACTATAACTTTTTGCTCGCCAGACATTTAAGAAAACTACAATTCAAATATTATATTCAACCTGGCAAAATGGCTGTCTTACCCGTCACAGCTGAAACTTACCCGCATTTGGCATGTTGGCAAGCCCGGTTTGTAACCAATTTTAAAGTTTCGCCTTTTTTAGGCCCAAAAATGCTGTTGTGTGTAAATGAATGGCCAAAATGGTTTTCTGTTTAACTTTTTAGTTGAAACCCAGTATTGTACAATACAAATTTTAGACAAAAAGATAGCGTTTTGACCTATTGTCATTGCAAGACGTCCCTTAACCTGTCGCTAAGAAACAAGAAAAGGAAAGAAAATAGCCTCGTTTAGCAATAAAGCCAATCTCCTCCTCGCTTGCTAAATTAGCTTTGGGTGAAATAGAGCCAGAGCTATTAATCTCTTCCAGAATTAATCATTTCCGATGAGTAATTTGCACGCTGCACCTGTCTGCAAGCTAATAGAAAGCAGGGCGGGAAATAAGAACAGACAGGCGAACATTAGCTGATGCTTATAACGTGCATCACATTTGGAAAAAGGGACTGACTAGGTGGCCATTAGTTTACGTCTTTAAAACAAACAACCACAGCCATTAGAGAATTAACATTGAATCCACAATGGATAAAAAAAGAATGAATTCGCAGAGAACAACCAGTCCCGCCGGACTCAAATGCAACATATACTGTATATCAAAATAATGAAGGAACAGAAAAAAGCTGGCAAAAATGTATCATTCCACATTAAAATTACACAACCCTTGGTGGTTACATACCTTAGCCTATATGACCTATAATTTTTGCCCTTTATGGTCTTTCATACTCCCCCACATCCAGCAGAGAGACTTACTGACCCAGATTACTTCGGTCTCGAAGGTCCTACAATCTCACCATGTAATTATAGGTCCAATTCAGCCAAGCAAAGCACCTTCAGCACTCTCTAATAAGACCCCAAGCTTACAACATGATCTCCATATAATGCTCTAAGTACGCACTTACGTTGTGTGCGCGGTTGTATACTATATAATAAACCATAAAAAATGGCTATACTATGTAATTTCGGTGAGAAAATGTGTACAGTAAATTAAGGTTTTTGTTAAAAGAAAGCTTTGTCAAGTTCTCTGTCTAGAATCGTTGCGTGTAATTTAATATAAACTGTGGAATGTCAATACATGCGTTTGTATTCTAAATTACTATTCTATTCCATTCCATTAGATCAGTGTACTAGCTTTTAACCAATACACTCATCCATGATAGTCAAATATTCATGATGCTAATTAAGTCAGCTCCATTGTTTTATGCTTTTATCAGTGAAAAACCCCTGTGATTATGCTAAATCTGCTAATTAAACATTTTACACAGTATAGTGCTTCTCGAAAGTAAATGGCATAAAGAGGGAAAATATTCAAAAGCTGTTTTTCAAGAGATTTACAAAATATAAATAATATAAATATTAATATTAGCATCGTTCATTTTGATGATCAAATGCATTTGAACGAAAACGGGTGGATTCAATAATTGCAGATCTCAGTGAGCAACACAATGAAGCTCCATCGTTTCATTTAATAGGAAACAAGGATTCAAGTTACTATAGTACTATACTATTAAAGTATCATGGTACTGCCATCTGATACCACCACTCAGAGGTAGCGCCAGACATTTTCATTGTCCGTAATTTAGATGGACAGGCTTGTAAAAAATCCATCATAATCTATTTTTATCAGTCACTATGGTGCAAGGTTATGTGCTAATTAGCATGTTTGTGACATCATCACTATGTACAATACAAAAAAAGTTGAAGTCGTTTACATATTTAATGTTTCTGTTGTCAGACATAAAATAATTTTAACAGACAAATGTTTATAATCACATATCCAGTCAGTAACAGGTGCTTGTGAACGCTCTTTTGTAATAATTCATTAGTAGGGCTGTGCTTTATTGAGGAAAAATGCGATAGCATGCTAAATAATGCGATACGATATTTATTTTTCTAAAATCTATTTAAACTGTATTAAAATATGTTTAAAAATTATATACCAACATATGTTTTAGGAAAAAGAAAGCTTAACTACAACTTCTGAAAGTTTGCTGAAAAATACTGCCATATCTTCGAGGTGCTTCTTCGTTTTGGCACTAAATCGTCAGCAGCAGCTTCAGATGTCTCGGGATGGCTCATATTTGCTCGCTATAAATGCTTTGCGATGCGGATTCGCACGCACGTATACCCCAACTAACATCCGCTTGGCAGATTGATACTACTATCCCCATCGACCTAAAACTTTGACCATACATAACTTTTCGAATATTTAAATAGCCAATTTATTGCAAACCATTGCGATATGTGTATTGCGATATTTCGATATATTACACAGCCCTAATTCACTCACAAATAAGTTTAAGCTGCTGTTGAGTAATGAATGTGTTGCTTCTGCAGCTCATTGAACAGAAGAGACGCGAAGAGACATTTTTCCAGTTACTTGGAAAACTTTAGGTTTATCCAAATGTTGCTCTCTGAAGGAAAAAGTCTGTAAACACCTCACCACTGTGCGCGCCTGTGTGTATGTGTGAGCATGCGATGCATGGGTCTGATTAAGTGAGAGATGTATGCATTGCAGAATCGTATCCAGAAACCACGCCTGTAACAATGCTATCCCCGTGTTATTATGAAAAGAGACTTGCAGTTCATTTTGAAACTATGGCGAAACAAATTATGGTGGGCCTGGGCCATCATAGTCACATGCCTTGTTTATACACGAAACTGGCTCCACACCGTGGACCTCCAATGAGCCCATCCAAGTTTTTTTTTGAATATGCGAGGCATTTATGAGTAATAATTGGGAAACATGCTTACTTTCCTCGGTCACTTACGATCATGGTTCTGATGAAAGGAAATTATTGGATGCTGGCAACTTGACAAAGGGGAATTATAAATTGCCCTCATTGACGGACGGACGGCCTTTAGATTTTTTTGTTTTTTTTAATTTGGTCACCTGTCCTGCCACCACTGCATGGTTGAACTATACCGTTTTTGTAGGAGAATTAAAAAATCCCACACTTGATCATGCAAATAAAAAGTCTCAATTCTTCCACCAGTATTAAATATTTGAAGATCTTCACTTTTCACCAGCATTGTATTCGAAGACCTCTCTCTCTCTCATTCTGATGAGAATCAGGGACATCAGAAGACAGAGGGTGAGTGGAGTGCTATACATAATGTGCTGGATGCTCTCATCTCTCAGCTGGAGAGCAGCCAGAGTCTTCTGAAGAGTAAAAAATCCCATGGAAAGTTGATCGAGACCGAGTGGAATGCCGGAATCCTAATGGAATACGGAGCGGATTGTGAATTTAGAACGGAACATCACTGATGGAACGGAAATAAATATTTCACATGCTACCTCTCTGCTGGGAACAAATACTGATGAGGAAACTCAGAAGGCATCAATAACCACTTTCCTACATTGAAGTCATTTAGCTTGACCTCAGGAATCTAAACCATTTCATCCTCTGCAATAACAAGATTACGTCTCAAAGCACAAACACTATAATCTAATTTTGTCATGAATTTTAAGCACGAGAAACATAAGAGGGATGATTTGTTGCGAGATTGTTTGTAGGATCTGCCGCTCTTGGCGGCACCGTTACATGAAAAATAATCGCGGTCAGGTCTGACCTCTTATTCTTTCAAAGCTCTGACAGGAAAAACATCATTACTGCCCCCTTCAAGGCCAATTGATGTCTCGGTCTTGAGGCAACACGTACACCATGCGAGAGCTCTGAATTGAATTCTCGCCGTCACAACACCGGCTCATTTCGAGCAGCCAGGGTGAATCAGCTCAGGGCTGGTTTTCATAATGGAACCATCCATTTCCGTCAGGATTAATTATTTACGTTTTTCATAAACCCCATGATTTCCTTCATTTACACTCCGCTAGCTGGATGAAAATCAGGGCCGTGTAAACACAGCTAATAAATTAAGCTCAAATCCTCTGCCACATCGCATTTGCCTCTGATTGTGTTTGTTTACGTTCCATCTGGTTGAAAAAAGAGTAAGTGGAGGAAACTCGTTCACTGGCAAATTGTTCCAACTAATGAATTCTATTTCAGCTCCCTCCCCATGCAGCCTCTTCCAGCGTTTTTTTTTTTTACCGAAATCAAGCTCTGGTACAGAGAACAAAACAGTTTTTGGGTTCCACAGACGGTTACGAAAGGCGTTGTTCTGAAAATCATCAGGAAAATCTTGTTTACAGGAGCCTGAACAGCTGATCTACACTCACAAATGTGCATTTATACGCAAATTCGGAGCATACTCCAGTTATTTGCATGTTAAGTAAACAAACGGAATAGATGGAAACTGTTCACGCACACTTTATCGCTATCGGTGAAATAACCGTAATTAGCTTTCAAAAGCAGCTGATTATAGCCGTGATGCTAAAAAGGCTTAGAGTAGAAAAAATCAACTGTAAAAAACATCTTTTCAAGTACAGTTTGGAGCAAACTACTTAATTCACATCCGAATAAGCAGGATTCAGTGCTGGAGGTGACGGCATCAAGCATTGAGAAAGAAGTAACGTGACTCAATAGAAGAAGACTACACTGTAAATAAAATCTGTAGAAATTACAGTATTACTGGCAGCAGTGTGCCTGGAATTTACTGTAGATTTTCATTGATGTATTTTACTGGCAACAGTTTGTTCAAAGAAAAATGAACATTTAACATTAGCAAGTCTTTATCTTTACAGAAATATTTAAACTAACAGCCTCAAGCAAAGCATTGTGGGAACCAAAATTTGAAAAAAAACACAAAATGGTGGATGGTTCTTTATCTTTGTAAAAACTGTTGCCAATAAATATAAGTTACTGGCAACTAGCTACAGTGTATGCACGGGAGACGTCTACAGGTTTAAAATGAATAGTTCACTTAAAAGTACAAATTCTGTCATCCTTTATTCACCCTAATGTTGATCAAAACCTGAAGAAATGTCTGGTTTTGTGTTCATAGGATGGATGTCAATGGAGGCCAGTGTTGTTTGGTCACCAACATTCTTAAAAATGTGTTCTTTTGTGTTTTGTAAATGAAAAAGTCATTCAGATTTGAAATAAAATTACAGTGAGTTAGTAAACGATGAAAGAGTTTTTAATTTTGGATCAAACATCCCAATAACCCTGAGGCAAAAACCTCAGAGTAGTTCACTTGCAATACATGAAGGTCATAAACCACAACCGGCTGGAAAGGAAAAGGAAGGAGACAAAAGAAAAGGCTAAAAGTACAACCGCAAAGATGTTTTGATAGCGCTAATCAGCACCAAGCCAAGTGTTCACATTTGTCACAAACATGAAATCCTTCAGGAAACCGGAGCAGTGAAAAGCTTTTTGAGATTGAGAGGCTGCTAATCTTCAACACATTTTCTTTGTCCAAGAATGAAATGCAAGCCTCTCCTGTCCAGCTTTGGAAATATCGTGACATGGGATGTCATTTTCCTCCCTACTGTAGAATTACAATTTTATTCAGGCCAGCCGGCAATGGCTGTATTCCAAAAGTGGGTGAGAGCTGCATCGCTTTAAGAGCTACACCCTCATAAGTGCCTAATAACAAACATTCTACAAATCTGTACACCACACAAACACCTATATGAAGACACATACAGACACAAAACCTACACAAGTTCACAATTTGGCCCTTGCTTTTATCCAGAGTCAATGTACAGCAAGACTGAATCCTGTAAATAATTTATAAAAGGACTGAGAGTTGAAAGAGAGAGATAAACAATGAATAGAGAGTGAGAGAGGAAGAGCACTTGAGAGCAGCCGTGTACGGCTCCATCATTACCTGACACCTGTCAGGTCATCTGATGATGTCGAACCACTTCAGAAGCATCAAAGGACAGCTCGACCCAGCCATCACTCACACAGCCTCAATATCAGAGCAGTCATTACAGAGGTCAAAGGAGACCTCACACAGGACTCATGTTGAATTTTGTATGTTTCGTTTCTTAACACTCAATACCTATAGTATAATCTAAGTGCAAATACCTATAGTATAATCTCCAAATACAAGTGTGGGCCAAATATGCATTCTTGTCTACAATCAATCGCTATCACAAGAATTCATACTAACACAAGCAGTGCCATTTTTAAAGACGTCAAGTTGTTGACACTAAAGACACAGATTGTAATTAACTAGATTTACAAAGTGCTGTAGACAATAGTCTCTCGTCTCTGTACATCTGTTACAGTATTTATTCTAAAACTAATTCTGTTTCCCTCTGGACTCCAAAAAACTGACAGCTTCAGGAGCTCCACACAGCAGTGACTAGGCAGACGCTTCCTGTCAAGCATGGAGTGTTAAACTGTAATGTCTTCATAACGCAGAAAAAAGTGGGGATTAAGACGGGGGCGAGATAAAGACGGGTGTCAGGCAGCTGAGAAATAAATAATGAAAGAGAACAGAATGTTTTCTAGTCATTAACACATTACCACTGTTTGACAGAGAGGGGGGGAGAGGGAGAGAGAGAGAGAGAGAGAGAGAGAGAGAGAGGGAGAGAGGGAGAGAGACGCAGTTGGTCGAAATGATGTTTGTATGTCAGGGAGTATTTCAAAATATTTAGATCAAAATAAGAATTAAATGCCAAAATAGCTTCTTCTGCTACTTAAACATCAAGAACAAATAGACACATTACAATTAAGATAAAAATGTTGTTTATTCTGGTATTGGTGGTCAAATGTTATGTACTTTATTCATATGCATTGAATCACAGGCGGTTACTTGATTTTGGGTAAAAAGGATCAAAGAAAAGTTCTGATAAAAGTTAAGTATCTATTCTTTGCAGATACAGTATTAACTGGCTTTGATCTTTAAGTGTGACTGGTGACTTGAATCTAATATATCTTGCTATTATTAAACAGAAGTTTTTTGTTTCTGACAAAGGCTTTAGTTAGAATCTTGTATTTAGCTCTTTTAATGCAGGCATGGAAAAGATGCTTTTCTCTACACAAGAACTCAATCCAGAGAAAATCACAAAGGAAAACATATGTCAAAACATTTTGATTTCAACAAACTGTATCTACCTAGGAAGGCAACAACACAGAAACAAAAGAGATAAAGACACGGCCCATCTAAACACAAACAGCCCCTTAGAACAAGAGCACGTCTTCACACCGCGGCATAACAGCGCCTTAAAAGAGGAAACGTGAGACAGATGGAGATTGAAAGAAGCACATACAGCAACGGGAGGAATCAAAGATGAAGAGATGCGGTGTATTTAATGAGGTGGAGGAAGCCAGAGAAAGACAAACATACTTCTGAACGTCTGTCTGTCTGTCTGAGTTTCAGGAGAAGACTCAATGAAGTGGAGCTCTGGCCCTGCAGGATGGGAATTTAAATAACCTGCTCTGATACAAAATTTACTTGAATCTTGGCATGACATCTGTGAAGATCTGAAGCCGAGTATATCATCCGCTCCTTCCCCACTGCGAGGAATCAAAACTTGATTCATCCAAGCAGATTATTAATTATACTCTATAAATAATTTATCAGTTTGTTAAATGAATTGTTCAACAAAAATATGACAATTCTGTCATTATTTACTCCTCTTGTGTCGCTCCAAAATGCTGCTATTTTTGGTGGCTGGCTCATGAAAGCAGAAGAATTTTGTCATTTTACAGCTCTAGTTTTATCATTTTTTGTAAATCTTTAACTGATAACACCTGTTTTCCGCTGAATTGAGGGAAGGGGAGATTATAAGAGCATAATGACTTTTATTTTAGTCTGTCCTTCACAAATCAAATGTGCATGAGTGGAACGTTACATAGTGCTTTTATAAGGTTTGACAAACATGGTCACTACAATAAACGCTGCATATACTCATTCTTAAATACATCTCCTTTTATGAGAAATAACAGCACAGGTTCAAAAACACACAAGTGTAGGTAAAACATAACAGAATTAACATTTCTAGGTAAACAACTCCATCAAAAACGATTTAACCCTTTGTAAAGCAAGTACATTACGCCCAATAAAATCAAAACACGTACACAAATACCCAGAACACATGGCGTGACTCAAAAAAGGGCCACAGCCTGCACAGATTCACGCTGAATTTGTGCGGGATTAACAAATTCTGTTTATTTGATTTCTTCTTCCAAACCGAGAGGCATTTAAATGAGACCTGAAAATGGGTACATGACCGTATGTGCGCATAAGGAGATGAGAGCGAGAGAGAAAGAAAGATCGGGACACGAAATCCTTCGCCGCCTCCCATTAAAAGTCTGTGTGTGATTATGGAAATGAATCCCACACATAGACTCCAGCATGGTTCATTGATTTCTGATGGCCGTCTCCCAATCCAAGACAAACTCAGCCTGTGCCAAAACAAGCGGGACAGGAGAAGCCCTGCTTTCAGCTCTAAACCCAAAGCCACTGCACTCTACAGGGACAATAAAGTGCTGTTCTATTGCCATTCTTGTTCACAGACATTTGTGCCATACGGTGTAATCCAATCATAGGGCTTAATCTCCAATCAGGTATCAGCCCCGCCATGAAGGAACCAATGAACGTTATACCATAGCATGCTACATCAACAACAAATGATCCATTAATGCACAATAGACTTGTTACTCACAGCATGTTTTGTGTTAAGAGATCAATGCTACTGTGCAAAAGTAAATGAACAGAGTTGAAACAGTACAGTGAGGTGAGCACAATTATTCACGGGTGAACAGCGACACCCAGCGGCAACCTGTATAAACGCATCCACAAAGAGGAAACGCTCGTCTGGCTGTTCCAGATCAAAAATTCATGTCGAATCCGCTTCTTAAACCCCACGGCTCATGTTTAATTCAAAACCCACCTGCTTACACTCATGTCTGTGGTGCTCGACAAATCTTCAGTCGTGCTGCTGCAGGTAATCTAAATACTGAAATATTCACGAGCGGAGCTGCACGCGCGCGCTGTCAAAGCGTTGCTTCCGGTCACGTGTCGGCTCCCAGGTTAACTTTAAATCTGCCCTAAGAAACGTTTACTTCTAACTAGCTTTCAGTAAAATTTAATCTGTAACTTAATGAGGTTTTACTGCAAATATGTAATAAAATATATACATTTCAATACAATCTAATTTAGTGGAAGATTATTATTTGAATTTTTATGGATTTTTAGCTTTGATATTTTGGTGGTTATGGTAAACTAAGGTTGGTGCATTTAAATGGAAGTATATTGTTTTCCGCAATTTTTATGACCTTTTAACTTTTACATTCGTGACCATCTTAGATTTTATTTTTAAATACAAACAATTCTAGTGTTAAATAATATCTGGAGGGGAAAAAACAGTGATTAAATACACTTTTGTATCATGTTGCTCTAGATGTTGTTTATATAAAGATGGACAGCTATTCGGGCTTGATTGATTTGGGCTTAATGAGAAAAGGTGATTAACATTTGATGATTTAAACATGTCATATCCACCTACAGAGGCTTTATGATGGTCTACCGCGTCAGAACGCTTTCCACGGAGGGCGGATAATTCACAGCATGAGAAACAGGTATTAAAGGGCCCTGAACAGTGATTGGATCCACCCTTCATTACCTGGGCTCAGCTAAACACTATAACTGTCCATTTGCTGTAATGAGGTTTGACGATTATGAGGTTAATAAAGAATAATTTTGACAGGGTTTATTGATATGGTTGGAAATTAAATGATTGACTGGCTCATTAAAGTTAAGAACCTTGAAGTGCAATTACTTGTGAAATGAATTGACCTTCACGAGTAAGAAGATGAATGTCCAGCAGAGAGGGAAATAAAGGCATGAGGTGTCTGAGATACGTGTATAAATGTTGAAAATGTCCCAATACAAACAAATTACGGATGGAGATATCAATAATAATGTAATGTACCTTTCTTCTATTGTACAAGTTAGACAGGGCTGCACAACATGGGAGATAATCTAAATCACAGACGATCATTTCTGTGATGAGAGATCCCAGAATAGCACGTGCCCAGGGGAGGTCTTCTCATTATGTCATCCTGAGAACAGCTACAAATATCTCATTCAGAAAACATGATACCACACCTTTCCATGACAACCTCAATCTTCGTTCAGTAACGCTCCCGTCTAAATCTAAAAGAACATTTAAAGAAAACTAAATGCATGATGAGAAGTTAAGACAATGATCGCCAGGCTACAAACTCAGGTAACATTCCCTCACTGGGAGAAATACAGACTTTATTTACATTCCCGTAAACAATATTACTACGTATTAGACATTTTCACTGTTAAACAAACATTTTCAACCAAGGAGTTTACATCAAGTGTATTTTTTTTCTCCAGTTGTGCTACATTTGTTGATTTTCTGTTTGTATTCTGATCATGTTTGGATAAGTACCTCTAAAGAGGTTATTGGGATTTTGATTGGATTTAGCTGTAACCGCGCTACGGTGTGTGAATTGATGCCCGAACAAGCCCATTTGGCACGATATGAGATCGCCATTAATGATGGCTGGGCACTTTTAATGGATTTCCCAGACACCCCATTAAACCGGGCTTAAATCTGCAGGTCATTCGATGTGCGATAAGTGCTCTTTCTGCCGTCCAGAGTTTTTAACACGCTTTTTAAAAATACAGCCGAGCACAAATTTCTTTCTATTGATTTTTGGTCTCTCGCTTGATCTTTTCTGTGCCTGTGGTGGGGGGTGTGTGTGAAGCTTCTCATTTAATCTCAAAGTCTTTATTTTTGGATCGATCTGATGTTAGCTGGACAGCTAAGCTAAATCATCACTCAATAATCAGACTTGTTTCCTCGGTTGTAAGAGACCACCTTAAGGCCCTTATGCTTAAGGATAACTATGACCGTGCTTTAGGTCTATTGTTGTATGCCATTTTCAAACAGATTTACTTTGTCATGCATTTGGCACTTTTAAGCAACTTGCGCTGCATTAATTCTATACATTTTTACGAGTCATCCAGCAGCAATGCGAAAGGCTGACAGCATGAAAAGACAATTGAAAACGGATAAAAATCCAAGTCAACTTTTGTAGGCCTACTTTTAAATACATGTAAAAAATGATTAGCATCCTTTCTGTTATTTTGACCTGTTCATCCAGTTAACAATTACTGCAAATAAATGCAAATAAAAACAATATTTTGATTTGAAATTTGGGAGAAATGATGTTAGTAGTTCACAGAATGAAACATAATAAATAACCTATAATAAACACATACCTATAAAAAGTAAATTCATATAGATTGACACATATGGTGCATCCCTAATGTGTTTTTCACACATACATATATCATTAAGAATGTAGTATCACTTGTTATGTGAACCCATTTAATATGCATAAGTATAAAAAGAATGAGTGGAATTGAACTCTGCAGTCTGCCTCAAATTAGATCTTTAACAATACGGGTATCTTTATTTAAAGAGTGCTGATCTTACATTGCGTCCATTATCTGATTTCATTAATGAAGTGCACTTTAGCTAGGTTAACAGTTAACACCCATTCACAGCTCTGCAGTAATTGAACATATGAGTCTATTAAAAAGATGCCCTATTGATGCAGTATTCGCATTCATCAGTTGTGAATCTAGATAGTTTAACGATCACATTGAAGAAATACATGATTTAAGAGAACTGTATCTTCCATCAATATGCGAGTAGTTGGGAGTTTTAAAGGCATATTCCCTAGACGCTCTTAAAAATTAAGCGTGTTTTTTATCGTAGAGATTTGCATAAGACGCCTCAGTAAAATCTTTTATGATACGCGCCAGGCATTGTCTGTATGCGCGTGTGAACGGTGACATTTCAAAAGCTCTGTGTATTAACTCCCCCCTTCGTGCATCACGCCGCTTTCATTATTTGAAACGATGTAAAACGCGGGCAGACGTTTCGCCGGAAATTACAGCCTGTGTGCAAGATGCTTGTCGACACAAATAGGAGCCTTTGAAATGAGAAACTAATGGGTTGTGCTGATGTTACTGAATTAAGTGGCAAAAAGTCCACACTAGTTTAAGAGAGGCCCGTTCAACAGTAAAGCTGTTATCAGACATGCTCTAGGGTTTACGTCGGTGTCCTTATCAGTTTATATCAGACTACAGCTGTGAACAGACAGATGTGTCACTTCAAAATGACTTTTTTAGTAAGTTTATCTTTTATGCCAACTAAAAGATCATCGCTAGGCTGTCTCACACCTGAGGTTTCGATAAATGTGCATGTCGGCAATTCCATGCAAATGTCCTTAAGATAAAACAACGATGGGTTTTCACCATACTGATACATGTCACAGACCTTTTTGAACCCAAACCGTAACTCTTCTTCTGACAGCAATTTTTTAATGTCTGTTGTTCACTGGGTCTGAGATTTGCGGCGGACGGTGATCGCATTTGCATCTGTAATCGATCCTTTTGCGCCATTGGAATATCTGTATTTTTGAACTACATTGTGACTTCTTGTATCTTGTGTTTTATATTACAATAAATAAAATGCTACTTGCTTAAACTGCCTGAATAGCGTCATGTAAACTGGGCGTTAAACTTAAATCAAACCCGACACGTCATCCTATCAAATTATTTCTTATTTACATTAAAATTCGCAGCCTTGCACGTCAAAAAACGAAGGCAAAGGGGTACCCTGTGCGTTAAAAAGTGACGCAGATGGGAGCTGACCGAGCATCAATATGTTATGAGTCGGGAGTGAGAATGTGTTGCAACAGTTCGTCACCAGCTGATCTACAATAAGACAAAGATCATGTGTAATGTCATAAATCTTTGGCTATTTTTAGCTCAGAATCAGAATTCACAAATACTTTGGCTTTATATGTACAAGGAATTTGCATTGGTGTACTGGTGCATAGCACAGAATGCACAGAAAAATATATATTTTTTATAAGAAAATGTAAGATTTAAGTATTTTTTTAAAGTATTATTGAGTGGTACTTTCCAAGGCCTCTTGATTCTAGTCCATACTATGAAAGGGAATTTGAACAAACTCCTAACAGGCAACACTCCTATTTGTTTGTAAGGCACTTATCTCTGTAATGATGCTCACAATAGCATTTAAAAGGTGCCATGCGAGTTCATCATTTTCATTTACAGCCGTCTTTAGTTCATACTGGCACTATACCACAAGTACATCATTTCCCAAAAGCCCCATCCAAATGCTTTTCAAAAGCACACAGACGCACATTCATCCACTGCCACAAAATCCTTGCATCAACTCTAAATCCCCCCTGATGCGACAACACCGAGACCAGCCAGTATTTACTTCCAGCTCTGAACGCACACGCACAGTTCTGCTCGGGTCATCCCTCAATATGCCAAACAACAGCGTGATCACAGCCCACAGAGTTAGAGACATTAAAGCAAACTAATGAGCTTCCATTTATTCTGCCTGCCGAAGCTCCAGATAAAAATACACTCTGTACACTTTTACACTTATTATATAGAATAATAAAAGAATCTGAAGCTTGACCTGATATGCCTGTTGTATGATGGGTAAATCAGAGGTGAACCACAAGGGGTGGAAATGTATTATGGAAACAGATAGGAGCATGATGTAAAGATTGGGATGAGATAATGTGTCGTATGTAAATGCAAAGAGTATGGATGGAGTTGAAAAATATGGATTAGAGGCAGGTAATGATGCCAAGGGTCGATACAACCAGGGGGTCCTACAACAACTTTGTGCCAATCCGAGCTGCCTTCCAGTCCGATTAAGATCATCCGCACCCCCTGAATTACAGGTTAAGCCTGGAGGAGCAAAACCGTAAAGAACCTTTTTTTAGAGCTTCTAAAAATTGACATCAATCACTCCGTGTTTCTCTTCAGGGTCTATTTCCACTGGGTGCTTGATAGAGCTTTTCAGACTGCACTTTATTTTTGTCGTCAGTGTGAGCACTCGTCCAGGTTACGACAGCTGTCGGGCTTGATCTACAGCCTCGGGCCGCTGCAGTAATGTAGACCAAATGGCCTGAGTCGCCTGCGATAATGCAGCCATTCTGAAGGAAATTGGAAATCAATTCTTGTCATCACTACAGATAATTCTTCCTCTTTTCTCCTTTCTTGTTGATCAGAAGGCAGACCTAAAGACCGATAGACTGAGGGATGAGTGTGTATGTGTGTCCAAGGTGTTATTGATAAATATATAAAACGCACAGCGATCGATTCCAATAGAAAACATGGCAGATCTGAGCAATTAGAAAGAATCAATGTGAACAGCCTTTTGAAACGCATTATTTTTCTGCATTGTGAAATATTTAGGAATAAAATAGGCATTCGGTGTAGGACCGGACAGATTTCCCATTTTATAAAATGGAGCCAGAACTAAATAGCTGTTTTGTTGATTGTTGTCATCATTTTACCCTTGTCATTTAAAATCTGTATGTGACTAATGAAGATATTTTGAGAAATGTCTCGGTGCTTTTTTGTCCATACAATAGAAGTCAACCTACATTCTTCTAAATATCTTCTTGTGTGCTCTGGTTTGGAAGAACATGAGGGTGTGTAAACATTTTTAGGTGAACTATCCCTTTAATAGCGTGAAAGGCCTGAAATGCATCATTCACAATAATCCAACAACATTGTATGAATCAAGTCAATAGGGTCATTTTGATTTCATGTGGACTTTAAAGTGATCTTGTTATCATTCACTCACCCTCTTGTCATCTCAAACCTGTATGACTGTCTTTTTTCAGCGGAACACAAAATATATTTTACAACATTGGACCCCACTTACTTACTTGTGTCTATTAGAAGTGAATGGGTTGTAAAGTAACCAACGATCTTCAAAATTTCTCCATTTGTGTCAGCAGAAAAAGAAAGCAATAGAGGTTTGAAATGATAAGAGGTTGAGTATATGATGACAGAACGTTCATTTTTAGGTTAATATCCATTTCAGTCATGGTGTAATATAGACACACATTTGCATGCACACACACACACGATGAATCACTCTGCCGTTTAGGCCTTCTACAATTATCATCCTGATTTACAGCTGTGCAAACAGATGTCCTCAGGGCTGAATTTGACCCCAGCAAAATTAATTTATAAATATAGAATGACAAAAGGCACACCTCATTTCTGTCCTCAGGGTACAATCCTCATAATGAGTTTCTTAACATAATTATGAAGAATTTGAGGCCTCTGCAGCATATTTTAAACGCTTCAATTAGACTGTTATGATTGAGTGCCTTACTATACACTGCTTTGCAAATCATTTGTTTCATTCTGTTTGGCAAAATCGTTGTTATTAAAAATGGAATAATGGAAGGAATTGCTTTCCTGTAGTTGAGTGGTAAGAGCATGGCGCTAACAATGCCAAGGTCGTGGGTTCGATCACAGGGGTTTGCACATACTAAGAAACAAATGTATGTGATAATGCATTTGATAATATTTGGATAAAAGCGTCTGCCAAGTGCGTTAATGTAAATATAAATCTGAATAGTTCTCCCAAACTAGACACAACTGACAAGTTCGATTTTGGTGGTACTCATAGAGCTCTAAAAGCAATGCAAGGGTTAAAAAAGCATTGAGCTTCATGGTTTGCTGGGAAAAGATGAAAAATATTTTTTAAACTACGCTTCCCATTTGTCAGCTGTGAGCGGAGGATCATGTCTGGCTGGTGGCTGGAAAAGGATGTGGAAAGCTCCGCCGGGAAAAGAGAAAACATCACCGCTCGTCTCAGTTCTATCCCACAAGAGACTCAATGCTCAATATTAACTGTACCCAGACACGCACACCCTCCTGCAATTCATTGTCAATATGTCCCCAAGCCCCCTCCTAAAATAACCCACTGCTGTCAGGTGTGATAAAAAACAGCTGGTACGCAACAAGACAGAGAGGATGAAAAATTCCTGCCTGTTTGTCTGTAGCGTTACCGGACTTGTAAATCCGCATCCTCGTGGGACGGCAGGATGCATCCGTCATGCTAATTGGGATTGTTTGTAAAGCTAAGCTACATTGACAAAATTTTCTTCCTTTGTCTCTTTGGTCTGAATTAAACACAGGCGCGGGTGAATCGAAGTTGTCATGGGTGTTTAGAACGTCTGTAGGGCTCAACTCTGTGTTTACAGAAAATACACAGAGGAAGCTGTTTACAGTAAAGCAAGACATTTTGAATTGAGGTAGAGTTGTCTACATTTTCTTTTGTCACCAGTGAGAAAAAACATTAAGGATGAGACAGTTTTCGTTCATAACTGTTCAGACTGTTCTGAAATTGGGCCCTTAAAAGGAAAGTACAGCCAAAAATGAAAATTTTGTGGTCATTTACTTAACTTATACTCATGTTAGTACAACATGAGGGTGTATAAATGATGACTGAATGTGAGTTTTGAGGATACCGTTCCTTTAAACAGCAAGTCTTTACTATTACTAGAAAAAGCAATGCTTCTTTATTAACAACAGAAATTAGTCTTTGTTTAAACTCTTTCGCTTTCTCTTACCCTCATAAGCCTAATAAGCTGTATTACCTTTGAATTCCCCGTCTGAAGGAAGACACTGAAGATTTACCCACCAGAGCCCGAGGAGGGTCACCGAGCCCCTGAGGTCTCACCATACGGCGACTGGAAACTAAATCAAGCCGGCCTTAAAACAGAGAGATCTTGTTAAACTTCCTGAACAAGTATCCAAGAATAAGTTAGGGGACCCAAGAGGCCCCTCATAAACAGTGAAAGCACACGGCTGTGTTTGCCAAAGAAAACCGAAGGCTTAGAGGGGGAAAAAGTCAAACTATACAAGAGCTCCTCTTTGCCAGCTCAATGGAGCTTACAATAAAGAAAAGCATTTTTTAAATAAGGTAGGGACTGATAGGATGTCCTAGGGTCACAAAAATAATTTGGATGAAAATATTCTCAGTCTGGAGTTTCATGCTTGAAAGAAAAGCAAATGGCTTTTTGTAGGGGAATGTACAGTATGATGTCAGAGGAGGGACGACTGGGAAAGGAAATAAAGTGATGTTACTCATATCATTCTGATCATGCTTGAAACCCTCAACGGCAACTGGTGTGATTTCCAAATGCAACAATATTCATCTGTTCATTATTAAATGCATTACACAGCACTCTGGAACGCTCAATTGTGATTGGTCGATCACGGCAATCTTCCGTGAAAGAATTTTGTACAATGATTGTTAAATGGTATACAGTAATTGACTATTGTCCTAGGCAACTGATTTTATAGCTTTACTGTAGCATAATGTCCTCAGTCTCTTTATTCTCACATTATAAAACAATTGGAACTAAAATCGATATTTAATGACCATTTATTTATTTTTAAATAGCTGTAGTGTTAATAGGATAATGTACAGTCACATGGTCATTATGAAATAAAAACCCAGAGAGCATGATCAGGACGCTGATGCCAAGAAAATATAAAAACATAAACAGTTGATCTGTGCAATCGGTACCTTAAGATATTAATATAATAAAATTGGCCTGACTCACTCATATCAATTTGGACTTCCATAAAACCAGTTAATTTACATAAAATGTATTTAGTTTAATTAATAGTGCTAAATATTTTACAGTGTGCTCTGATTTACACTTTTATAATGAAAGGTAGGAATGACAAAAGAGCTCTTTTACCATCTCTCATGGCCTAACCCCCTCTCTCTCTCCCTCATCTGACTGTGCACTTGAGCGCTCGCAAATATACCAGTCTCTGAATAAAGATTATAAATAGTGAGAAACACAGACAAACATCATTTTCCACAACTGTGGTCCCTCGGTTGAACTGTGAGAGAGCAGAGCCATCAGGGTTAGAGTCATGGGAGAAGAGATTGGCTGTTTTTTTACTCAGAACATATTGACTGTCCCTCAGAGGGCCACTAACTTGATCTACTGAAACATTTGATGCTCTAAACACACAGACCTGTAAGTGTGAGCTCCTTTCCTCCTACAGCAAAAGGGATGAGTAATAGTGCAAAGGACAGGAGACCTGAAATATGAAAGAAAACGGTCATTGAAAGTCCGCATTTCTTGAAAGTGTTTTGGTGAGACATGGGGGGGTGAAAAAATGTTGATGCATGTATATTAGATGATCAAAGGTTATAAACTTATAAAATATGGGAATGAGAAGGCAATGTCTTTTTTCCATTTTTCATGTTATTTTTACACCTCACATGTATATCTGCAGTCTATTTCAGACTGCATTTCATAAGTACGTGAAATTTCTGTAAATATAGTAATCAAATGTAATACACGTTTTTAGTGTATGCAAAAATAGTGGCATGTATCATCAACAAAGGGGAAATTAATCTAATCTGCTTTGGGAACCTTTCAACAACACAATAAAGAGGATTTTTTTTTTCTTGAGCAAATAAAGTTATTGTTTTCAATATCAGTCCAGCAGAACCTGTTTAAAATATATAATTCTTATGCGAGTTTGACTGCGGTGAATTTGAGGTTTCTCAGCTGCAGACATAATAAACAACACAAACAAATAGTTTTATATATGTTTTTGAGTGTTAAATAAAACCTGCCCTGATAGCTTGAAATATTAAACTTGTTCTGTATTACTATTATTATTCGAAAATCACACAAAGCTGGGTGAAAATCATCTCTGGTGCGGCTCATAAGAACACACACGCAGTGCACGCACACACTTTAACATGCACACATATTCACACAGTGCATGTGTCAAAAGAGCAATTACACGCCGGCTTGGTTCACGAAGACAAATGTAGAGCATTTTTCAGAAGCCGATTAACAGGCTTTTTATCACAGTTAAAGCCGAAAATTTCGTTTGCAGGTTTTAAAGAGTGCACATCTTTTTTCCTCAAAGAAATGCTTAACTTTTTAATAGGGGCAATTCCTCTCTCTGCACTTGGCAACAGAAGACTTAACATCGCAAAATATCACAGTCATATTTCATGTCATGCAATGATTTTAGCAGTAAAGTATTTGAGATGATATGACAGACAAAAAATTTTCAGGAAATTAAAGTGCAGCATTCCAATGTGAGAACAAATGGCATGAATACGTGTTTTTCTGTGTCTTTGGTGTGTTATAAGTTGCCCATGCATGTATTAGACACGTAAAATTGCAAAAATGAAAGTGTCGGAACAAAAGATGCATTTAATCTAAAAGCGAAAGCACACCAGGCCTGCCTGAAACGCCTTGTGTAACCACAACCCCTAAAAATCTACGTCAGTATGTAACACGATTCAACTAAGACCGCCCATGTGTATACGCAAGTAAGGTGGGTGTACCTGTCCGTACAATAGCTTTGGAAACCTGATGTTCCAAATATGGCAAGAAGCATCACATTTCCGTCACAGGCTTGCAGTTTTCGTCCAATCACCACGCACTGGATAACTGACCAATCATAGCACACCTCGCTTTTCAGAGCGATGAGCTTTGTGCAAAAATCCACGCGTTATAGAGAGGCGAGGCAAAGAGGAGATACAAACATGCACGGTATGTGTAAAATACTGCGTTTTTGAACCATAAATCATGAATACACATTGCATTGCATTGCATTTAAAATAAACGATAATATTCGTTTTAGCCGAGTCATATGACCCCTTTAAAATAGACCTCTCTTTTCCTTCCTCTGATTGGTTGAGTTTTCCTCACCTCAAGCATGGAAATTACTTAAAGGTATTAGCCATTCAAATGAGCTGAGGAAGGATTAGGCCTGTTCCCTACACATGCCCACAAAAAGCCTGTACCTGAAAGCACACAGACACAAGCAAACCCATACTGAAATAGAAAATGTCTACTGTTTTCTCTTCTTTCCCTCTCAGAGGGCTTATACCTAATATTTTTGTTCAGACAATCTGTTCAGGCACTTCATAAAGGATTAGAACCCTCATAAAGAGCCCATTCTGTGTGTTTATGAGCTTGGAGGGAACGAAGCGAATTGTCTCATCACTCCCAAAGCTACAATAAACACAGGTGGCAATAAAGGTGACGGCAGCTGGAAGACGCTCCAATCATAACAAAGACTTTCCAAAGCAGCACTGCCAGCATACAGAGTTTCTCCAACCCTCAGCTCTTCATCTCGCTCCATCTTTCTGTCCACCTACTCGCTCTCAGTCTTGTGAAAAACTACCGATTTCATATTTCATTATCCCCAGTGTGAAGCAGGCTTTTTAATGTAATTTGGAGTTAATCACCACACTGCTTCAGCACAAAATGAAATCATCCTTGCAGTAAAAATCTGATTAGCTTTCACGGTTCATTTTATAAAGCTGTGTCTGGCATTCCCAATCCCGTCATGGTAACGATTAGCTGTCGTTGCGCACGCTAGATCTTTCACTGGGTAGTGTCGCTTACCTTTTACTGAAACACCTTTGTTGGACATTTGCATAATTTAAGCTTTAAATGTTATTAGGATTTCATAAACAAAGACATATATGACCCTGCCTGTGAAATTCAGCTAAAGATATTTTGTGATTTATTGCTTTCTACATGAAATCCCTCTACATAATGTAAAGAGGAACATTCTGCGAAAATATCATTTTGATATCTTTAATATCGACTAAGTAAGGCCATTATTATCAGTGTTTAGGATGCTAACTTTTGGTATTTTTTTGTGCAAAACAATGAAAACTAGGGTCAATAAAATCACTTATTTCAGAATTTAAAATCATATAATTTTATCCATTATTTACAGTGATAAACACTTTGACTATTTTGATGTTCCTATTCTCATAATTAGATTTTTACACTTTAGCCTGGATTTCACATACAGGGACACGTGTGACAGATCTGCTCAGTATATTTCATAAATTTGGTATTCAAGTTTCGCTTTCAAAATGAAAATTCTGTCGTAATTTGCTCACCCTGTTTTCACCATGATTTGTTTGATTTTCTTCCTTCTGCAAGTCACAAAAGACGATATTTTGAAAAGTGTTGGTAACCAAAAACAGTTGGTCCCCATTCAATTCTATTGTATGGACACAAAACCAATCCAAGTCAATGGGGACCTACTGTTTTCTGTTACCAACAGAATTTCAAAATATCTTTTTGTTCTTTGTTGTTGTGCAGAAGAAAGAAAGTCATGCCGTTTTGAAATGACAAGCGGGTGTTTAAATAATGACAGCATTTTTATTTTGAAGGTGAACTATTCCTTTAACACACCTATGTACCGGATACCTGATACTTATTTAAGTACAAAAATCCTCCAAATCTATACAGTAATACTATGAAAAGAGAGTGTGTGGAGATATGCAAGTTGCATAATAAATAAGTATTCAACTGTGAAATATTGTGATTGATCAATCAGAATGGCATATTCCTGAGAGCTATCTAATATAGATTCTTTCTTTCCTCATTACTTGCTTGCACATTATGTACTTTATTAGTTATGCTGTCAGGTTTTAGGTCACCTTGAGTATTTTGTCTTATTATAGTTGGTCTTCAGTGAGTGGAGTGTTTCAAGGACAGAGAATCAGTGTAGCTGGAGGCTGAGATGTACTCAGTTATGGAATGCAGCAGCAGGGCCCACGTGAGTAGGGATGGGTACAGAGAACCGGTACATAAACAAGAGTATCGATAAGCTACATGACAAACAAAACTGTTATTGATACTTGCGTTGTTTTATCTCTGTATATTCGGGTGTTAAATGGTAAATTAGACTCATTTTCCATCCCTGAATGATGTCCGAATGGACGAAATTTGCTCGACGTATGTGTGATATATAGGGCTATATGATATCCGGCAGGTATTTGTAATCTGCTTGCTTTGCGTGTTTGTGAGTGAAAGAGTGGCATGGTTTCACAACTATGAAGCTTCTTTCAAACACTCCTTTGCGGCAACCCATCCAAATAAAAGTCCATTATTTGAGAACAAGTTATACCATTGTTTTTAATAGTTCGGCCACGTATATTTAGTTTAGTAAATTTCCTAGTAAAATGATACAAAATAGCACATATAATAAAAAATATTACTTGCTTAGAAAATATTTCTTAAATTTATGTAGACCTAAAACCAGAATGAAAAAAGAAATGTGGTCTACCAGCCAAATAACCATAGTGACATAAAGTAAACATGTTGAATAACATTATAATGTGCTCCTATGAACATGCTAAGTGCCGTAAGTGGTTTGGTAAGGACCACGCGTGTCCTTTTCTGTTTGCTCAGAAGCATTTGTAAACTGCAGTTCTAAAGATCAGCTGTAATAAAGAAACTTCAAATGTTTAACATCTTTTCACATCATGTGTTTATGCATCAAATTGCATAGTATTGATTAGTATCGGTATTGATAAGCAGTATCGATATCAGTATAAAATCTTAAAGATACTCATGTCTACTCCTAAGGGATAGTTCACCCAAAGAAATTCTTTCATCATTAGGCAGCATCAAGTTGTTCCAAACCTGTATGAATTTCGTTGTTCTGCTAAACAGAATAACAAGATAATTAGATAAATGTCAAACACTTCCGGGGGACCTTTAACTACCAAAGTAGGAAAAACACTAAAATAGTAAAAGGCGCTCCAGAAATGTTTGGTTTCCCACAAAATATCTTCCTTTGTGTTGAAGAGACCAAAGATAAATATACAGGTTTAGAATAACGTGAGGATGAGTAAATGATGACAGAGTTTCATTTTTGGGTTAAAATCACTTCACCTGGCCTACTGCTTTCAACTTTTACTTTTCTTTCTTAAACCAACTATTTTCACAACAACTAACCACACAGGCACACACACACACACACAACTTTCACTTCTCTGAAGCTCTCAAGAGGTAGAACAGATATAATTTCACAGCTGAGCTGCTAAAGCCACTGAGCTGTGGGGTGTACGAGATTTAACACCTGAGGTTACAATAGCGTTACAGATTGGATCTGTGACTTTACAAAGTGAAGATATGTGCACTCCCTCTGAGCACACTCTCTCGCTCCAATCCACTCAAACAGTCTTTCTCAGAAGAAAAGTGTAACATAGCACAACCTCTCAACGGATCCACTGCCATCATTCGCTCCAAATTCAGTTATATTGGTAAAGGCTCTGGGAATGATGAAGAATCTGAGGAATTCTAAAGCAAACACGCAGATTTCTTTATCAGAGGGGGAAATCATGTTAATTTTACGATGTAAACACAACAGATATTACTAAATAATAAATACAAAATGTAGTGTGAAAACAGCACAGTGCTACCAAATAACACAAGTGACTACTAAATATAAGAAGCTTACAGGCCAAACGTTCTTGCATCGTTGTCAAAACAAACCTATATTTTCTTCTGTGAAACACATAAGATATTTTGAGAAATGTCTCAGAGGCTTTGTTTTCATACAATGGAAGTCAATAGTGCCCTGTGCTGGTTACTGTAATACGGTTCAATAGAAGAAAGGAAGCGCGAACCGGCGAACATTTAAATAAAGTTGAATCAAAACAAACAAACACGGAAGTAAAAGCCACGTCACGGTCGACTGCCGGCAACAAGAACGTAAATACAAACGTAAAACACATGTCCGGGCCCGGTCCTCTACCGTCAGCAGTCCCGTCGCTCGTCCTCTTCCTCCGTGAGATATGCGGGACCGGTGTGCGCACAGCGGATTCAAACTATCACTCACGCCACCGGCCCCGCATCACGGCTCTCGTCCCGCCTTCCTCACCACAGTTACCAAAAATCTTTGTTTTAACCGCACTTTTTTACACGCAAAAACATAATTCTACCGAGATGATATGACAAACCATCTCAGTATCATTCAGTACTAAGTGATCAAGGCTACCGGGCCCATTCCCAAACTGATCCCAGAACTGTGGCCACCTTTAAACTGCCATTATGAACACGTGTCTCGATGAGCCACCTCTCCAAACCCCCACCCCTGTCCTCCCCGAGGAGCTGATTATGCAAATGCGAGGCTCGCTAATTAATTGGCAGTCAAAGTCTCCCAAACTCCGCACAGCGGAGATCAGTTTCTTCACAGTGAATCGGGGATCGTGCCCAGAGGCAACAACAAAATAACAGAGATTTACAGCGGCTGATGATAATCAAGAACCATAATTGCTTTTTCAATCACAATGATAATGACACAATCTTGATGTAGAGCATTGTAATTGTGCTATTAATATGTACACTCTCCCAGCACTGCAGCCATCTGTTGTATCGAGAGAGAAAGCGCGGCGCTCAAAGGCTCTTCAACACTTTAAGAGGACGTGTTACGAAGCTCACCGCTGTCAGAACGAGGTCAAATGTGTATATAATGAGGGCGTTAAATGGCTGGTTAAGAGCAATTTATTCTCTAAGGGGAAACATTGAAAGTAATACGCCGTATAAGCGCCGTAACGGAGCACGCAGTTAAAGATTACAATATATTAGCGTTGATATCACACAACAATAATAATGTAGACTGCTATCAAAGGGTTAGTTCACCCCCAAAAATGTTTAAATATTCATGTCAATTTAATCCTGTGTGACATTCTCGTGCGGAACACAAAAGAAGGTATTTTGAAGAATGTTAGTAAACAAACAAAACCGGCCACCATTGACGTTCATTATATGAATACAGAAGTGGTAAAAAAAATGCTGCACGGTGGACACGTCCCGAAAACACGTGTCCATTTTTATGGTCTATGGTCAAAACCTGTGAGTGCATAATCTTTTACACGTTAACTTTTAAGAAGTGCACCAGTGTACAGTATATGGTCTTGAAACTTACAAATACACCATCCAGGTCTTCAAGGTTAATTAAACTCGTACAGTTCACAATGCTTTAACAAGCTCGTACAATAGATGCTGTGCTGTTCGATAACCACCTGTATCTCTCCAATAGCCTTATTGCCTTAAATAATGCAGTCACCCAGAGACCGATGAAGTTAATGCCAGCCCAGAGCAAGCAACTGCACATGATTTACGCTTCAGACCGCAAGTTAATCACACATTCACCAGGTATACCCAATATGCTCCCTTTCTATCAAGATGGCGTGGTACACAAGAGAACCCCCGAGGTTTTTCACTGCACCCAATTCCCCCCGCAGAGGGGAACAGCTCAGTCTCACATCCGCCTGTAATCGTGGGGGTAATAATTGGATCTCACACCGCAAATTGCAAAGTGGCATATGGAAGCTCTCAATCACGAACAAAGAGAAGAGGATTTTACATGGCGCAATCTCTAATCTCATAAACAATGCTAAAGACATGATGTAAGGCTCCAGGGTGCCATGAACGCCGAGGCCTATTGCATTTAGATGGAGCCCACGGGGCTCGAGCTGAAATATGGTGATTTGATTGCAAGCGTCTGTAAATAGCTTTTGCCAGATCAGACAGCCTACGCTGACAGCACAGCTTGTTTTGATTCAGTGCGAAATAAAACACACAAACTTGCGGCAGTGCTTCGCATTCTGATGCGAGATGTTTTGAATTTCACCAAAGATCAGAGACGTGATGTGATTTTGCGCGGGCAAGAGCCAAACTCGCGAGCTTTTCCAGCTGGCAGGCTTTACAAAGCGACTTGACACGAGCGTTTGAACTCGTTTTCAAAAACCGAGTCCATCTTTGAGCGTCTGAAACGAGATGGAAAGACCGGTCACAACCCACGATCCTGACGTTTACGGTAAAGATGTGTATCTGATCCAATTCCACACACATTATCAGATCGTAAGGGCCCCGGCCAGGCCCGGGTTTTACAAATGGATGTTGCGCGGGAAGCAACAAAACACTAAGATGACGTCACATCAAAGCGAGAATCGCATTAGACGTGCTTTTAGATTTTAGCAGAGCTTTGCTAAGCGGACCTAAAGGTATTACTGCGCAATTTACTGAATCCGATTTAGACATAACGTTACAGCCAGCAAATCTAACACAACACACGAAAAAAGAAAAAGCATTCAACTGGAAAATAACCTGATATCAGGTCAAAGCAACAATAAAAAAAGTAACCGGATATCCGGTCAAAGTAACGTAACTTACTGCTAGGGAGAAGAGAAACAGTTAACGGTATATTTCCTTTTCAACAACCCTTCCGCTCACATAAAAACAAAGGTTTGGGGAAGATGAATGAGAGAAAAGAGCATAGATTTTACCCCGATTTCCCATCCCGAGAATCTTTGTAAAAATCGGGTCCAGAACCTCGATCGGGTCCGAGGTTCGGCCCAGATAGGCGTTCACAGATCGAATCAAGTCGTGTTTTAAAGAAGAGATTCTATACTTTATTGTAATAGTGTCTGGAGTTGAAAAATTATATAAATAAAACGTTGTTATAGCAGGTTAATTGTACGTTAAAAATAATAAATAAATAAACATTATTTTATGTCACAGAAACATTCAAAAAATCTCATCAAAAAAACACTAGAAAATGAAAGACATACTTCTAAACAACTTTTGTTTCAAATTTCAAGCTGATATCATAAAAAATGTGGTTTCTGTGATACTTTTAATCGCAACACCAACAACGGCCGCTAGGTGTCATATAGGCTCCAATGGTTTACCGCATACAAACATTTCATCATTATATGTAAGAAGGACATTCTTGGAGCTTATCAACTATATCGAAGTTTTTAAGATTTATTTTTAAATTTTCAATAAAATGTGATTTTCAATACGTGATATTTATAATGGTACCAAAGGGACCCAGTGACATTTGAGAAAATTAGTGTGATTTAAGTTTATCTCGTGATTTCTATTGCGAAACAGTTCAAAAATATATTTTTTGGTCAATGATGTATAGTTTGTCAGGATAAAAATGGATTTATATTGCATAACTTCAGTGTTCCGCTGGAATGGTGAAATTTAGACGCATTTAATTGGTTTGATGTTCACTCTTGTCATAAATGAATAAATGACTACCCATACATATTTTTTTTAAACACAATATGTATTCTAGAGTCTTATACCTTTCCTATGACATATAGTTTATGATTGCATTAGATTTAGTTATTAAATACTAAAGTAAACCTAAGTGTTCCGATATTAAAACAGTGACTGTAAAAGGTTAAGTGTAAAGATGTTTAACATTAAAAGCGCCTTAAAGCAGAAACAAAACAGAGCTTTGATTGATTGATTGATTGATTGATTTCTTCTCGTCTAGCCTGAGGCCGCGTACGTCACAGCTCAGTCAAAGCTTTGAAGTAGCACGAGACCTGCGATGTTGAGAATCATTCACATCAGTAAAGTGATCCCTCTGGATGCAGATTTGTTTGCCAATCACCCCGTTTTTTTCTTTTACCACAACATTCTCAGTCTCTCTGTGCACTGATATGCCCTTAAAACGAATGTGCACCTCTAGTTATTTGTACGTATCCTTATAGAGCACGTCACACTTTTGACAGTTTCTTAAATCCTAACATCAATACTTACACAGTGTGTATGTGTAAGGAGGCGTAAGTTATGTTATTGTATACACGAGTTATATAGGATTCAGGTAATATAGCCACTTTAGATGGAAGAGTTTTATAAAGTATAGGGATGCAGACATGATTCGTATGTTCTTTTGTAATGTAAGCATTGGGCGTAAACTTTGCAAGCTCAGGTCTGATTGTAGATGAAATGAGCTCTTAAAACACAAAAAGCTTTTTGTACTTCTGCGGAAATAGCAGGTGATTGGCCATCATCGATCATGTAATTGAATATGTGAGTGTTTCCATATGCACACGGTTACGGCTGGTTATTCTTCCCATGTGACAAGAGCGCCCCCACATTGATTTCAAAGAAATGTCACTTTGTCTACTAGACCAAAAACGTACAACTGTACATTATAACTGTTTCATTTACTGTTTCTCTCTTCTTTCTTGCTACATATGTGCTTTCCAGAATTAAGCTTTTCTCACAATTCCTTGTATTTAAAAATGCATAAAAATCTAAATATTGAGAAAATTGCCTTTAAAGTTGTTAATCAGAGGCACTGTAGCAGGTCATCCACTCTCGAAAATAAAGTTTTCATACATTAAGAGCAGAAAATTTACAAAATATCTGTCTATATGGAAAATAATCTTTACTTAATATTTCAATGATTTCTGGCATAAAAAATCTATAATTTTGACCCACATAATGCATTTTTGGCTTTTACTAAAAATGTTCTTGTGCTACTAAAGACTTGGTTTTGTGATACGGGGTCACATATGTTATCAAGATACACTTATTTCTTTTACACAGCTTACATGTTTCTTTATCAAATATATATATGAAAATGTATTTTAGGAAGGGGGTCCTCATAAAAGATGAAAGATATTTGGGGTCCCTCGCATCATTTGAAAACCCCTGTACTAGACTACATGAAGCATAACTGAAGCGTTTTGTCTATAAATGAGAACTCGGTTTTTAAAACTTAAAAAAATCATGTTTTCTATAGTGCGTTCCAATAACTTGCAGTTTGTTTGTTTTGATCAAAGCCATAATAACAAAAAAAATACAGCTTACTACTGCAATAAAAACATGATAACATAATAAAAAACATGATGTTTGAATTTTTTTTAAAACAAAGTTTTCTCATTTTGGAACCAAACTCGTCATATATTAACGTAACAAAAACAAGCAGACTCCAAAAAGATGTTTTAATACAAATGTTCAAAACTTAAGATCAATGTTTACAAAACCATTGTGAATCACATTGTGAAAATGTTTTGAGCTAAGAAAATACTCTTTAAATGCTGGTCTAAAAAACAGACCAATAATATTGCTGCTAAGTGCCCTGTACACATCACACAAAGCACACTTAACTAACAAGCTAACACACCATTTAGAAAATAACATCTAAAGCAATCTCCTTCGTGAAATGGTCAAACCCTTAAGCAATGAAGAGGTCGTAATGTGCCCAATTCACTTTAGACTCAAAACACTTCCTGGAAAATCAAATTGTAAGTTGTATACAAAGAAATAATAAAACCAATGTGTTTTTCAGGGACAGCGGGATATTTAGCCTAGTTGGCATACTCATGCCACTCATATTCAAGGATGCTTCAAATGCAGTGACTTCAAACTGAATTATTCCCACCATGCAACAGCTCCAAGAGATCAATCATCATAATGCTCTGTTGGTTCCTAAGTACACGTTCCTGTAACAATAGTTTATTGAAAGTTCTCAATGAAACTGTCTATATTTGAATCTGTGATGTCACAGCGCCTGCGTGCTGGAGCTTATGATATCCATAAAGGTGGCTTCTATCTGATAGCACAGCTGTACGTCAGGATCGGCTCCGCCCAGCTCCTCAGCAGACCTCTTGAGCAGAGAGAATTTGGATTTTGGTGACACGACTTCCTGCGGCTTCTCTCTCAGAAACTGAAGTCCTAAACACAAGAAACTTTGCAGTCACCCGAAACGACCCGTTTATATAAATGCAGAAATTCTGAATGATCATTAAAAAGCATTAGTTCATTTGGGCTCAGCAACCAATCATAAGACAATATGTCTGAATTATGGACTAAAAAGTGGGCTAGATGTCAATTCAGGTCAGTTCTCGGAGAACAGATCAATGTGTTTTTTACACAAAATTGGAATATAGAACTGAATGTTAGTTTATAATTATAAGAAAAAAATAACAATAAGAGAAGAAAACCCACTGGCAATAAGAGGGTCGATATCTCTGGCCTTGGTGGTGACATCAGCGGCAGACACCTGTCCCGCCTGCACCAGCAGTGACATGACATCATCGAAGAGCGGAGGAAAAGCCTTGCAGAACGCGACTAGACACGGCAGTGTGGGCATGAAAAATGCAAAGCGCTTGGCACGGGTCAGCACTGAGAAAGATGAATATCACGCTGGTTACTTCATAACATTTTATATTCAACAGAATGACATGAAACAAGGTTTCGCTTGAGGGAAGTTGTTTTTGAGAACCGGTGCACAAGACAATAAAAACTAATGATCCGATATGACACGACAAAGGAAATTGCCGGATTTCACGGTGCTCAAGACTCCTCTGGCATTCCATCCAATAAAACATAATAAATGGATGGTTGATGCATGATTTATAAACACTGCAGATGAAGTTTTGTTCCTAAGAGATAGAAAAACGACCAGCAGAGGGCAGTGCGCACAAAGATAAGGGTGTTTTCCCAACAAAAAAAAGGAAGCGAAAGGTCTGAGCACTCCAATTATCAATGTTATTTTTAGACACTCTTTATTGAAATGCCAACCCTAATAAATGAACAAGGACAGAGGCCGAGATAAAGAGAGAATGGAAGATAAAGAGATAAAGCAACAGATGAAAGAGAATTTATTCTACCTGTAAGGAGGGTACCCATCACGCTAATGGCCAGCCGTGCCACACTGAGAGATTTGGGAAGGGCGTACTGGGTGCACAGATGGGACAACAGCTCTATGGCGAAGATCTGTGCCAGACAAAACAAACCTCCCATTAGCATCAAGCCCAGAGGTCAACCCCGAGGGCTCGCACCATGTGTCTGTGATTTCCAACGATTCTGTACTACACACTCTTATTATAGCTTTACACTTCAAGTTGTGTTGTTTAATATCGAGCACCGTCATATTCGGACACATTTCTAAAACTTATATTAAAATTCTTAGGTTCAGCTTGGGATACACAGATATACAGTTATAGTGAAATGTGTCAAAGCTTTGATCTGTATTTAGTGTTCCAGCTGTGCGAGTGATAATGTGGATAGATCACCTGTTTCTCCAGCTGTGGCTGTGCCAGGAGTTCTGGGATGAAGTCAAGACAAATGTGCATGGAAGGAATTCCTGCCACGGTTAGAGGGAGCAGAGCCTGTGGATAACCCTGCAGAAACATGTCAAGAACATTATGAACCCTTTTAGATTTACTTCAGAGCTCTTAAGATCTCTCTGAGAATTCTACTACGAGAAGATTAGAAAGCCTTAGGAGAAGATTACAAGAACAAATTGTGTTCTGACTGTGAGATCTAAAAGATTACTATTTTCTTTGCCTGAAACTGATTTAGAGAAAGAAGAAAGCTTGTTTTAGAATTTAACAATATCAAATAATCGTCTGATTGAATTTTTTTGTCCTAACTGCAATTTCAGCTTTGTTTTTGCGCACATTTAGAAGACACAAGCAACATCTGTAGTAAATGCGTACATGCACAATCATTTAATGTTTCAATGGAGATTTCTCCATCATTTGGGTCATACTGGCTTTGTCATTTTGTGTGTTTAACAACAACATAAAGTAGTTTTAGTCTTAATTGAGTGTTTTTGAGTTTTTTTGTGTTTTTAAGATATAACTTAAAATATTTATAACACAATTATAAAAAAATATTGAATGAATAATTGTAATATTTCATATATTTATATATATATGACATACTATCTTATTACAAATAATACTCAATTATATTATTATTTATAATAGTTCATTGCGTTAAGTGTATTAATCTTATAGTGCAATTATACTGCATGTGACAATTTACAAAAGATACAATAACATTATTAAAATAATTTGTGGCAATCATTTAATAAATGAAGCACAAAAATGTACGACTATTGTCAAATCTGTAAAACAAACAATTGTTTAGACAATTAATCATCGGCTGAATTTCATTATCGCGACTGTCCTACTTGTCAATGGTGTTATACTTCATAACCTAACATCCAACTCTTCACCTAACCCGCTTTCTTTCTACCCCTCCAACCACCTGTCGTACAGGAATATTTACAATTCCCAATAAATAAAATAAAGTTGTGTCCTATATTTTGTCTAAATATTTAAAAGTAAGTTGTTGTTATATTATGTTCAAGTTGTTTTCAAACTGGTTCTCAATTTATTTTCTAAAAAACTTTTTATCTCACAGATTTGCCCGAACTCTTATTGTACTCTTCGTGACAGAGAGACTGGGTTACCTGGAAGTGCACTAGTTTGGCGATGTTCGGGTCTGCGATGAACATTTGGTGCAGCAGACAGCAGATGAGGCACTGCACCTCCCTCAGGTCACTGAGCAGTCCGTTCTCAGCCTCACGTTCCCCCTGGGCCCCCCGCCTGCCCCCTGCGTCTCCCACCTGCATCCGCATGGGAATACCTGGAGCAGACTGAACACTCCTCAACAGGCTGTCTGCTCCTCCACCTCCACCCAGCTGTAGCTCCTCCTGAGGGGACGACAGACACACCTCCAGCAAGATCTGCACCGCTGCGCTGTCCTGAACAACACAGACATGCCAATTAATGCATTAATCTTTCCAAGCCTTTTCTGTGACACTTAAGGGTGTTTGTTTCTACCTGAGCAGCCAAGAGAGCATTCTTCAGCTCTTCTCTGGTGACCTCAGGTGCATCAGGTTGGCCGCCGAGGCCGAGGTTTGAGATGGTCTGACCCTGCCGCTCAAATTCAGCAGTCTCTTTCAGGTGGGAGTTCAGGTAGGCCCTAGATGCCAGCAGGTACCCATTCAGCATGTGAAGAGAGATGTCCATTAGTGGAGGACACCTGGAGAAAAAAAACACACAGGGGATAATATGTTTAGAGCGAGATCAAATAAGAAAAGTGTAATGGTGGAAAATGTTTTCTTTACATTTACTTTAATCTAGCATTCTTAAAAAAACCTTAAAACTTAAAAAAGCTCTGAGATCATTTAACATTTTGTCAAGGAGCTGACAACAAATGCAGTTTAGAAGGCCAGTTTATAGAACGTTTTTTAAATAATTTATATTAAATGAGATTGTTACTTTATTATTTAAAAACAATTAGAGCTAAATTATAATAGTTTTGTTTTCAGTTCATAGCAGTTTAAAAAATATATTTTTTTTTAATTAAAAAAAATTACATTTTGTTTATTTTTGTTTTATTTAAATACTATTTTTACTATATTTTGAGTCATATTTTTTGCAACTATATTTTCTGTTGCTATATAGTTTCATTTATTTCTCGTTTTAGTTTATTTTTAGTTCATCATTTCAGTGCCTTAAATTAAACTTAATTCAATTTATTTCCGATGCAAGTTTAGTTTAAGTTTTTCAATTAATATTTAGGCAGATATATTATTTGATTTTAATACACAGAATTGTTTAAATAAACTATAATAACCTTATTTTGGAGTTTATTGTTTTTGGTTTTATGATTAGATATAGATTAATTTTAAAAGATAATAATATGCTTTGTGGTACATTTTTCAGAATCATAAAACCTTATTTCCGAGAAATCACAGATACTCAGTGTGGCATCACGCTTTCCACAGAAAAAAAAACCTCACAGCAGTACTAACCACATCAGATAACATGAAAGCAAATAATACCTGAAGACTCTGGGGTCACAGCGCAGAGCGATGAGAGGATCGACCATCAGATCGTTCTGTGTGTATCTTTGCTGCCTGAGAAGCTTCGGTGAGGGCTGTAGAGCGTTAACAGTCATCACCCACAGTCTATCAGACAGAAGAAAACCCAACGGCTTAACGTGTGCGTGTTTAAAGAGACGTTCACTACAGCATAAAACTTAGAGGAGAATTCTCACTTGCGTGGCATGACTGTATTAAGTACCATCCAGAGTTTATTGACGGTCTGCAGGATCCTGCGGGAGACGCCGTCCTCCAGAAGCAGCCCCATGTTGGCAGTCAGAGCCTCGGCGTATGGGATCATATCTCCTGGGGAGAGAAGTGTCAAGTGCTCCAGGATACGCAGCAGTCTGGGCCCACCAGAGAGAACACTCTGAAAAGCTAAGAAATAAACTACGGTTAATAATCGATTGATGTCGCGACATAGGATTAGCGGGATAACGAATGTATAGATGGATGTTAATAGATAACAGTTTTTTTATTTTTGCATATGATTGATATGCCAATGAAACTCAAACAAATTATCTTTTCTATCAAATTATCTTTTCTATCAAATTATCTATCAATAATTCCCGGGGAATCTGCCAAATGAAGAAAAGATGTTACATTATGGTGGCAAAACAGATCAGTTCTTCTTTTAAAAGAATTTAACAAAAGGTCACAAGATTGAAAAATTAATAGATATATCAAGAAGGAAGAGAGAGGAGATTGAGGAACCGGTACAAAAACCTGTACAGAAACAAGTCTATCAAAGCAACAACGTGCAACTACACAAACACCTTCAGGCTCATCACTCCACAGGTGCAAAACTGAGTCATGCACATGAAAGGTCAAGCAACAACAACAACCCATTCATATCATAGCCCATAATAAACGCTTGTGATCTCCTTCAGCGCCAGAGGCCCTCATGAGTCCCTCTGTGTGGAGTTCAGTAGTCCAGTTAACTGCTGTGTGAAATTTACTTGACAAATATGTCAAACAGTAGTGATGTTGATCGCTCGGCAGACTGCACCTGAACTGTTGCGTACAACCTAAACTCAGGATTTTCATTTTTGTTTAACAGATGTGTGTGTTGTTACCCTCTCGCAGCTGCGTCTGTGAATATTTGCAGGATGAAGAGGTTAGCAGCATCTTCCTCAGTAAGGGCAGGGTGCCGGTAACTTCTTCTTCACTGATCCAGTCCTCCACCATACACAGGTGTGGGTAGTTTGTGGCCAGCAGACGCAGCAGAGCTGAGTGCAGACCTAGGGATGGAGAGAGAGAGAGACTGTTCAGACCTTTTGCTCAAATAGCAGCAATACAAAAGTTTCAGACACACCTGATTTAATAATAAACAACTGTAAAGTATAAATATACTAATTAAATAGTGTCTGTACATCAGTTTTATTTGTGTTTTTTAACTATAAAGAATTCAAATAAAACACCAGCACCAACAATAGTTTCAAACAGATGTGTTTTACCTCCCAGCTCCTGCTGTAGTCCCTGGGCCTGCCGGATGAGATATTTGATGGGGATCTGGTCCATGAGGGCCGCAGAGTACGATTTTGGCTTCTTCTGCATCAGTGCTGGGGAAAAGGGGTGGCTGTTTGTTAAAAATAGGCCTCGACAGTTCGGCTCGCGTACAGGTGATTTTTCATTGTATTCAGTTCATTAGCACAGCCAAAGGGCGTCATTACTCCAGAATGATAGAGGAGAAGAGCAGGAGAGAGATTAAATAAGCACAGCAGTCTGGGAAGGACTGTGTGCATAAACAGTGAAGGGTAACCGCTCTGATAACTGATGAGAGGACTCCAGAGCAAGCACTTAAACTGCAGGTGATTGGCGCAGGTCTGACGCAAGTTGTGTCGCTCTAGTGATATTATTAAAAGGGAGTATGAACAAATTCTTATATTACAGTATAAGTCATTTTAAAGAAAAGTGAAAACAACATATGTCAATTAAGTTTTTATGTGAATATTAAGTTATCGTCACTTTTCTTCTGAAATCTCAGACGTGCAAATTCAAATTTTTCAGGAAATGGAGAAAAAACTCTAAACTTTCTAAATGATTAAATACTGTATGGTCAAAGTTGACAAGCACTTATATTATTTTTAATGGTAAGATGTTTGCAAAACACACAAATATAAAGGGTGACTAATAATAATGATTTATGACAAAAAACACAAATCCTAAATGTTTCAGAAGGACAGCAGTGATATATTAATTATGGCTCTTGATAAATTAGTCTCGATATCTGACTTTCACTACGATGTTTCTTAAAATATTATCATATGTATTTACAGTTAGATTTTTAATTAACAGTTAAAAAATAATATCATAATGATTAACAGTTATTCTTGATATATTGCAACAGCCCATACATATTATAAGTTCTATATTACATAATTATGTGGTAATGGCTAATGTCAGATCTAGTAAATAAATACTTTACAAATGGACCAAATGTCATAATGATAAAATCATGCAGTCCTGTCCACCAATAGCTCAGAAGATTAACCATAGTTTAGTTAAACCAATAACCATTTCAAGTGCTGCACTGTTAAATCCAAAACAAAATAACAAAAGGATCAGTTTGTGTGTTGTGACGTGTTGTGTGAGTGTGTCAGGTACCTAATGCTTTTGTATTAGCGAGCAGAGCCTCCTCATAAGACAGGATATAGTAGAGAATGAGCAACTGGGTAGTGATTGTGTATTGAGAACGAACCTTCCCTCCATCACCCTAAAGAGCGGGAGAGTGAAATGGGGGAAGAGGCAGAAAGTGGGGTCAACCTGAGGTCAAATGAATATAGGGAGCAGAAATAAATGGATGTGATTGTACTGGACAGACCTGAAAATGGGATGTATCGTAAAACTATGCAGTATCATTAACATATAATGCATCACGGATCACATAGAAAACGGCTTTAAAAATATTAAACATCATTTGAGTGATTTGTGATAGATGCATAAAAACATCAATACTACAATGCATCTGAAATTTCTGAAACAAGAATGTTGCACATATTGCAATATGCAGATGCAGTCTGTCTAAAAATATCCTTATAATAATATCCAATAATATCTTTGCCCTGATGCGAGTCGGCTCATTTTTTCTTACTGCAGGGCAGTCATTTATCACAGTTCTAAAATTCTAGTATGTAATATCCCTGCCGTGATTGTATTCTTTAACTTTCTCTCTGGTGATTTTGCTATTTGTGATCAAAAAGATAATGTATGCTCCACCCACCCCTGCCGAGCCCTGGAAAACATTCAGGATCTCCTGCTCTGTGATTGGCTGGTTGGTGGCCTCTGGGTTGGTCTTAGAAGCAGGGGTCAGGATGGAGTTAATGTAAACATCAATTAAAGGAAGCAGCTGAGTGTGGAGCGGAGTGGTCGTCTGACACAGCTGCCTAAAGATCCAGTCCTGAGAAAAAAACAAAAAACAATCGATGGATGAAACGGTAGAAAAGAAAGAAAGAGAGAAAGTAAGAATGAACGTACGAAAGAAAGAAGACAAAATCTCTCAGTATAAGTGAATTATCCAATCATCTACCTGGGGCACTTGGGCGATTAAATCATCTTTCCAGCTGAACAGATCAATAGCTATAACATGCCTTACTGACTCTAGAGGAGGCTGATTCCAGTCTTTATGGCTGACGATGTAATTGTGAGGAAACATTCTGATCAACTGTGCGATCCGCTACCACATTTTCAAAAACCACATCCTTAATTAAATCAATGGAGTGTCTTTCCACGAGTCAGGAGACGAAGCGGCCAGTCAAACACAATACAACCCAATGGATTCAGGTCAATACTGGCACTGAATGGAGTCAATAGAGTCATGTGGTGAAGTTAGCACAGGGCAGAATAGAGAAATAGAAAAAAGAACCAAGGAAAACAACACAAAAGATTAGAAAATGAAAACCGAGCAGAACAGACCAGAATAGAAAAATACCAAATAGAATAGAACAGAATAAAACACAACAGAAGAAAACAATAAACAGGCCTGAACAGAGTGGAACAGACAGAATAGAACTGAACACAATAGAATTAAAAAGAACAGAACAGAATGCAGCAGACCAAAATAGAACAGATAAGAATACAACAGAATAGAAGACAACAGAAGGAACTCATCTAAATAGAATAGAGCACATAACAGATAGAATAGAAGAGACCAAAATAACATAGAACACGACAGAATAGATTAGAGCACATCGGATAAGAGTAGAGCAGAGTGGAACGGAACGAAATAGAATATAATGGATAAGAATAGAACAGAACAGATCGGACTAGAATAAAACAGAATGGAACAGAATATAATAGATCGGAATAGAATTGAACAGCTCGGAATAGAACAAATTAGAATAGAATAGAATATCACACAACAGAACATAAAAAATAGATCGGAGCAGAATAGAATAGAATAAAACAGAACGGAACAGAACAGATCGGAATGGAACAAAACGGAACGGATTGGATCAGAACGGAAAAGAATAGAATACAACAGAATACAACATACAAGATAACAATAGAACAGAATACAACAGATAACAATAGAATAGGGAACGAGAACAGAACAGAACAGGCCAGAATAGATTAAATCACAACAGAACACATCAGAATAAAACAGAACAGACAGGAAATGTAATGTAATCCTCAGGGTTACCTTTATAGACACTTTGTGTTTGGTGAAGGCTCTGCTCCTCAGCAGCTGGTATATGCAGTGAATAGGGAGGAATCCTGTGATGTTGGCACTGAGGTTATTGGTCACTGCCACTCTTACCGCATGTGCCGTTACCACCTGCAACACAGCACAACACAAGACGATGCTACGTCAGTACTGAGCAAATACACAGAGCTTTCTAAGATCATTCACAGAGTCTGAACTGACACATTTACAAATGAGACATTTAACAGGTGTCTCATCTATGACAATTTAAAAAAGTATATTAGACTGTCATGTTCAACAGATGGCAAACATAAAGTTCTCAAAGTTAACACAGGATATCTATTAAAGCGCTTAGAATATTATGACAAGCTGTTATTAATTAAAAATGATTCCTCTGGTGCCCACACGGTTCTTGTAATATGTCAAGTAGATGCGCAAACACTGCGATTAGCAACATTTCACCAAACAGGAATTAAAAACTAATTTTTTACTTTTTCCTTATTAAAAGAGATAACTTTTACAAAGCCTGGTTTTTATTAAAAGACATCTTATGCACTGTAAGGAAAGAATCACCTGTTCTGTGAAGATTTCCTGAGTGAAAATGGTCTTCATTTTGCTTAGTGAGCTGGGTTTGATAGCGATCTGTGGACAGATAAAGACGTTAAAAACACTACACGATCCATTTCTCAACCAGAGAAAACTCTGTTTCAGAAATATCATCCCATTCAAGTCTTAGAATTCTAACCAGATATTAGGTTTTTTAATGTAGAAAGTGAGTCATTCTGTCTAAACAAACCCGGAGGAAAATCAGCCTGTACCCTCCGTGAGTCATCTATCCGTACCGCATCAATAATGCACGACTCAGCTGAGGGCAATTACATATCACACATGCTTTAGACTTCTGTGGGATGTGCATGTTCTCATCCGGCTTTTAGACGCTGACATTCGATACATGCACCGATAAACAACGTCTTTAAAAGACTGTTACAGTGCAGGTAAGTATAATCAACATTTTCACACAGAGAACTGACTCCAGACCTGAACCAATGTTGACATTTAAGCCAGAAAGTAAACAAAACTAACCAGTTTCTTCTACATACTAAACTGAAATTGTGTTTATAGAAAAGCAAACAAAACCTTTGCAGTCTGCTAAAGGCAATAATATGAAATGGTTGTGTTCTTAAAGCCAGTGAGCTGTCTATCTAGAAACCTTTCTAGAAAAAATAAACCTTGAAATCAAGCATTCCACAAATTTTTTCCCAAAGGACGAAATATATCTAGGTAACTCATGCTTCGCTTTGTGAATCTAATCCGCTGTGAATCTACTTTATTGCCGACCGACTGGTGGCTTAAACTCACCTTCATCCCCAGGGTGGAGCAAACCAGCTCTATGATGGCACTGAGCTGGTTGCTATGGAAATACATGGCAACCAGTAATAGCATCTCTCCAAAAGAGGCAGAGACACCAGCGGCGCTGAAGAGAACAAGAATTAGGAAGAGGTTGTGGGAACATAATAAAGAAAAGTGAAATGGCTTTTTAGAGTTGATTAAAGAAAAAAAAAATGTTTTTTTTGTCCATCAGCTTTAAGGTCACATGTAGGCTAATGCACTCTTGAATACTCTTAAAGGTGCAGCTTATAACTTTTTTGCACGAGTGTCATGTATATATTAACTAAACAAGCAGTAATCGTTTTTAGATCATTGACTAAATAGTAATAAATTAATTTTGGAGAATTACGTCTAATGCGTCTAATTCATTATAATGAAATAAAATCATGCCATCAAACGCAACATTAATAAAATTTTAAACGAGATTTCTCATTCAAGTCTGACGACAGTTCACATTTTTGTATGCTACTTCACAGCGTCATCAAGCTAAGCCGTTGTTGTTTTGAACATATCTGTTACGAATGTGCGCCCTCTAGCTGTGGATTTTACAAACTGCGCCTTTAAAATAAACATTTATCAAATTCACATGTTCAAATTATAAATGCATTTCACAAAATTTCGTCCACTGAAATGTCCTCTAAAATAAAAATGCCCCTCCCCTATACCGCAAGCAAAAAAATTCTTGGTTGTAATTAAGAGCAACCATCGTATTCCACCACCAATCTGACTCCATGCATATTGAACACAGACCTACACGTGATACCAACCCCCACCTTTGCCGAGGCTTCAATACCGCACACACACGGCTGTACACTGAAGGGCATTTATCTCTAAATTTATAGAGTGCGGATAAGCGGGTCATGAGGATGGCAAGCTGCAGGAGCGATGACTTATAACCCATCAGCTGCTTATTTCTTATTAAATTGAAAAAGCCTGTCACTGCCTAACCTCCGCATAACCCCATCTGTTTTCGTTGTATTACTTATTCTGTTTTCCCCTTTTATACAAGCGTAAAATTGTCTAATGGATAACACAAACTGAGCCTGTGTTACCGCACAATATTGTGTGTTTTCCAGTCTAAAAGAACTTCCAGGCTGTACAGAAGCTCTAAAATTCATATCTCCTCTCCACCTTCCCACCAGCCCTCAATTATGTCCTGTGCCCTCGTCTCTCTAAAACACACCCGGGACAAAGTGCATCAGTCGACAGATGGGCGGGTCTTACAAGTGCAAGGCACAAAGGATGGGAAAATAAATCCTAACTTAGTTTTGAAGAGGTCGGACGTACAGAACTAATTGGATTAATGGATAAACAAGATAAATGGTTTTAAAGCGAGCGCATAACGTTCTGATTCCCGTAATTCATTTCTTTTCCACGAAAACGCCGGTGTATTCAGAATGTTAAGAATTTGAAAAATGCCTTTATGGGTGAGTTACGGGTATGAAGTGTTTGTCCGTCCGGGCTTGCCGTACCTCTCAAAATACTCCTCTTCTTTAATCATCCAGCTGAGCCACATTACCATGAGCTGCTCCTGTTCTGGAGTGCTGCAGAGAGAGTAAACAACAGCACTGATCAAGTACCTGCGCTTCACTTGTTTTAACTTCAAAATACAATTCTCTGTACAACTTTCAACCTGGGTTAAATTAAAGCACAAGTGTGTAATATGTTTATGGTTAAAATACTTACAATTTACTAATTTGTAAGCATTTCTAAGCTGACGTGCATTCAAACACTGTGGCTGTCTGGAGCAATCAAAACATTGTTCTGTTTGTTTGAGCAGAATGATCAGCTCGACACAACAACAGTGTACAGGAAATCTATTTGGAAACTCATTATATCTGCACTTCTATTTGATGGCCAGAATGTACAAACAAGTACATGAATTTAATAAAACCAAACAGGAAGTTAAATAAAAAGATACATATTTAATGGTTTATTCATCATTTATCTTAATGAAGGGAGTTGTCAATATGCACCTGACAAGTGTAGGAAATGCCAACAGTTTGCAGAAGGACAGAGAGACGAAGCGCACTCCTGCGGGCGTGGCCGGGGGACGGCTTGTCATCAGCTGTAACAGTTGCTCCGCCTCTTCATCTGTGGGCCTGCCATCAATAAACACATTTTAATAATGCTTAATAATGACTTACTTATAATTATGTGCCAAACAAATCATTTTAATAGACCGGTTGCCATTTTAAACCCATGTCATGTTATGCATATTCAGTTCAATAGCACGCAGGGTGATGATGTACTTCCACTAAACTTTTAGCCAGCTAAGACACTTCTGCTCTCACAGTACTGGGATTATTTGCCACCAAGCAATAACGATATGTTTAGTAAAAAAAAAGAACGTTCAAATTTCAGCGAACCGACATTAGTAAAGCTGAGCATTGTTGAGTGACTCTGTTATCAAGCTTCGTCCAAAAGTTTACTTAGTTTTTTTCCCGTATTTGTGGATGTAGCTTGAAGCCTTTCCCCTTGATGTATGATAGATAATATCACTCGCGTCTTTGACCATAATCCAAGGTGCATCTTGAGTGAAAACTTCATTGTTCCCTATGAACGCTACGTGCCGCATAGTGCGGTACTTTGTCTTCCTACTATGGTAGGGAATTCTGCTCTAGAACTGTTTGGTTACAATCTTCAAAATACCTCTCTGTGTTCAGCACAAGAAAACTGATACATCTTTGAAACAACCTCACAGTGGGTAAAAAATAACAGAAATTTTATTTTTGGGTGAACTATTCCTTAAAAAGAACAACAGTGATTTTTTTGTGGGGTTAAACCAGCAACCTTCTGGTATCCTCTACAGCACTTCCACCAAACATCTCTCTATCGACACCTTGACTGTATCACACGTGTTGTACCTGAGCCCAGCGATGCCCATGAGCGCGCAGTAGAGTCGCAACAGCGCACTGGCCTTCACTACATGTTCCTCCCGCAAGCCAGAGTACCCCGAGCCACTGTCGGACTCCATGTCGCTGTCGTTGGGAACGTGGGTACTGCGAGAACGAGGCAAGATGGCAACCAGCTCCAACAGCAACTGCCTCCGCATCTGCCACAGCACAGAGCTGCTTTCTCTTTTCCTCTGAAAAGTATGTGAGATCGAGAAACGATTGTCATGTGTTTTTCTTTTACAAGACTAAATGAACATAAAGGCATCAAGTGCAACCCACCTGCTGACCGTTACGAATGAACATACTGAACCAAGTGCGCACTTTTCCATTAGTTCCCAGCAGAAGGCCGCTGACGTAAGACACCAGAGGACTGACCGCTTCATCTGCTATATCTGGCTTGTAGTCTAGCGTCAAAGCCACACCCAGACCTGGAAGGTGACACTCCTCCACCTACAGACGGACATGAAGGACAGAATTTATGAACTGCACGTGTTGTCGTCAGGCCTAGAAAGTTAATACAAAGTCAGTCAAGTTTGTAGCACATTCATGCAGTTCTGTTCACCGACCACTATAAAGTTTGCCAAGTGATCTGATGATGAAGACTCACCACCATAGCCCTGATGTTCAAAGCCTGAGACGGGTTCATCTGACACAGCTGCCGGAGTGCTTCTGTCCTGCGTCTGCCACCCACGCTCTCCTCGTCCTGCCTTTCTCCATTCTTTATCAAACCACGGCACACTAGAGAAATAAAAACAACCAGACATAGAAACATCACTGATTTATGTCTTATACATGTGGGCCATTAAACGATTAATCACATCCAGAATAAAAGTTTGTGTTTACATAATATATGTCTGTGTACTGTGCATATTTATTTTGTAATTATAAACACATACAGGTAAACGTACATATATATATTTAGAAAAAAGTACATGTGTATATTTATATTTGTATATAATTTCAATTACATATAAGGATTTATAGATTTTTATATATGTAATATTTTTCTTAAATATATACATGTACGTACGTGTACGTGTATGTATATACAAAACAAATGTCCACAGACATTTATTATGTAAACACAAACTTTTATTCTGGATGCCATTATTAATATTTAACAGGACTAATGAACCAGATAAAAAATTTGACACTTTTATACTTATTTACACTATATGTTACAGTAAATGTCTTAATATACAGTGAAGTGTCTAAAAATGTAGATATTTTACCACTTTTTTTGAAAGTATAGAGAGTAGACAAGGCATACGCAAAATAGGATTAGATGACTGCGCAGACCAGGCTTGAACCTGCATCTCCATAGGAGCAACAATGCTAAAACGACTGAATCATAGCTTAACCTCTACGCTCTTTCTTTAATTCAAATATCTCTTGGTTTATGATTTAACTACAGATGACAGTTTACTATGCAAAGCGATTACAGAATTATGGACTGTTTTATGACTGACTGCTAGAATGATATTAGATTCAATCACCTCTTATGAAAATACAGTCTGAGAGAATTGATGCTGCATCTGATTACAGTAGATCTCTATAGACGAGCTCTTCCCTTAATGATTGAGCCTTGAGATGAATACTCGCCCAATGAAAGATCCTGTCTAGGTAATGAGACCGGAGAATTGGCCATTCAATAATACGAAACGTTTCAACACAGGCTTCACAAATAAGCTATTGACTCAACGGGGACCTGAGACTGATGAAAAAATACCAGAGGCTCTGTGATGCTTTTATTTCAAGTCAGATTATCTCAAGAGGAGAATCCGCATGCACAGTCAGAGATGCATCAACATGCAAGCCCAATTTGCACACAATCATCGGCCAAATTCATCAAAATGGAAATATGCTGCTTTTTGGATGATCACGAAACGGCTGAATAAGGCAGCAAACCTCAAGTCCAACTGAGAATTTTGCAAAAGAGAGAGAAACAAAAGTATAACATCACTATTCTGAGTCTATTGAAACGTATTGTGACTACTTGAATTTTATCTTTCTTGAAAGTCCTACTGGATTAAAAAGTATGCTGAATGAATGAACGGAGATATAAATTCCAAAAGTCTCATTGAGAATCCAAAAGACCTGACTAACTAAATAAAGTTTGAAGAAACATAAAACAGCTTTTCCAATGTTGTATATCATGCTATGTGAAATATATATTCAAATAATAAATTATACAAATATAATAAATCAAACGATATTCATCAGAATAAAATTTATGTTTAACACTTTATCAATGAGGATTTGATTGGATCATGAAAAGAGGGCATCAGTTTCATCAACAGGTTATTGCTTAATATTATTCTTCACACAGCTACACAGCCATGCGCACATCCACAAAAAGGACAAAAAGTTTGTATACAATAATGAATCTTACACAAAAAACAAGACAATTATTAAATAAATTATTGTTTTATATAGTATTAATGTACAATGAATGTTTGTAAAGATTGAATCAATGCAATCGTGATATCTCAGCAGGTGATGGACGTACCTTCATTAAAGCTGTCCGGGACATTGGCCACCAGCAGACACAGGAACCACTCTCCATTTTTCACGTGAAGCAGAGCTTCAGCCACCTCAATGATGGGAAGCAATGACGGCAGCTCTGTTTGAAGCAGACATTCTTACATGAGGGAAGCCATGTTTTGTCTTAAGTGATTTTACAACGTCAAGATGTAGGACAGAGGTGCTTTCATACACAAATGACATGCGACATCATACCTGCTTGCAGGATGCAGAGAACATCAGCCACCTCATCCAGGTACACAGGACTCTCAAAGAGCTCAGAAGACTTCAGGAAAAACTCTCCATTGGAGTCAGTCACCTGTACAACAGAGGAAAAAATATCCTTCATATTGGATAGCTGAAAAATCTTAGAGAAGTATGCCTGTAGCATTAAAAAACGATAAGCCTCATACTTAGAATCTAAGGAACATATCTTCAATCTTTATACGGGAGTAAAAAAGGAAACCGAACCTTGTTCATGATGGCCAGCAGCTCGCTGAGAGCCAGTCGTAGTCTCCTGAGAGGATCACTGTGTTCAAACTCCAGAGTCAATCCATGCTGTAGCTGAGAGATGAGAATGCTTTCAGCGTTAGAGCCTCCAGCCTTATGCCTGCAGGAAAGACAAACAGGTGACATTTCAGTATAAAGGTACTACTTCAACTTGATCTTTTTTACAACATGTAACTTATAACCACAGTGTTTTGTAACCTAGACATCACCTCATGGCATCAACTCTCTGCCTACACATCCATCTTGGTACAAAGTTAACATGATTTTCTAAACTATGGACATCTCAGTAGACCATTACACAAACACTTTTTTTAGCTGTGGTCAACAGACTACTAAATCGCACTACTATAAAAATATCCATTTTAATAGTCGCAAATCTACCTGAGCTGCTGTTCTTTTCTAGCATCCTGTTCCAAAGCGTGGAAGTCCACAGACAGCAGCGCCACGATGGAATTCACCGCCTCCACACCCGACAGCAGTCGCAGGATGAGCTTCTTGTCCTGCGCCCAGGCGTTGCTCTGATCGGCAGGGGCACAGAGAGCCATCCTCACCAGACAGGGCAGCAGAAGCCGCAGTTCCGGGTCACTCAAAGCCGCAAGTCTAGCCACATCTACCTTCTGCATGGCTTCAAAGGCAAATGAGCTCACAAACTGAAGACTTGCACTGTCTGCCATTCTGATGGGTGGAAAGAGAAAGCAGAGGGGACGGAGAGATGACAGATCATGAGAACGTGTGTTGTTTACATAGAAACACAGATTCAACCATTATAAAGCATTCTATGATAACTGAAATGTATGCTTAAATATAGTCGGTCTTACAGATTCTCCTGTAAAATAATAAATGTGGGATTCAAGTGTAAGAAGCTTACATGATATTTTGTATCATTTATGTGTAACGACAGTGGTGGCTAAGAGCAACACTTATAAAAGTACCACAGTATCAACCTTGTTTTTAGATGCAAGCTACCATGTTATTCTGTAAATACAGTATAGGAATATGATCATTGGTTTTGTACAGTAAATGTAGTTCCTGCTATTTTGGCTAAAAAAACAATAGTTTATAGTTAATATAACAAATAGTTACTCGCATTCGACGAAGTAAACAAATACATTGTTATATTTTTAAAAACAACCTCGACTTCGTCATTTAAGTTGACATTTATTTGCTTTTTTATGTAAGTTAAACAGTAACCTGGATAGCAAATTGTCCATTTAATTTATTGTTTACATTTTGTTCGAGTTTACATTTAACTTGCCAATCGAATATCTCATGGCTAATGGTAGTAGTTCTTTGCTTTTTTGGAAATTTCTTACAATTAATATATAGTTTATTTAATAAAAAAAGGATTCACTGCGGTAATATTTTGTCATTCATATTTAAACCCCCATTTAATTGCACATAGTACGAACTGCAGTGTTCTCAGATACACAACACTACCAGTTAATGTAACCTTGCAAGGTTCTACTTTTGCCGAATGTATATAACTAATATCAGTGAATACGTATTATAGAGAACCCTAGAATAGCTATTTAAACTGCCTTACCTGGAGTTTACCGGTGTATATGGTTCCAATGGAAACGCAAAGCCCGGTAAGGCCCGTGAGGCCTCGGTCTGTCGTGATTCTTACGACCACAGGAAGTGGAACTACGTCGGTGTAAGATAGTTGAACTCACCGGTTAGCTATCAGGCTAGCTGCTACAGCTATCCCGCTAATCGAGACATCCATTGATCAAGAATAAACTGAATTCTGTTATTTCAATCGTAGTGATTTTGCCTCAATCATTTACTTATGCTGTAATAAATACTATGTTAGACTTTTGTTTTAAAGATAACACGCAAGCAAGTCGTGTGGTAACGTTGAAATGAGTTTGGCACAAGCCCTACAGTCTTCACTGCTGTGTAGTGTGGACATGATCGACTGCGTTTCAAAAACTAGTGAGCCGCCTACCCAGACAATATTTTCGGATATAGTAGGCGTGTTCAAATGTTGGGGTTAGGACCACAGAAAACCTTGAATATGATGCATGAAGCATTAAGTTTCGTGAAGTAAAAAAAATACATTTGACTTAAATTAAAACTGTACCCATAAAATGCTGTCAAGGTAGGGAGGGAGCTATGTTTTATATATCATGATCACTAAAGGAATGAGATGGCTGGGACTTTGCAAGTGGATGTTTTTGTATTTTCACTTCACAGTTTTCGATTGGACTAAATGATAAATACATGCAAGATTATTTGCATGAAGATTTTTTTCAATTTTTAAGACAGATGTGGTTTTAATGAGACTTTAGTAACCACAGCTAAAACAGTTTCCTTGTTAAATTAATGTAAATGGGTTTCATAAAACAAAATGTGACATTGGCTATGAAAAATTATATACAATAGCTTAGAGCTCAGATTTATTATTGATTATATGATAATTGTTTATAATTTTTTTTTAAAATAATTGCACGACAACATTTAAATCGTGTTTACAGGTTTACATGTATAACACACATAAAAAAATGGAAAGCATGGTGTGGGATGCAATAGAAATTCTGGGGTCTTTGAATATCAGCATACAGCATATTCCAACAGGCCGCCAGATACCGTTTAAAAGTCCATTTACACCACACATTTCTTTGTCTAATTCAAAGAAAGGTGATTGTGGGTGTAAGTGTCCTTGATCTCTCGAACAGGAGTGCCAATGAGGGAGGTGCAAGGTGAGGGAAATGGATGAAGTTATCGGGGGCTATAAACACGGATCTTTCTTAGCTTTTTAAATGCCAAACCGTTTTTCATTTAAAGGAAACAAAGCCGCACATCTCCATCACTACGATCAGAAGTCCCACCAATAATCACAAATACAGCAAAAATGAATTGACTCTTTTTATTCCTAAAACAGAAGCAGTGCCACCCAAGGCTGGTGCGGCATTCATATATAATTATTTATATATTGCAGTTCTTCGTTTTTGTGTCTAAATGTGTGGTATAAAATACAATATACGACAATGTACCTCTTTATTTTTAAACACAGTGAACTTCATTGCTGTACAAGTCCCGTGCAGCTAAAGCTTAGCTACAATTGAGTCCACACGCAAAGGCGTGGACAGAAATCCCCCGTCCGGCTTCTCTGTACATCGTGACAATACAAATAATCTGTCTCCCTTACAAAAAATAATACTCTAAAAGCAACCTACTGCAACTTTATTTTATTCATCTTTTTAGTGGGTTTTTCTTCGTTTGTTTTTGTACTTAAGACGATTACATATATTTTTGACCAATTGCTTTAAAGCAAGAAGGCGATACAAACCTTCTAGAACTTTTATATATAAAAGAGGTTAAGAAATCAGACAAATTATACATTTAAAAACGTACAATAAATAAGACAGATGCAGGCATTTCATTTGGATATAACTCCATCCAAAAGAAACAGGGAGTTAGAGGTCTTAAAACCTCAAAATTCATTCTCTCGTGTCTCTTTCCATCAGATTCTATACAGATTACATCTCCATAAACATTGATTAAAGAACTGGCCGAATCCGTGGTTGCCGCACGCTATCGTCATGGTAACAGCGGAACCAGGGATTTAGATCACAGTCAACACTTTCATTTTCCTTCTGCCTTTCCTTTGGCCTCCACACCTCTGAAAATTCATCCAAGGCCTCGGTTTTTCATCTATCGCTCTCTCTCTCTGGGTGAGTGTTATACCACCAGAAGACTGATTCTCCTCCACAGTGCTGGGTCTCAGGTGTAGTGATTGCCTACCCAGATCATCTCCATTGTAACTCGTGTACATATAAAGTCCAGCACTGTAGTTATATCTCTTCATTTTTTAGATCCCTCCAGAGTCCACCTTCTGTGTCCTCTTCTGATCCCTGATAAGGTCCGGCTCTCGTTTCTGCTCGGTGTGTGTTATAACATGGCCTTGATGAAGTTGTACATTTGATTAAGCACCACAAAATGAATGGGCAGGCAGGAGCGGCGGTCCTGGGTTGCTGGGTCACAGGTCAACCAGGAAAGGGCGTTGTACTGCTCTAAAACAAATCTGCAAAAGAAGTAAGAGGTGTCAAAAAGTGTAAAAGGTTGGAAATACGAGTAGCTTAGAAACAAAATTCATTGCGTGATAGAGCAACAGCGCATGTACCTGAGAACATCCGAGGTCTGATTGGAGTCCAGAGGATGAGAATGTTTGCTATGCAAAAGTTCATCTGATTGCACTGAAGACACGTGGAGGTGTAGAGAGGCCTGGAATAAGAGCGAAGGGTAGAGAAAACAGACACAGATATTAGTTACATTGCACACTTTCCCTAAGAAAGATCCAAAGCGGACTGTCATGTCTCAATGTCAGAGTCTATAATAAATAAGAATGACAAGAGATGCCATAAGCATTAATGCCTTGGTGTACATTTTCTATTTTTAATTTGGTACAAGTCAGCAAAAAACTGCTTATCAGATTAGCTTCTTTGCCTTAATAATTCATGTTGTGCACAGTTTCTCTACTAAACACACCAACATCAGTCTGCTCTATTTCCTGCACACTGTGTTACAATGTCCCCATTGCGAGATTCTCGATAAATATTGTTGCAGAAATCATTTTGCATGCATGCCAACAAAAAAAAATCCAGTATTTCCAGTGCACATTCGCTAAATCATATACTGAAAATAAATTGTAATGGTATACGGCATTATCAGAAAAACATTTTATTCAAAGCCATTTGTTACCTTTAAGAAAAGGGGACACTGGTTCTGTGCCTGTGGACAAGCAGACCAGAACCAGTCGGGCAGTTGACCTGCTTTAGCCGTGGACACAAAATAGCCTAGAGCTAATGGCTGCTGAAGGATATTGGGAGCTTCTTCATGAGACTCCATGCGGTCTGTACTTTGACCCTGAACAAGATAAAAATAACAGAGATCAGACAGAGCAACAGGGAGGATGTTAAAAACACAGATATATGGAGATCTTAGTACCTTGCTCCCATCTCCTCCGTGGGGGTACTGGGATCCCGGGGAGTGGACTGGTGAGGTTGTGGGTGAGGCAGGTAAGATGTTTATGAGGTCTGGATCAACCAGATCACTGTCCTGCCCTAGTAGGTCGAAGAGGCCGATCGCATCAGTTCCATCTAGAAGTAGCATTAAACGTCAGAATCACATATTTGTATTTGTCACGACAAAGTATAGAATTTAAAAAAGACTAATAAATGCTTTAAAAATGTGTTGCTCATTATTAGTTCATGTTCAGGCAAATGTTAATAAATGAGAACTAATGTAGACGGTTACATTGGACGCATGTTCCATGGTGCGAACTTCCGGTCTGTGTTTGGTTATAACATAATTGTATTAGATTTACATTTTTTTTACCAAAGCGAATAACATTGCATTATCCTATCCATTTGTTTCCAAGTATGTGCAATCCCCTGGGATCGAACTCACAACCTTGCGTTGTTAACACAATGCTCTTACCACTGACTTTCAAGAAATTGTGTATTTAATTTATATTAGTATTTCATTTTATAGTAATTGTGTTAAATTAAATTGAAACGCTCAACAGTTACTGATTCTTTATGGAGATCTTCCAGAAGTGAAGTTTGTGCCACATAACGGCTGTTTATGTTGTTGCCGCTATACACAAAAATTTCTCACCGTTGCTGGGGTTGAAGGCAATGTCGATGTTTTCGTGTGTGAAGTTGGAGCTGTTGACTTGCACAAAGGCGGAGGTGGGGAACACCAGGATGTGTGTGCAAGACGTGTCCTGCGGCGTGCTCAGCTGGGACGTCTGCATGTTTAGAGTTGTACTGCGACCGAACACCGAACCTGTTGACACAGAGTCTGGAAAAAGAAGAGAGAGAAAATAAGAGAGCTTGAAAATAAGATAAAATAAGGAAGTGTGAATGGAGAAGATCTTTTTTCAGTGAATATGGCGTTTTTGAAAATATCTTATGCTGAGTTCACACCAAATGCCATTTTCAACGGAAACGGCTCATTGACACCTTCTGCTTGACACGTCCAGACATGTGAAGACGCTCCACATCATGTCACTCTTGCGCAAATAAACTATTATAATACGCGTCTCATCGCATCTTTGCATTGACTTTGTATGCAATTTCACGCAAACCGCTTCCTTCTGGTTTGGTGTGAAAGCATCATTAGAATAATCCAATATCAAACTACTCATTTTTTCAAGCCACACTTTTTTGTTCCTAGCATAGGCATCCAAGAATGAAAAACCCTTCAGTTCTTCTCTAAGCTCTATGAGTGATGGGTAAAATCCATTAGATCCAATACATCGTGATACCATGACAGAATGAAAAGCTTTCGTCAAATAAAGCCATCGATCTTCGGTATCATCACAGCAGCACAGGAATCAATAGGAGTGTAAAAAGGTGTTTTATGAGATCGAGACACGCACTGGAGTGTATATCAGATAGGGACAGCAGAGACATGCGTTATGACACGCCGAGGCAATCAATCACTTGCTCATCAAACAGACGCATGACTACAGTGGCGAGAGGATATATTTGACAAATTCTTATATTTCATAAACTTCACGCCAACATATGATAACGACACATGCCTGCCATACAGGGAGAAAAGAGGAAATGTGATTTTTACCTGGCATGATGACAAATGAGCCCTGGGGTTCCATGGCAACCAGGCAGGCGCTGAGGATGCTGGGAGTGTCAGCTGCCGAGATCCCACACAATCTACAGATTTCCTTTAACCTTCGAGACACCGACTGCAAGTTCCGCCTGCTTAGTAAAATACTCCAGTCTGAAACAGAGCCAGAAGTTAATTTTACAAAGATTTGACACCAAGTCCACACATTATATCAAAGTGAAGTACGCATATGCATTACCTCGCAACTCTCCATGGCCTATTCTGCCCAAACGCCCAATCACCACTCTCCATGGCAACGATGTCATCTGAACCAAACCCAGGCACCACTCCCACAGCTTCTGAAGGCCCAGCCTCCGGGCGGAGCCTTTTTTCCTTCGTGCTCTGATGCGACATGAGCAGACAACACTTAAATTGACCGGTCCCAAATACCAAATTCTCTCATATCTTTAGCTTCTACTGACAACTGAGGTCATAAGTTAAAAGTTTAGCACTTGAGTAACAGATGAGATATGAATCCTACGTAGTTCCTTTAACATCCAACTTACCTGTTGGGTACATCTATGCTGAGGATACAGGTCTCCAGAAGCTCACCAAACAGGTCCGTGCATGTGGCCAGCAGCCATCTCTGGTCATGTGACAGGCAGTAGCCCAAAAACAAGACGTTGTACTTTTGAGACGCCTCTCCGAAAGTCTCGCCCAGCTCCGTCTGCTTGTCTTTCGTTGGAGCCAGTATAAACGGCGGCGTGTATAACCGAAGACACTCTGGTCTCTGTGAAAAAAGGTACCATGTCAAAGAATGAGTTTATATCTAAAGTATGCTTTGATTGTAAGCCACGTTTCGTGAACCTGGCGCAAATACAAAGAACATTAAAATACACCCTAACCTATATGGTGCCCAAAACAATGCAATTTTCACCATAAACTTTTCCTCCCTAAAATCACATAACCCTACCAAGTAGTCACATCTCTTTTGCGAGGAGGGCAGGAAGTGGGTTGGGAGAAACCGTACCAGCAAGGGGAGAGAGAAAATTGGATTCTACAAATAGCTCTGCGAAGAAGCGCGAGTGGAGATTTCGAATTCCTCTGCCAAAACATGCAAGCCGGATCCCATTAGGGAGGTCTCACAGAGCTGCCCAAGCAGATAATGGAAAGAGAACTGTTGGGTTGTGCAAGTCCTGTTTGGTTTTGTTCCAGGATGCCGAGGTCAGTGTAACAGTCTCCACATGACACAGAGTTCTCATACAGCACTGAGAGTTTTTAAAGTGTCTGAATGGGATGCTGGTTCGGACAATGTGTGGAGTGCGTCACGGACACAGGCTTGGAGACCCTTTCACATTTAAATCCTACTAACCTCCTAAGCAACTGCATAAAGCATCTGTGCTTTCATTATGACATTGTGAAACAAGGAAACATTGACGGTACACTCCTGCTCACCTCTGGGTTCCTGAGTGCGGTGTCAAGGGCGAGGCCAGGGCCAAAACCAGTTAGCGACTTGACATTAGTGGATGCTGGTAGGGGTCTTCTGCACTGGGTGAAGACGGAGAAGGCCAGAGACTTGAGGTGCTGGGCGTACAGGTGCCTCTCCTCGCTCTTTACAGGTTGAAGAAGATACTGACAGGGGACAATCTAACAACAAAATGATGACAGGTTTAAAACAGAGAAGCAAAACATGTGAAACTGCGTAAATCATATTATGCATCACCTACCTGTACGAACACAGAATTGCGGATGTGAGCTGGAAGGGCCTGCAGCATCTCCAAATAGCAGCATAGGAGTCCCAGAGTCCACACGCTCGAGTGTGATGTTCCCGGCTCTGTCTCCTCATACGAGAAGGGGTCGACGATATAGATCATGATGGCAGGTGGGTACGTGATGGCGTGGGAGTCCCCGTCAGTGGGAACACCGACCTTTTCTCTTTCCATAGTGCTTGTAGAAGAGAAGAAGAGAGGTGAACTACAGTTCACATACATGCTGGTGACGTTTTGCTTTGGTTAACACTGCATGTTGTCTAATATTAATTTCATAGGACTTGAATGAGGATAAACAGAAATACGATGCTTCTGTTTAGACAAGAAAACACCACAAACGGCATTCTACGTACCTCTCTGGCGGTTCGGATGGCCCCTGAGTCTGGCTGTTGACAGCTGAACTGTCTCCAGAGACGCTCGAGTTCTGGGTGACAGCCTGCTGGCCCAGAGCCCCAGACTGGGAGCTGTTACCTTGGACTCCTCCCATGCTCGTAAAAGGAGGGAACGAGCTGGGCTTGGCACACTGGATGCTGTTGCCCTGAGGGCCTGAGGAGGAGGGAGTGTTATTGGTGCTGCCTGGCAAGCCTGAGCCATTGTTGCTGGCAGCACTGCTGTTGTTGAGGGCAGAGCTTCCGGTGGCCATTGAGGTTTGTGAGTTGGTGGAGGCGGAGCCTGAATATTGCGAGGATGTGGGTTGCGTGGTAGAGGGGGCGGGGCTCGGCTGAATGAGGAGAGAGCTGTCCAATGTCTGTGCAGCAAGGTATGGAGCTGCAAAACGAAACGGAGTGAAGAGTTAGTTAAGAATGTTTTACTCCATTTAAAACATAATTGGTTCCTGTTGTGGGATCTTACCGAGGTCATGTCTGCAGGCTTGGGCGAACAGCTTAAGTTTGGCAAACGCATCACTGCTGCCATTAGCCGTTTTCAAGAACCAATCATTAACCGGTTGTTCTGTGAGCTTTTTTGCGGCAACCCCACCCACCCTGACAATGCCATCAGCATGCACCTTAGAGATCGGTCGATGCTGCCCGAGTTTACAAGACTGTTGGACATAAAAACAGAAACGAATCAGAAAGTTCCTCCAATTTTAAGGGGGACTGAATACGTCTAAACCAAAACCACGTGTGCTGGTACTGGTTAAATAAAAGTCATGTTTCGCTACAAACATGAGTGTTATTTGATCGTTGTTCTTTTAACAATGTTAAATGGCTCATTGTAAGACAGGAATTTCCTCATGAAAGAAAAGCTTGGCACGCCAGACAACCTCTCTTACCTCATAGACCGCTGTCAGCTCTCTAAAGAAACTCTTGGCTCCGGTGAGGAGAGCATCGCTGTCCGGGCAGAGGACCAGATATCCCACGTCTCTTTGGGAGCCGAAGGGATCCAGCAGAAGCTTTTCCCAGTACGGAAGGCCGAAGGGAGAGAGCACAACAAAGTCATACTCGTACCCAACCAGGAAGGTAGGAATGGGCAGAGGCTCCGGAGACTCATCAGTTCCTGGAGAGAAAGAAAAAAATGTTTTAATCAAAAAGTAGATATTGCAGAGTATACATTTGTGCCTGTCTTTTTAATTGTATTTTATATTCCTTAACGCGTTACTTTACCCCAAAAAAATGCTCAGTGGATGGACTCCAGTAGATGTGGGTGGCATTGTTTTTTTTTAGATATTTATGAAGATATTTGGTTAAAATAAATACAATTAAAGCAATAAAAAAACGTTAAATTAGCATCTTATAAAGCAAAGAAACTGAACGCTATTATCACATCTTCGGGTGAATTTCTATCGCATTCATGTGCCACACGGACTTATAGGGCAGATCTTTTGTATAGTGCGAGTTCTGGGGGAGATGAACAGCTGATATTCGTAAATAAAGCCGTTATACATATTGAATGCAGTAATAAAAACAACACTGTTTTCCCCTTATTCGAGACCACTGTTCACTTGGTGTAACCTTCCTACAGTTAGCCCACTTTCAAGGGCACAAAACACGTTTTAGAATGTGGCCTATTGCATGCGCAAACGAATTGCCTGTGAAAATGCAATGCATTGCTGATTATAACGTTGTATTTAACGTTAACTTTCATGGACTGACCGATCAAACCACTTTATAAGACGTAAATCATTATGCTCGCGGGAATTACTTAAGTATTAAATGTAGCAGTGATTTTGACTTTTATAGATGTGGCGTCTTAGGAGGACGTGCATTTAAAGCACACCGTTCTTAAAGTCTCTCCACTTATTTTAAATGTTAAGGCGGGCCAGGTAAAGATGATTGACGGGCCACATAGGCCCGCAGGCCGGCAGTTGACTTACTCTGGCCTAGGTAGTCCAATAACCACTGGGACGGCAGTTTGTGCTTAATACTTGCTCCCTAAAAACTTGATGGACTGAGAGCCCTTGTTGCTCACCATAAGACCCTCTTCCAGCCATCTTGTGAAACTGCTGCCATGTGAGAGGACCTTGGACGCCCCAAGAACGGACAGTCCTCTTCTTCTGGATGGCATCCTGGAGAACAGGCTGTAGAGAGAGGAGAACCCTCAACACGTCCTGAGAGCACAGACCACTCACATCCACCGCTGGAGAATGAGACATTAGTTAGACATGTAACTTTGATATTATTTACAATCTTACGTAAAAAAAATAAAACTCCAGGAAATGTGTTTTTATCTCACCACTGCGTTTGGCCCAATGATGCAAACACGTGCTCTTCACCAACGCCTCGTCCACTTTTCCACCAGACATGTTGTCCATGAACTGCCTCCCGTGTTCTAATGCCAGGTAACAGTCGTTGTGGAAGTCCCTCTCCTCTACACGGACACATGGTGGTACTGTGGTGCCTCCTTGCCCCTGGGAAGTCAGCTCCTCCGGGTCCAATCCCAATATGGGGGAGAAAGGATTAGTGCACTGATCCTGCAGGAGAGAGATAAGATCGTCCGGGACTCGATCCTTGGTTCCGCCCCCTGTCTTCTCCAAGGATATGCTCCGTAACGTCTCAAATCGCTTTTCCACTTCCTGGCTGACGTCGGAACCTCGTCCGATGATATCCAGCTCGTCTTCCAGGAAGAGGCCCGAGCCGTTACCGTATCGGCGATTGACGACCGCGCTAAAGCCGCACCCGCAGGGGTACTGTGCCTCCAGGTTGGGGTCGTTGATGTAGATGCCCACGTCGGCGCCTTTGATGTTCATGTTGCAGACACAGATGCAGCAGCTGTCGAAGTTGCAGTCTTTGAACAGGTTCATGACGGACTCCGACAGGATGAGGTTGACGTACAAACTGTGGGCTTCTGGGATGGATGGGACTGTGGCAGGTTCCACAGAGTTGAGCGGCCTGCAGGTGGAGGGCGTCGAGGCAGGCGAGTAGAGGTCCGAGTTCTCGTATTTGAGAGACCCCTGGACGCTGGCGGGGCCTCTGGGAGTGCGTGGAGTCCGTGGGGTACGAGGTGTGGGAGCTGAGAAACGGGGCGTGGCAGGGGATGGGAGAATGCTGGTGCCGCTGTTGCTGGGCGGGGCGCTGTTGGACAAAAATGGCGTGTGGGTTGAAGGGGTGTACGTTTGAATGTAGTCCTGTTCCATCGTGCTGTTTTCACTAAAGTAGACAAAGAGAATTTAGTCAATTCTGGTCTCGCAAACACATTATCAGTTGATTATCACGGTAGACTGATATTATGAGCTGATGTACTGGTATCCTAAGAGGACCTCCAGGCGGGAGGGAGAGAAAAACTATTTTTAGACAGACGGTCCAACAGGCAGCTGTGCAAGAAATGAAAGCACAGCTTGTGCCACACGGACTGTGTGTGTGTGAGAACGCCGAATGTTGTTCCCGGTGGCCTTTAAAAACAGGCGTCCGTGTGAAGGTCCCCCGTTTGAAGACGTGGCCCTCCACCCCAGCTGCTGAGGGTTATAAAAGAAGCCTGACCAGCTCATAAAGAGCTTTTGCAGCGACTTTAACAAACGCAAGCTTTACGACTAGACTTATCGCCCTGTCATCGACCGTTCTCGACACCCCTTCCTCTATTAGCTTCACACTTTTCGTCAAATTCCCACTGTTGTCAAACATATCGTCCAAGAATACACTGTTCTTGTTGCTCCTTGCGATTGCGCACAGTGAGAACTGTAAAAATAGGTTTTATTTGATTCTTTTTTTCATCTGCTTTAATATTGCTGTTGGATGGAGAGACAATAATTTGAACAGCATGACTCAAACCTCAAAACGGAATGAAAGAGTGTAGCTCAAGTTTACCCTGACACGGGTTCATAACATCACAGGAGAAAGCGATCCAATCGACAAGATTATGAAAAACACAGTGTGAATGACAATCAGATGTGGCCGTCTGAGCAAACACCAGCTATTCAAATAAACTGGTCGATGAGGTGCAGAAAGCAGGTTTGGTCTGGACAGTGATGAAGATCGGAGATAAGCAGCTATAAGTGTGAGAAAATAGAAGAATAGGGGCAGCGGATGGATTTGACAAGATAATAACCAGAGCGGTTTTATTCTTTACCAGCCATTATTAAGAACAAGAGGTGCGTGGGTGTAAATATTAGAGTGAACACGTGACTGAGTTAACATAATTTATATCCAGTGTGTGAACTTAAAGGGACAGACCCCCCAAAAATGAAATTTTTGTCATCATTTAATACTCACCCTCAGGTTGTTCCAAACCTGTGTACATATCTTTGTTCTTGTGAGATATTTGGAAGAATGTCAGTAAACAAACAGGTCTCATTCCCCATTTACTGTCGTGGTAGACAAAATAAATACTATGGGAGTCTTTGTAGGTAAGATCTGTTTGGTAACTGACATTCTTGCAAATATCATTCTTTATTTTAACAGAACAAAAATATTAAACAGGTTTAAAATTATAAGTGGGCAAATAAATGATGACAGAATTTTCATTTTTGGGTGAACTATCCTTTTATCCCATTAGAACCTGAAGCAAAAAAAATTATTTTGACTGTGAAATTCTAACACAATGTGCCATTATCATGTGCAAGGTATCATTTTTTAATTCAGAAAAAAATGTCTTTAAAAAAATAAGGAAATATTTTAGAAGATATATTTTGTAAACTTACAACACACAGTAATGGTCAATAACCTTAATTTATTTAAAGGGTTTTTTTGACTTGAGAAACATACTAGTACATGCAAAAATGTACATAGTTTTCATTCATGGGCCTGATAACCCAGTTCTCCGGGTGCATTTTTTTTGCACTATTCCCTCAAATGTGGTAGTTTCTGAAGCAGTTCCTGTCTAATTGCAAGCACAGGCCCACACCACACACGTTTTATTCGTCAAAAATCATTCCAATCGCGGCCCTGTTGTGTATCTCCTCTAGCCATGTTTTGTTTGATAATTTTATTAGAGCGCCATACGAAAACGGCAGCAATTGGATGAACAAAACACAAGACATTACGGTAACATACCACATATGCTCAAAAAGCACCGTTTGTCTACTTCTAGGAGCAATTAGATTTTTTGGAAAGCACAAATAGTTGCAGAGTTATGGTAAAAATAAACACCGCTTGGTAGAATGTGTCGGCAAATACTGTGAAACAATGTGCACTGTACAAAAAGCAACAAAATAAACGAACTAAAGTGTATATTTACAGCTCATTCTGCATATATGAAAGGCCAGTAAGACATTTTAATTTAATTTAATCTCTGTTTCAAACATTATATTTGGGAGTAGCCCACAATGTAACTCATTGCTGTAATGCTATAAAATATATAGAATTGTATAATTGTATGTATACATCACAGCAGCATTTGTTGTATACAATTTTAATTGTCTTCTGATTAGAATATTTTTCTGTATAAGGGGATTGAGAAATGGGGATCACCATTAAAAGTCACAAAAATATGGTCTTTTCCCCCCTGAGTTTTGCATTTTTTATATGGATTTAGGAGTGAAATACAACCTGGACATTTCTTTGGAAGATCTAAGAAGTTTGGGTGTAAAAATACACAAAACAGCTATAGGCTCTGGTGTGTTCTTACACCTGATGAGGAAAAAATCATTTTGCATGCTTGTTCAAATACTCACCCGTCCTTGTTGAAGATGGTCATAGTAGGTACGCTGTTGAGTAGTTCCAGTTTACCCACAGTCCAGCTTGGCCTATACACGCACTCATCAGGCAGTTTAATAGGAGGCAGGCAATGGCTTGGCAGAGACTTGAGTGGAGCAAACATGGAACACCCCACGAACGGCTGACACAAATCCGGTTTGTACACAAATGAGAAGTCCTGTGAGATAAAGACAGTGTTAGAATCATGATGAATTTTGCGATCCAGAAGTAATGATTTTAAAAAGAAAGCTTTGAAATGTTTGCATACATTTAAACAAACACCCACTTCGGACGGTTCACATTGCGGCGCAGAGATTTTCATAACTCATCTCACCTTGATCTCTGAAGGTTTCGGACTGCAGAAACTCTCCTCTACCTCGATCTTAAACTGGCCACCCAGACCAGCGGGGCCGTCCAGCATGTTTAGGCTCGAGCCTGGCTCCATGCAGCCGTATTCTTTACTGTTCATGTTCATGGGGGAGTAACCCATGATGTGCTGCTCCAGAGAGGGAGGTGTAGGGAACATCTGGTGCAGATCAGCCGTGCCTGAGGGAGATAAACATGACATGGAAGGATAAAGGATTGAAACCGCAAGAATGACATAGTGCACGAATGACAGACATGTTGCTGTTTTTTTTAAAACCACCGCTAAGAAAGCACTGTTTCATGATGGATCATTATTTCACAAATGAGGCCATAAAAGCTGCACGCATTGTAATTATAAAACAATTAGCAAAATCCTGTTTAGAATAATTTCAGATGGAGTATAGCTTGTCATACTGTGAGTATTGAGGGTGTATGTCAACCTCAGCAAATTATTTCATGTCTACCCGTACAGTGAATTTGACTGAGCACAGCGTGCTTATCTGCGTACACTGTTTGGGTTGTCGCAGTGACCAGCAGGGGGCGAATGTGTATATTCGGGTGTGAATGAATTAAATGCTTTATATTTATAGATACAGAGACTGGACTCACTTATACAGGAGACAGGATCCAGTGTGGTCGGCTTTGACTCCTTACTGCCAAACTTCTCGTCTCCTCCATTTGCAGCTCTTCGGGACCCAGGCTGTGGAGACGAACACAAATCCATACATTCAGATTCATCTGAATCACATCATAAAAACCAAAACCAATTTACCTAATAAAATAAATACTTATACAATGTATACATTTTCCAACAGCAGATTGACACAAATTTAGTAATTTTTCTTCAATCAAAATGAGTGATTGTTTCCAACTTGCTTTCATACATTGTATTGTAATAATCCACATTAATTTAAATGCTCAAATAATAATATAAATTGGTTCATCAAATTTGCGAAAAAATAAAAAGACCAAAAGATACTAGCAAGACTGATACTGACTGTTTGCTCATCTTCGTCCGAGTTGAATAGGTTGTCCAGGTCTTTGATGGAGACCGCCAGGTCTGAATCATGTATGAGACTAGTGGAAACAGCCCGGTTATTAGCTGCAGCCCGCTGAGCTTCTGTGAGAGAGAGAGAGAGAGAGAGAGAGAGAGAAATTAACACAGACAACTATCTGGTGTAACAACAGTCTGGGCCTGAGATCACATCAGACCCAGTTATTTTCCCATTCAGTGAATTTAACCTCTACTCTCAACTCAACTTTATTTATATAGCGCTTTTTACAATTTTCATTGTTACAAAGCAGCTGTACATGAGACACATTGAATACAAGAATGAATTCTAAATTCTAAAGCAAGAATACGACCAAACAGACCCAGACAATGTCAATGAATATAATTGAATAAAAGAATTGAGGGTTTGAAGGGGGTTCATCAGAGACCAGTTGAGACTGTTTGTGTGTAACAGAGGAAACATGACAATACTTACCATCTGACAGCGAAGCGCTGCCATCTTCTCCCTGCGGGAGAAAGAAACATGATTACAAACTGTAATATATAATCTACAAACACAGATCATAACAGACATGCACTGTCCAAAATGTGCAAATGGTGGGTGCTTTGAGAATTTGTTTTCTTGTCTATCTTCTGAATATCTCATAATTCATTCCACATTGTACTATGTTTTCAAAACACGCACTCCTCAATATCTAACAATTCTGCGCACACTGATGAAATTCTATCCCGTCCCCAAAACATAATATAAAAACAGGCAAGAACGTGTTGCTTCACCACAATCACATGTTTGTTTACTTTCACCCGGATGCAACCAACCAATCATAGTGTGAGAGCAAAAGATGGAAAGAGAGATGAGGTTTAATCTAGAAGAGAAACAAGAGACCGCCGAAGGAGGAGGGGGTACAGTACGTCTCTAAATTGCCATCAAATGACATCTTCCACACAGGGCATAATAAACAACCCTGTAATATAAGAAAACGGCACAGGCTAACGGCACACACTGCAGTTTTCCTCCCAGTGCCTTAGAATCCCACTCCAGACCCTTAACCTGCCCCCCATGCAACCTTTGCATCCGTGCCGGCATTACAATGCAAACCGCACGCCATGCGGCGATTCATTACGCCGTGCATAATTTCATTACGCTGCAGGCAGTCTCTCTGCATAAAGAGTGTAATCTGTTCCTGCGTACACACGCTCCACATCCTAATGACCAACACCCTAATAAAACGCCAGTACGTACAAATCACACCGCCCTGTAATCGATAGCAGAACCCTGGGGAGTTAAAGCAGCAATTTTCCATGTAAAACGTGCATTTTGCAAACGTAATCTTGTTACGGGCGATGATGTTGCATCGCAACATATATTACTTAACAAACATTTCTGGACTGATCTGTGGGTTGTAAGGTTACACACAAATGCCCTCTTACAAGATGATGAAACACACAGACAAAAGTACTGAAGGTAAATGGTACAAAAAAAGTTATTCTCCGCAAGATGCCAGAGAAATGAGCAAAAAAAATGTGGAAGATACTTTGACAAACTATTCACGCTCTCTCTCCTCCACATTTAGAGGCGTTTGATTCAAGGTCTCAGACGGGAATCTCCCACAAGCTGAGGAGAGTCAACGTCAGGCAAGCTTCTAACACACTACGCGGTCCATGATATTTACAGACAAAAAAAAAAATCTCACTCGTGTTTCTCCCACCCTCACATTTATTTAAAAAAAAAGTGCATTGTGGGTTATCTCTAGCTAATGTTGCCCCCAAGCATTTCTCACCTTGTGTTTCTTTCCTGGTTCTCTATCTCCACCAGCTTTGTCTTTCTTATCTGAGAAAGTGAATTTAACATCCCCATCGACAAATGCGTAGGGGTCGACGTCGGGCTCGTGGTCGCCGTCTGTGATGGCTGCAGCCAGGTGTTGGTTCTGTCGTTGCAGGTACGCCTGGACTCGTTCATCCGAGACCTTGAGAGGCCTTTTGGAGGCAGCCATTAACCTACATAAGAAAAACACAAATAGGTTGAATAAAACCAAACCAGTTTCACTTAACATGAATAAAAAAACTACACATCTTAACGGCAAATATTGAACCAAAATATTTACAAATCTAAACCGTCCAGCATGCCAAAAAATGTACACCTTAATTTCAGCGTTGCAATCAAAGAAAAACGAGCAAAATGCATTCTGGGATTGCACTGCATACGTAACGCCTCATTGTGACCATTAAGGATGCGCTCGAAATAATGTAGTTTCATTTTCTCTTCAAGACCAATTCCAGGAAATCTTAACGCAGAAGAAATGGGTACGAAACAGGAACAAACCTCATTGTTTAACCAAGAATCAACCACTCTAAACACTTTCAACCAGCCATTTCTCAGGGTTCCTAAAAGGGATTACGGTACACATATTTTTTACCTTAATACCATCAACAAGCGTTCTTCCAAGAAAACTACAGCTTAGCTGAGCGATGTGTACACTTATTTTGTCATAACAGTGATGCTTCATGAATTTATAAGGGTCATAAAGTCGCTGCTTTCCAGATCGCAGCCGTAACGGTAAGAGGGAAACTTCATCCTACGCTCAAATTACTCATTTATACGTGTCCAAACATTCTGCATAAAACCGAACGTGTCAGTGTTGAGTTCGACCAACAAATATTCCCTCTTTCACAGATTAAACAAACATGAATTTACGTTTACAGGCATGACATTACGGTCCAACCAAATGCAAATATTTTCATTTTTGCGACACAACGTTTTACAGCAAAACTAACAAATGTGCACTTTGGTTTATCTTGGTAGGTTCAAATAATAAATAATCCAGTAAGGGCTGGGCGGTATAAGGGAATATTCCGATACTGTGGAATAAAATGTCAACTGTGAGATTTTCTATTCCGTGTATTCCGCGGATTGTAAATAAGTAGGCGTGGTTAATTCGGTTAATTTGCTCTGCAATTTGGATGTTATTCAGAAAAAAACAAGTGCATTAATCCACCCATAACAAATGAACATATCAAATATTCTTTTGACGTTCTTTCAGTCTGTAGTTTATAATCCGCTCCAGTCCGCTGCTTTCCCGCAGTGCTCGTGCAGGGATCTGCGCCAGCATATAAAAAAGCTCATTTTCACCACGTATTTCAGAAGTCAGATTGCTTTGTGAAGCTGTTAATAGTTTTAATGAAGTTTAACTTCAGGCGAGCCAAGGTAAAACTTGTGTGATGCTTGCCGTGTGACCATTTTGATGTGACTCATCGTTTTCCCCCAATTTGGGAGACGCGTGTGGAGTCACCAGAGACACGCAGTGCAAAGACAAGCGCCAAAATAAAAAACCTTAAGATGCAACACACTAAAAATGCGCATCTAGTAGAGAGTGAAGAGTAGGGATGGGTATTGTTAAAGAGTACGTAATGAGGGATTATTAAGGTCCTACTTTGGTTTACTTTACTTTGGTGTCCAACAACAAGTTTATGTACAGAGAAGGTGTAAAAACACTATTATTTTGTTATAATAGGCAGTTATTCTTACCTAACTTCTTGACTGACTCTCAAATGATTCGTTCCACAATTCCGTAGCAAATATGTCTAATCCCCTCCTTTCTGCTAGCCAAGTCTGATGTGATTGGTCAGATGGTCTAGTCTGCTGTGATTGGTCTACTGCGAATGAGGCTCATGAGCTACTGTGTTTGTGTTGAGAAAAGTTTTTGCGGGCAGTCCGAGCAAAACGTAGGCGGGAACAATATATAGTGAGGTTCACGAATTGGACAGGGGAGGACTGGTTTGCGTGATTCGGAGTCGACTCCTTTTTTTCCGAAGCCAATAACTTTATTATTTATTCCCCTTCGGATTAACAACTTGGCAGACAACTTACTTTCAATGTCAATTTCATGATCTGATGTTGTGTACTCCTTACGATTTTAAAGGTATTACTTCTCTTATCGATGTTGCTTATCGGCCCAGGACTTTAACGGTATTCTTATCGGTACTTTTTGATATAAAGATATGTCTTTTTGGGGATGGACCAGCGGAATCAGAATGAGTGAGTTGGTTTACTGCTCTGAATTATTTCAGTTCTCAGTGTTATAATAAATGATTACACATATAGGCTGATTTTTTATTTTAAGTAGTTTATAAAGATGTATTAAATATGTAATTTCCTTTCACCCATGTTAGCATAGTTTTAAGGTTATGGAAACCAGTTAGATCGAATTTACAGTTGTTTTAAATATGGTGAATGGCATTTTATTATATAAAGAATGTCAGAGTTCAAGTAACGTCTGTTGGCATTCAGCACACATACCTAACATAGATGGGGCATCAAGAGATGAACTAGATTGGGCTAAGCTGTCAAAAACAGTGCATCTCTGCGTCTGAACATGATGCACTTTTGGGAGGTACTTGGACAGATTACTTGTCTTTCCACCCTTACGACCAACGGTTTTGTTGCACTAATAGATGGGCTGGTGTGAGATGTTGACCGTATGATCACCTTTGTCAGAAGTGACACGGTTTCACGGTATTTCAATTGCAATACTAAAATGAGTTATTTTCAAATGTCTGTGTAAACAAACAACAACTTTTCAACTGGATACAAATACATTTGAGTTTTAACCAACATTCATAGAACATATATATCAGGTATCAGGTGTTATTGATAATTACAAACTACGTTGAATAACAACGTGTAAGGTAACGTTAATGTAGCAATTAGGGATGAGGCATCTGCTCACCCACGGTTCAATACGAACCTCGGTTTTTCGCCCACGGTTTTCGGTTCTGCTGCGGCACATTTAAGTGTTTTTTCATTGTTTTATGCTTATGCGACAGGAACAGTAAAAAATTATCTTATTTGACTTATTTGATTTTCTTTAAGCAAAAATCTACTTGTAGAAATTCCTGGTTTACTGTTCATAAACATGCCAGTAAAATAAGCTTCTTAAAGAGGTTTTGCGCATCAGAGTATTTAAAGCAGGCGTAGCACACATGGTTTCTGCCAATCTCATATTAATCTTGAGTACCTATAGAGTAGTATTACATACTTTGTATCTTCGAAGAGTATTTAGTTTGATCACAAACATTTATCACCCAAATGCAGTGAACAAGCAAACACCTAAACTTCGCGAAAGTATGCTCTCTCTCTCTCTCTCTCTCTCTCTCTCTCTCTCCTGCTTACAAGTCAAAGTGACGTCTGTGCATGCTCCTTCCACTGCTCTCATTGCTGCCGTGTGGCAGTGCTGCATGCTTTTCCGGGAGAATTGTCCAAAAAAGAAATTGCCAGCCTACGTCAGCGTTTTTCACATTTTCACCAAATTTTAATGGCTCACAGTACATTCTCTGTAAATAATTTATGTACAAACATTATGTCCCATGAAAGAACAGAGTCTCTGCTTTAAAACAAAAGAAACCGTATTCTTCTATCTTCATTTGTTCTTTTTTTATCACTCCTTGGATAAGGGTAGGTTTCTTCAAAAATGCATCACTTTGATTAAACCGCTGAGATGATTAACGTTTTTTTTTTTTCAAAGATTCCGCCCAGATTACACTCCGAACAATCATTAAAAAGCGATAAGAAATGTACGTTCTAAATTCTGGGATTCTGTACTTTTTCCCAAAGTGTGTAGAAAGCGCCACCTGATGTACAACACTACAAACACTGATTGCCGTAAAAACTTGTCTTTGGCGGCGAACCGTTTTTTTAAAATGAGGAGATAACTCGTCAAGGGCGGTGAAAGAGTTAAGCATGAGAAGACAGCACGTTTAACATTGTAAAGAAGCCAAAACACTTGAAACACTGTTGCAGGGCCACTTTAAAAAGACGTAATGCAAAGCTTGCGATTGCAGTAATCGAAGTAAACATGCGCTTAGTGGGCCAAAGATATTATATTAATAAGGTGCGCCACTGCCATTGCAATCAATTGGAAGAAATGGAATGCTAAATAGCAGCTTGGAGGCACTCTTGCCATGACGTATGAAATAGCTGTTTGAAAGGCCGCCGAGTGGCATGATTTTTGTCAAGCAGACTTTGGCATGGTGCTGCAGACGCTCATTCTGCATGTGCTGAGAGCAACGAGAACGTGCTGCTTTCGTATACAGTTTAAAAATTCTTGATGTTCAAAATTTTGACATTTTAGTACAACGCGCATAAAAAAAAGCCAGCGCGCGTCTGTTCTTCAGGATTATAGTACATAGCACATTCCTTCTCATGTTGCAGGCTATTAGATATTACTCGTGGGTAGAATTGTCAAAAGTACCGATACTTCCTAGGATCCAAGTCAGTACCTAAAAATAAAAAAGTTGCCGGTACCTAATTTTCATCAGACCTTGTAGCACCGACGTACCGGGTCAACCGGGTACTGATGCTCTGTCTGACAGGTTGTCAGACGGACACATTTTATAAACGCAATTAGAGTTGATGAGTGGTTTAGCGCGGCTCCGTCCACAAGAGCGGCGTGCAGAAATACTTCAGATTAAAGTCATATCACGAAGAAACGAACAGAGTTTGTGGTGAAATGAGGAAACATCCGGATTTATTTGTACAAGTTCTAGCGGTAAGTTTCAAATTCTGTTAGCATTTGCATTATGAATGATGTATCATATGTTTGGATTGGATTCAATTTATTGTCATTACACATATACAAGTACAGTGTAACGAAATGGATTTAAGAAGAAAAATACAGCATAACATGAGGAAAGTGGTGAGAAAAACAGATACACATAATACATCATAGACACGACTTGCAACAGGGTAAAATAATCCAGCTCCGGCAAGCAGCCATCCGGTCCAGTGCCATTACGGCATCGTTCACAGACTCGCTTGTCAGGCTGGCGGTTCAAAGCTACGGAGGCGTTGGATCGGGTGAGGGCAATGTCTATCGGGTGAGAGCAATGTCTATATGTTAAGTTAAGGTTGCATTAAACACAAAATAAAAGTCCCTGTTTGCGTGTTAATTTGTTAGCGCCAATGCTAATCCAGTCAAGTGTCCTTATTAAATCATTTAATGCTTTTATAACTGTAATGGGGTAAAATAAATGTGAGCACATGATGGGGTTTACAGTACCTATTTTAAATAGGCCTGTCCAAAATCTATGCGCTAGAATACAATATATGTTTGACTAGAAATGTGTATGTCTTGGATAGATAACTCTGTAAGGTTTAAAAATACAAATTTAAACTAAAGAAAAACATATATGTTGCAATTATTATAACCTTTATGTTTGTAAATCTTGTATAAATGCAGTAAAAAACTGAGGTTTGTTTTAATATTGCACATGGTTGTTTGTTCAGTCAGTTGACTTACTGAAGTATTGTCTTATACAGCAGCAGACCGAGGAGGATGTTCATCAGCAGTGAGCACACAACAGTTTCAGCAACAATTAACTTGGCATTGTTTTTTATACATTTACATTAACAATGAGCTTTATTAATAAAATTGTTGCTTTCGTTACCGAAATTAGTACCGAGAACCGTGGAATTTGACTGGTATTGGTACAGAATACTGATATTTTGGTACCGTGACAACACTACTCACGGGGATGCGTTTATCTATTAGCGATGGGAATTTAAAGCAAAATAATATTCGAAGATCGATGAGAACTATTCGAAAATTATTCGAAATTCGCACCCCTCCCCCACATGGACGCATTTACAGTATTAGACACACACAAACGGAGAGACACTGCTTTATGTATTATGGAATAGGCAATCTAACATCAAGCCATACATTAAGCTAACATGCTGAAACATTAATATATTAACAACCGAATGACGGCACTTATTAACAGTACGTTGATCAGCATCAACCGCTCATAATACTAGGACATTTCCTTGTAAAATATGAGCATGCACATTTATACCAACTAAAAAACTTTGTGATTGATCAAAGAAAATATATTAAAGCCATAAAGATTTTAGACCAGACTTAAAACGCGTTAAAACATATTAACTGAATGACAGCATTTATTAAAAGTTCGGATTGATTTCATGAATTAACAGCACAAAATGCTTCCATTTCTATCGTCATGAAAAAGTTTCTCCTGTCTGGCAGTGATCGTTTTTCTAGACTAACAGTAAACTCAGGCTGTACAAACTCCATAAGATTTTTAAAACCCACTCCTTCGACAAAGCCGATCGGAAGCATATCCTTAGCGATCATCTTGGTAATTAAAGCCTATATTTGGTCCGCCCATTTGGCATCCAAAACTAGCAACTGATTGCTGACCTGTGGATGGACCTGCTGGGTGCTTCGCTCCAAATGATTGTGCATCGTAGTTGTTGATCCATGATAAGCCAGCTTTGCATTGCAGAGTTTGCACTGCACTTTATTCTCATTCATTTTATTAAAGGACCCCCACAGAGAGCAAATTTTTGACATCGTCTCAATTTTATCCTATCCGTTATGCCACGCGGGTGGGTCTAAAGTGTGTGTAACTTCGTTAACAATTGTTGTGAGAAAATTCCTCTACTGTCTCTTGACTGACAGCCTTTAGGTTTCAGGTGCATCCTAATTGGCACCGCAACCCTTTGGTTACATGAACGCGTTACACGTGAAAACACGGCAATTTTTTTAAGATCGCACACACTATTCGAAATTCTATAATTAAATAAACAAATTGAATATTCAAATTCGTGACTCGTCCCTATTATCTATCTCGGCATACAGACAAACACGGACAGACCCAGTTCACAATGTAACTAAGCGCATGGAAAAATGTAAACGCAAAACCGGAAAACCGCAATTCACTTACACTTATTCAGCTGTGGCGGTCATATCGAACAGTTCAATATTACATTTTGTATTGTGGCATCCCTTGTAGCAATTCCATATAATATTTTTTATCCTGAGGACCGAAAGCAGAACCGATAATGGCGGAACTTATCGATTCTCCGGTCTTTCATAACTTTGCCCCGGGGCCCGCTTAATACCAGGATTCGGTACCCATCCCTAGAGAAGAGCGATAAAGACCTACAGTACAGACGCCATGAACACAAGTCATATACTGTACTCTCATTGTTTGTGCATATATTTATACTTTATTGTTATACTTGTTGTCTATCTTCCTTCTGTATACATATGAAGATAGATATAAATAGAAGATAAATATAAATATATAATCAATCTCATTATCAGAACTTAATCTGATATCTTAAGTATATTTTCATAACTTGTCAGTTTAAACTATGGTGAGCGTTAACATGAACTGTAATAAATTAAGGAAATCGATCTTAGAAAAATGAGGTATAAGATATATAATTATAATGGGAGATTGTAACAGTGAAATGTATCGTTACCATGAAATAAAATTACTTATTCCGTGATAGATTTTTGGCCATTCCGCTCACCTCGAAATCCAGTCATGTATATTACTGTTAATCGTAGAAAAGCAATACAATTTCATGTCCTCCACAAGCAATGTAAAGCTTGCTGATTGATGTTTCTGAAGTAAGCAGATGAGATGCACGCCATGACACGCTGACGGAAAGTCATCTCATATGTTTATCTCTCCATCATTTGAGTAAACGCGTGACAGCTTTGTTGGCATCACTGGTGTCAAACGACAGTACTTTTAAATCAAAGCAACCACAGGGGAGAGCGGTCGAACTGCTTGCCTATTCTAGAACTCTTGAGGGTGTGTGCATGCGTCAATAATGTTAGGACTGAATTTGAGTGTGTTCCATTTCTCCCTTTCTCTATTAGTCCCAAAATCGTGGAGGTCTATTTCGTATGCTTCCAATACGTAACCAGACTTAAACTCTGGTCCACAAGCAGCTTATTTTGGCCAAGAAACTCCCACTCAGACAGAAAGTGTTTGTCTGTAAAACCGTGTGCTTTCACTTATATATTTCGAGTCAATAAGTCTAAATGTCAAAACCACCCAAAAAAAGTCCTCTCTCTTCTCAAATTAGCAGCAATTTCGTGCCGTCAAACAGTTTTCCTTCATCTGTTGCCCAACTATATATCTGTTCTTCAACATGCTGGCAGTTAAGACATCATATTCATTTGTGATCTCCATTTAAACTTTAACCCAGCTGTATGTGTGCACGCACGTGAGAAATGGATCAACAATCCATTTTCACTACATCACAACAGCCCCAAGCCTGAACACTAGCAAAGCATGATGTCAAAAGGGCACATAGCGAGAGATTACCATGGCTTGTGCGCTCAGAACATTCTGCATAGAACAACAGTGTGTTCGTGAAAGTATGTGCGGTCGGGCTACATCACAACCATTTCAAAACACATACTTCACAAACACACAAGGACGTTTGGGGATCATATCGGGGGCTCCCGCTAACAGCGCTGGCCGCAGGAAATAAAAGGGCTGCGAGCGGAGGGATTAGGGGGTTCTACTGGCGGCGAGAGGGTCCGCAGGGGGGTCCCACTCTGGCTTTAGAAGCACTGTTACTAAAGCCGTCATTACACAACACGAATGCAGAATTCAGTCGACAGAGCAAGTGCGAGATTCTGGCAAACAGAAAAACTGATTTATGGGAAGCTTTAAATCTTTAAGATGTGTACTAGCAGTTTACTGAATTCTTGGGAGACCTCAGGTTGGTTTTTAAAAAGACAACGTAAACAAAATGTCTTAAACACGACAACAACGAGAGCAGACTTTCCTTGGAAAAAAATGATGTACAATGCACAGATTCTCAATGTCACAGACAAAAGCTCAGAGAAACTAATATGCAAATGTTGGTCACTCAGAAACAGACATAGTGATAAAACATTAAGTACATCAAATTGACCTTCCCATGCTTACAAATCAACCCCTGAATCAGTATTTAACAACTTGTCAAATATTCCCAAACCACTGAGATCCGCCAATCACAACATAGATCATTCATATAAAGGGGAGGAGCTTTGAGTAACCTATCAGCAATTTTAAGACACTGGTGGTGCACAATTTACACGCTCTATTGTTAAATAAATCTGATACTCACTCAGTAACCGACACAATCCCTTCGGCTCCAAGTGATACCTCCTCTCTTAGTTTATCTCCTGGTAGATATGGCGTTGGAAATTCCGTGTCTTTCCTACGTGGCAGGTTAAAGAACCTCCATGGTGCGTGATTTCCGTCGTATTCCATATTGACTGCTGCGCTGATGTACGGGGTTGGTTCCAGGGGCTCGTGATACGCAGGGGGGAAAGGTTGAGTGTGCGCTTCCAATCGGCTTTCATCCGGGCCCTTCTGGGGTAAAAGGCAAGGTTCTGCAGAGGGAGGGTAAAAATGTTGGCTGTGGGGGGTGGAGGGGTTCTTAATCGCATCTGAGTGTTCGTCGCCACCTTCGCAGGGGTGAGGGCTAAGAGGGGGTGGCTGCGGGGAACCGACCATCTCTGTCGAGCCGCCGGTGCCGCCGGTAGCTCCGCCCCCGCTGTGTAGCTGCGGAGGTTTCGAGTTGGTGTTCACATCAGATGGGCGGAGCCCAGAAAATCGCCCGCCCTCCTGACCTCGGAGGACCAGGCGTTGACCCGCTGAAGCATCGGTTTCCATGGAAACATCTTCACAGACTGAGTTGCGGTGATGGAAGGGCGTTTGCGGGCGTTTTTGTTGCTTGTCGCCCTTTTCTGGTTTCTCCCCGGCCTTGTGCTTGATGGGCGGCTGCTGTGTCTGACCAGCGGTGGGCGGCTGGCCGGGAGTACTGCCTGCTCTCTGCTTCAGTGTCTTATGCCTGATAAAAAAAGAGAGACTTTTTAAATACAAGATCACATTTATAAAGAACATGATGAGTTGTGGGTTATGAATTGCTGACATACTTATTATGAAAGCTTATTACCAAGAATCATAATTTCTTTTCACTACGAGGGTTTTTAACATTTCCTTTCAGGTTTAATAGGCCTTTGAGACTCCAAACAGAGAAACGCAAGTTTCTTAATTAGCTCATTATTTCATATTTTCATATATTATTACAGGATCCATTTCAATAAAAATTCTCAGCTTGTCGAGTCCAAGGACAGGTTCAAGAAATAGCCGCATTGTGCTTTTAACAACAAGTGCTTGAGTACTATCACAGTCTGGCCTGATAACATGTGTCCACACTTTCTCAGAGATATGTAAAGCTCCAGAGCTGCCAGACTTTCCCCCTGGGTTGCCTTTTAAAGTCTCTCCTTTATAATGGTACACTTGAGAATCACCATCTCCACCTCTAGAGTCTCAGCACACGAGCCTACAGTGAGATCTGAATCCTTCTAATACACAGCTGTCATCTCTCCCTTGCAAATGACCTGCACGAACCTTTCACAACAACCGCTCGCATTACAAAGCCAGGAAACTTCAATTAACATGAGGTGTGTGTACATGTTAGTGTTTGAGAGAAATGTTGCGTTTAGTTTATGTGTAGTATGAGTGTCGAGGAACTTAATTTAGAACAAATATGTAAACAAAGAAACCACAGGCTACGTTGCGATTAGGAAATGAGAGGGTGCGAGCTAGCAGACCTGTGTGCATACGAGTATACACGAGGTCCTTGAGAAGATTACAAACACCTCAGAGAAGCATTAACACGTAAAACCTGTCTGTGCAAACAAACACAGCAAATAAAAAGCCCACTTAAACAGAGACAAGCAGAACAGAAGGCAGTCAAGGGTAAAATTATACCCTCCCCTTTTCAACACACTCAAATCAATTTTACGTGCATGTACCTTACACGCACAACAACTCGCTCAAACTAGAAGAATGCTAAGCAAGCAGAAAGGGTGCCGGGTCAACGCGTGGTCATTTTCACTTCACAGGGGGACTCCGAGTTTCATCGCACCTCTCATGCTGGGACCCTTCCAAAAACAAATCTGGCTCATGACAGCAGTCCCATGGGGCTTCGCCTGCTCTTGACCTGCTACTTTGTACAGAGAAAAGAGAAGATGACCCATAGAAAGGCCACACAGCAGTCTGAAACAGTCACATACTGTACACCGGGTGTTGGCATTGCTCATAAAATGCTCCACAGAAAGCACCTGGACTGACTGTTGTTGGTACTCGCAGCCTCAGTACAAATGTTCAGAGACTTTTTGGTAATTTACTTTTTTCTACATTATGTCAAGAACATTCTGTGAAAATAACCTGATTTAAATCAGTGAAATTAATGCTTGAAATTCAACTTTGATGCAGGTTATGTCATATTTAGACAGGGTCACATATTTTCTTCCTGGGATTATTTAAACTCAAAACACATATTATAATTTATGCCTAATTACTTATTCTAATTTTATACTGCACACGCTTATAAGCATCTTGTAACCAACAAAAGCTAAAACAACAAGTTGTGAACAAATCATTACCATTTCAATGGCCATAGCTGTAAACTAATGATGCTGTAATGATAGTCTTATGTAAATGTTTGTTTCGATTTTTTTTTTGTACACTCTTTAACATAATGTAATCATTAAAATAGTTTAATTTAACTCTTGTTTACTTGTTAACAAATTTAGTGATTAAATTCAAATCTGAATGCAAGTGGTGTAAACATACGAGTGTAAACATCAACTCGGGACAAGAACACAAAGCAGAGGCCAAGATGTCAACAAGCTATTTATATCTCATTTATCTCCCAGCAAACACATGTATGTGTTGTCTCTTTGCTTTTTAATGACTGAGACAAGAGAAAATACACATTTAAAGTCTAAAGCATATCTTGGCTGGTACGCCAGAGGTTGAGAACACAAAACCAACAGTCCAGAAACTCCCAATGTCTACTCCTTTCAGTTATTTCCACCACATTTCAAAGGGTAGAAAATACAGAATTAGAGCAAGATGTATGACGTCGTATAGTGACACCACTCACAAACCAGTGCCTCCTGTCTTAACAAAAATATTTTTATTTCTCCAAGGAAAACGTAACGCCTGCCATTTCTGAGAGTGACAAATGATATTAGAGCTAAAAAGTAATTAGCAGCTGCAGTAGTGGGGGTTCCTAAATAACAACAGCCAATGGGAGCGCGTTTATACCTGGAACAGTTGCAGCTTGATCTCTGCGTGGATTCAACAAAGTCCCAGGCGCCTACTTTCAATAGCGTCTCTTCCTCGGCGGTCCCGTTAGGAGCTGTGGCGGAGAATTTTCGTCTGTTGGGGAAAACCAAACAAGATCTATTATCACTTTAAAATCAATAAACACAATATCCTTAATACCCTCAAGTATTAGCTATTTTGTTGTAAATAAACCATCACAGGGATGTTTGTCTGAATGTATGTTGTGGCTCTGAGTTTGATTCAGTACGACTCCTTTAAAAAGAGATTTCTGTCCGAAATGTATAATCACACTTACTTGTTCTGGGCTCGATTGATATTGCACTCTTGAAAGACGCTCTCGACCACCTGACTGGCCATTCTGCGTGGAATCTTGCCGCCGTGGTGACTGGTGCTGTCAACACTGAATCCGTCCATCGCCATTGGCAACCGCATCCATTTCTGAGCTGAATGAGAGTGAACTGAAGACAGAAAAAAGGATAAAAAATTCAAGTGAGAAATCACCTTTGGAAATGTATGACACGTGAAAATAAAGCGAAAAACATCAGACATGCATATTATGAATGACATACTGCCAATCTAAACCTTATCGAGTTTGAATAAGTTCCATCATACAGCACAATTCTGTTTACCTGTTTGGGCCTCTTCAGGTGAGGTTGGAGGCGTCAGGGTCACTGAGGAGATGGCAGGCTCACGGTTTGAAGCAGGCACATGATGGCCGTTTGAATACACAGCGGTGCAGTGCGAGGAGCCTGCAGGCGTTACCGTGGGGATGTCTGACTGCGGGACTAACACCAGGCATGCAGGATACACCATACGTACACCACCTGAGGGAAACCAAACACATTCAATAAACACCCAATAACACCATACAACACCCAATAATACTATAATTCAAACATCTGCAAGCAAACAAACATTGTAACCATGTTAGTATCGGTCCATCAACATTAAAATAAAATGTTTTGCCATTGAATAATAATAGAAGCTAATAATATAAGGACTAAACGTATATTTCAAAATATTTCACATCTTCCATTTAAAACATGCTTTTTAACACAACATGAATTAGATCAGAAATGTATTTAATACCTAGAGTTTTGGGTCATTTCTTAATGCATATATTTATACTCATATTAAAGTTTTCAATTTTTCCAGGCTTAATTTAATTCCTAACTCTGATTTATGTTGAAAATCTGTGATTTTTTTTTGGTCCCGAAAGGCTGATGGCAATTTACCTTATAGTGAAAAATCATATTTAACTCACCAACAAGCACCTCCACTGCGGCCAAGGAGTCGTCCTCCCAGTCGATGTCCTCCATTTTGTCCTCCGTTCTCTCCTTGGAGGTGGGACTGATGGGATAGAACTGGTTCCATTCTTCAATGAGTTTCTGCGTCGGCGGGTCAGACAGTTTGAAGGACTGACCGGTCAATGTCCCATTTAGTCCAAATGGACTCAGGATCACTGTAGAGAATGAGAGATGGGATTTAGTAATCCATCATATAAACAGTCAAGAGCCATTGTGCAGTAGTGAAAAAGGTATTTGGGATAGGGCTGCAACTAACGATTATTTTAATAATCGATTAATCTGTAAATATTTTTTCGATTAATCGATGAATCGGATAAAAACAAAAACCAAGAAAAGCATTCATTTCCAACCCTTTATTCAAAAACAGAACTAAAATCTTTAGAAAGTGCACAAGCATGTTGCTCCTTGAACATCCCTGAGCTATTATAAAAATAATAAAATCAAATAAAAATGGACTAACACAAAAAACATACACATGTATGCTTTACATCTGCAAAATATATAGACTTTTTTTTAATAAAAGTGCCACCTGAGCTGCCAGAACAATAAATAATTTATAAAAACTAAAGAACAATACAAATCAGAAAACTTAACAGGATTTGTTTGAATGTAAGAACTTGTTCTCTACACTACACTGCAGACAGACACTCGCAGATGCACACACTCGCAGACGCACATACTTTTGCAGACGCACACACTGACAAACACTGACACACACACACACACACTCTCTCTCAAATTCACTTGAAGCTTATTCATTCAATTACTACAATCATTGTAGTAAGTGCAAGCTTCATTTATACACCACATTTTAACAAAGCTTAAGATGACCAAGAGCTATAAAATAACTTTAAAATTAAATTAAAAAGTACAACACACACAAATATATATGTCAATAATAACCTATATGGGAGAAAGCACAGAATATACACTGCAAAAATTGCTTTTCTAATTTAGTAGTTTTGTCCTGTTGTCAGTCCAAATTTTAAAAAAAATCTTATATCAAGAAACATGTACTAGACACATGAAAAAGCATAAGAAATTATGTCTTTTGTTTTCTGGAAAAAAAACACCTCAAAATTAAGTGATTGTTTGCTTAAAGCAAGAAAAATTATCTGCCAATGGGGTACAAAAATAATCTTAATGAGATATAATTTCAAACAGAAGTTTTAAGCATCAATTAATTTTCTTGTCTAGTAATCTTGATTTAAGATTTTTTAGATATTTGGACTGGAAATTAGACAAAATTACTAAGGAAGTTTTGCAGTGTAGCTATACATGACAACAGATTGATAAATGAATGGTCCAAAAAAGGCGAGTGAATAAAAACGTGTCTTTAGTCTTACAATGCAAAGCGCAAAGTAACTACACCACCCCTGATTATACTGTTATTAACGAGCTAATGCTAACTTGTGATGCTTGTCAATCTGGATAACGAGTAAACATCCGCACCGGGGACATTACGTTCTTCACTTCGAAACGGAACAAAAGTAGGATTCTGTAGTGACTTAACCTGCTGTTGAACTCCCTTCCTCCTCATCACAGACTCCAACATGTTTGAGTTTCAGGTGCTGGATCATTGCCGCGTTGCTCCCGCCATGTCGCGTTTGCATATTTTGTAGTTAACACAGTTTTTCTGTTTATTTAGTGTGAAATGCTCCCGCACCTATGATGACTTGGGTCGCGCTGATTTCTCTGCCTCCGTCATGTATCTTTCCTCCGCTCGTTTTTTAATTTTTGCTCCCCCCTGTATATGAGGCGCCGAACTCTGCTAGCATCAGTGCGCGAGAGAGACCGAGTGTGTTTACTTCGCTCCGCGCTCAAATAAAGTTTTTTTTTTTTGATAACCAAACGTCTCCGTGTCGCGCGACACAACGAATCGATAATGAAATTCGTTGACAACTTTTTTACTAATCGATTTTTATCGATTTTATCGATTCGTTGTTGCAGCCCTAATTTGGGATAAACAAAATAACTATAATCATTGTAAATTCATGTAGTTATCATTACTTAAATTAGATGATTTAATAACTATTATTGTCAAAAAATCAATTGAATCAAATTGGACGTTTTCTCACAATCACTATATAAATACAGCCCGAGTTAATATTAAAAAAATATTTCTATTTCACAAATATTTCTATTTCACCAGGTGACATTCCTACAGATGACTGCTTCCCACATCTTAAGAAAGGCCACAATACGTAGCGGAAACTCATAAAAAATAAAGAGCGTGTAATCAGAACAGGGCCAAATGAGTCTTTTAAGCGGGGAACACTGTACAAATACTCCCGCCTGGCTCTCTCTCTCAAGCGCTCCCTCCACTTCTGTTCCTCATTAACCGTGGTCTTAAATGACTCCCCTGCTGCACCGTGTCGCTCTTTCCTTCCTCCTCTCTCAGACTCTTTCCAAAACCCTTTCATATCAACCCAGCCCCCAGTCTCTGCCAAGGAGAGCTCATTCAGAGCCCATAAACCAACTTAAATAAACAGGTCACTCAGAGGGATAGCGAGAAACAGGGTGAAGGAAACAGAGAGAGAGAGAGAGCAAGAAAGGTCGAGCGAGGAAAAAAGAATGTGAATGTGCGAGCGGCAGCGTCAGTTTACACCCTTTTAGTGTCTCTCCGAAACACTTCACTTTCTCAAGAGGAGCTCTGTTACGTGCTTTTGAGCGCTTGGGGGAAAAAAACGGACGCAGAAGTAGGGAGTCGCACATTTTCCTAATGCATTCTGTACATTCATACTTAGCTTCCTTGATCATGCTTCACTCGTCTCCCGTGATATATTGATCCACTGACGGCAAGGAAAAAAGGAGCTTCCAGGGATAAAATTGGGGGAAAGGGTGGATGAATCTATCCTGTGTCCTTCCATTAGCTGGCTCATTCCACGGCCTTCATCACACAAATCCATAAAAGCCGCAATGACAGAGGACACCGTCCATCCGGATAAGGTATGGGAAGAAAAAACTGGAAGGGGGGAGCTATACAAATGGAAACCGGGGATGATTCATCTATAATGGGTCACGGCAGCTTAAACCTATGCTCTTTAACAAAGATCATTATCTTTTATCAAAACAGGCTTTAGAAAAACTGTCGCTGGAATGCAGTATGTCTAAGAAAAGCCAGGTTTTACTTTAACAGGAGACACACGGCAGTAAGGACGAGCTGACCAGACATAACAAAACGCACACGGCTCGCTCGCGGAATGTCTCCCCAGGCAAAAATGGCTCTTTTAATATCCGACAGTCCCCTGATCAAACCAAGGTGATGTGGCCTGAATTAATTCGGCCTCTGGACTTTCGACTCGTCGCAGCGCATCAGGAACAATTCCACTGAGATTCACACAATATTTACAGAAAGAAAGCCCAGCGACGAGCTCTTCAGGCAGGTGGTGGGGGAAGGTCAGTATTTGCATTGCAGGAGAGCTTGAAGCATTGAATCCACTCGAGAGATACCCACACCGAATCACGTCCGACATAAAGACAGGTCTACCACTTTAGGATTTCATTTGCTGCATCACACAAACTGATTTTCAAATAAACAGGCAAACAAATTTGTTCCAGTATCACCCCGTTCAACAAGCATTTATTCTGTAAAGCATTCTGTGCACCACTGGTCTCTCTCTCCCTCTCTTCTGCTCGGTTAAGTGAGCTGTGAGTTCATTACACCCCTCTCACTGCTCTTTATGAGGTCATAGTCGCAACACTTGCGCGCTCACTAATTCAAGACTGTCAGAAACGGAGAGACGCAGGACATTGCGAGATTGAGAGCTAGAACGCAAGAGAAAGGTCAGCTGGTTACAATTGTCACACCGCAAAAGGTTATTCCCCATTTAAAGGATGAATTATACTATAAAAATTGTATTTGCCATCACTGGAAACATTTTAAAACAAGCAATAAAATGGCAGAAGTGCTCTAATGTGTATAATAAAATGGATAGTTAGGTCATGGATGCTAATTGGTCAAAACAGCATTCCAGCAAGGCGAAAATACACATTGTAGTAACGGCTACAACATAAAAACACCAGTAAGTAAATAGCTACTGTATATACCACCGTGCAGCATCCACAGGTGCCATTTTAAGGTCAGCAATACATTGATTTTTTTTAAAGGGTTCATATGGTGCGAATACGTGTTATTATGTGTCTTTCGTGTGCTATAAGCTGCCCATGCATGTATTAGACATGTAAAATTGCTTAAATTTAAGTGTCTGAACTAAAGATGCATTCTATCTAAAAGCGAATGCTAACCCAGACCAGCCTGAAACGTCTAGTGTAACCACACCTCCACAAATCTGCATCAGTTCATGGTATGAGATGAATAAGTCCGTTTTTTAATAACGTGTGAGCCAAAGATTTATTTGAATATTAATGTGATTTATGTGTGGTGAATGATGTGCTTGAGACAAGCAAAGGAAAGAGCGAGCAGAGAGCTTGTGCACTCTCTTGATCTCCAAACTGAAGTTTGTGTTTGACTTCATTCGGTGTTACGCAGACCGAAAGGCATAAAAGCATCGCTGGACAGACTGCTATATGTGCTTTCAAAACATTTTATTTTCTCCTTAAATTTAGTTTTTCGGACTCTAAAAGTTCGAATAAATTTAAATAATCAAATTCAATTCACGTGTGTCTATTACAATAAAATCATGAAACTTTAAATATTAAGCAACGATTGATAAAAAGCTTAAATACGAATGTATCATTATATGTTTGTCTTATGATGTTGAAGTAAAAAACATTGCTTTTTTATGTCGCAAATTAATTACAAATTGAAACTAGGGTAGGCCTACAGCCTATCAACAAGATAGCCTACTTTATATCATGTTTTTATTATTTATAAAACAAAGAAATGCGTGTAGACAAAAAAGCGAATAGAAAGCAATGGACAAAAAGTACAGAATATGCAACAGAACACATTTGATCTCGCGCAGAGCGAATTAAAAAGCCGCTAATAAAGCATACCGCACATATCAGGTAATTTATAGAACATACATGGGCTAAACACTCGAGTCTGAATGTGATTTTGATGTTAATATAATGTTACATATTCTTGTTGAGGAATGCAAGCATTATGCTCGGATTAAAGTCGGCTCAATGTTTATGAACAATAACTCCGTCTGAGGAATCTACTCAAACTCTGCAAGAGCATACAGATAACAGTGTTGAGCGATGATGTTTATTCCAATTGCTTTTTGTTATTAACATCATAATCAAAGAAATTTCAAAGTTCTGTGAATCTAGATAATAAAACAAATGTTAAAGCACAAATATGAAGCGGCCTATATACCGGACAACTTTAAAAGACATAGGGACAAATTAACAGAAACGATTCATCAACTAAATTCATTATGCAAGGTCATTATGATTACTTTAAAAAAGGGTAAGACTGAATTATAAATTGGGAAAATTAGTCTAGAGCCCTGAGTTCACACAAAAATGAAAATTCCGTCATCATTTACTCACCCTCTTGTCATTTCAAACCTATATGACTTTCTTTCTTTTGCAGAACACAAAAGAAGATATTTTGAAGAATGTTGGTAACCGAACAACAATGGTACCCATTGACTTGCATTGGTTTTGTGTCTATAGAATTTAAGTGAATGGGTCCTGCCGTTATTCAGTTACCAACTTCTTTAAAACATCATCTTGTGCTCTGCAGAAAAAAGGTCATACGGGTTTGATGTCACAAGAGGGTGACTAAATCATAACAGAATTGTCATTTTTGGGTGAACGATCCCTTCAACTGCATTAGAAAAAACATTGTAGGAGATGTAGTCACCAACAAGCAAAGCGCGTCATGTTACCGGTAATGAAGAACATCTTCCTCTTCCTCAACTACCCACGAGGGGAAAACATCTAGTGCTACTTCTGTACTTTAAAAGATAAGGAGGCACTCAATACAGGATGCCTCTCAGGCAATATAATTTTAAATGTAATCTTTCGCAACGGTGAAACAGAGGAGCTAAAAATACGAGCATCGAATAAACACGACTTGTATTCTGTTTCACATATAATTGTCAAATTCAAGCTTGGGGAGGGAAAACTAATAGGAAGAGGGAGGGATGAAGAGAGAGATGCATGTAAAAGGGAAAGTAAAAAAACATTTCTTTCAGGCACGTGTCGCAATTTTTGCTCACCCTGGAAGGGGCTTGAAGCCTGCTGGGCCAGCGTCAGGTGCTCCTCGCTCAGGTTGTACACGGGCTGGTGCTGGTTAATCTCAACGCTGGTGCACACGTTACTGTCTCCATGCAGGAAGAAAGTGAAGGAGCAAGACAGATGTTCTCTGAAAAAGACAGACAGACAGGCAGGTGTTTTAAATTGACACACCATCAAAAAAGATACATCGGATTATTCCAAGTAGCAAGCACTTTACAACATGACGTTTTCATTAAACTGTAATCAGCCTGGATATGTAGCAAACTGACACCGAGCCACATAAACAGCATCACTGAATTTCTGTGAGTCACTTCTTTGCCATCTGAGAAGTGATTATCAAATCCCTAAGAATGAGTCTGATGCAGATCACAACTAAAAACAGCCCTGTTAATATCACAGATGCATGGAAACGTCGCACGTCATTGAGAAGCGGGGGTCTGCGCTTTGACCTCAAAACTACGCTGTGTGTTTGACCTCATGAATATGCGAAAGGATCTATAGTGTGTGTAAAAGCACAATAACAATATTATGCGTTGGTCACGCTCTGAGCTTTAAAGTAGGGATGCTCCGATCCACCTTTTTTGCTTCCGATACCGATTTCGATACCTGAGATTCAGTATTGGCTGATACTGAGTACCGATCCGATACTAAGGTAACATTTTTAAATTGCACAATTACTTAATAAACTGTGTGCATTGCTGTGCAAGACATCAAGCTCGACTTAACATTCATTTCCTGACCCGTAAAACAAAATATCAAACAAATGATTCACAAATTTTGTGAATTATTTATTAAACCAGCAAAATAAAACAAAATGTTCACTATCTTAAACTTGAAATTCAAAATTAAAGTGGAAATTAAGCAGCTGAATAAAACAACTGCTTCACTAGCTTGATAAACAGGTATAAATTAATGGAAACAAAATCTCTGAATAACTGTTATGTGCAAATATAATTTAAAAATCAATGCATAATAAACAATAAAGCAGCCAAAATTGAGCAAAAAAATAGCTTTACTGCTTTAGATATTCAAACCGGAATCTGCTCTTTTTAATGCTTTAGTCATTAAAGCAAAGTCCACTAAACTAAGCTAAAGTTTAGTGGAAATCAAATTTAACATCCAACACCGAAAGATAAATAAAACACTAGCTTCCCTAGCTTGGTAAAACTGCACATGTAAAAATAAACGGAAAAAGATATAATAGTTTAGTCGGTACAAATAGAAATTCAAAATCAAATTATCCCCAAAACTCACTGCATTGACATCTTTATTTTTGTTCGTATACGTGTTTGCAGACTTTTTGGTACAGTTCAGGTCTCAGATAAATATTTACGCTCCACCATGTCGTACCGCGGCTACAGGTGGTCTAAAGCCATTGTTCGCTATGAAGGACAGCGGTTGCAAATCCATAACAATGAAATTCAGTATGCTTTCAGTGATTTTCGCTGCTTTCACATTACCAGATGGAAATTTCTGAATTCTTTCCGCTGTCTCCTCCAAAGTTAGCTGCTTCGTACCGTCTCGTTTTAGTTTCTTCAGCTTATTGAACTCGGCGTGCTTAAATTAGTAGTATTATAATGAACAGCTTTATCACCAACCCTCGGAACATTTACTTCGCATGTATTGCAAACAGCGGTGTAACTTGTTGGCGTAGCTGTTCTAAAGTAAATCTAAATGGCAGATATTTTGGCTCGCTCCGTGCTGTTCGCTGCTCAATGTAAGCTATGTTCGCTTGTTCACGCGCACTACGTACAGAGCACGTTGCTAGCGTATGATGTCACACGCTTCGCAAAGCACAGCCACGAGAGAGTTTAAGCGCCGGTGTCTCCAGGAACTTTTACATCGCCTAGCAGAAATTTTATGTCAGCTAGATCGGGTATCGGTGCAATTTGTCACCGATACCCGATCTAGAATTTTATTCAGTATCGACGCCGATTTCCGATACAAATATCGGATCGGAGCATCCCTACTTTAAAGTATGAGCTTATAAACATTCTGAACTACGCCTGCTCTCTATGTGCTTAAAATCTTTCGTTTATATGGTGCATTAGAGTTGCTCTGCTGGTCTGGATTCATCACAGGCATTAAAGCATCTTAACACCATTGTGGTCAATTGGCAAAATGACTAATTATGTCTATAAAATGCCATTGCATTGTGCATTAAAATCACAAATATTTATATACGTTTATACATCCAGCATTATAGCACAGGAAAGCAAAATTTTCACTGAAAATGCTCAAATTTTATTGGTTTATTTCATTCATCCATTACACACAGATATTATGAATACTTAAGTTCTCTAGTTCTTCCTTAGCTGGCTGCTCCAGTACATTGGAAGTGAGAAAAGCTTTATAACTGTGGTCAAAAACTGGCAAAAACAATAAAAAAACAGCCATCAATGTTGATCCTGCCAAACATCTGCATTTAGAAAGACCCAAAGAACAGGGCCAAAAACTAAACCCACAGAGAAAGACACTGATTTGCAAATACGTCACGCCTGCACGAAGTAAACACACCACACTGGCCCCATGCTCTACGACAGCCCTTGCATTGTGCTAAAGGAGAATGTTGGATTGCAGACTGCCCCCTGTAGAGACATAACTGCGATCTGACATTACTGCTTGAATGTCTCTGATTTCAGTCTTATACAGACCTCACAAAACTCTTAAAGTTTCTAAGCAACACAAAGTGAGGTCGATACTGCTGCACCATAACATCTGATCACATGAACACGGTGTATGAAGACAAGTGTGTAGACCAAAAACAGCATGCTTCTGAAGTTCTCTATTCATCTGTGGACAGAGCAATGTGCACATCACTGACCAAACCCCAAAACAAAAACAAGATCACTTGAGCCCAGCCTCAAGAATTTGCACTACGCAAGATCCAAATGCCAGTGAAGAATGCCTTGGTGAGAGAGCTAATTTCCAGCATGCTGACCTAAAGAACGAAAGAATATAGCACTTCAGACTTGAAAAATATTGTGGTACATGCACAAGTATTTTTATTTTCACTCATGTTCATAGTTTACATTCATTAGCCTTTTTTACCCCAGTTCTCCGGGTGCATTTTTTGGCACTATTCCCTCAAATGTGGTAGTTTCTGAAGCAGTTCCTGTCTAATTGCAAGCACAGGCCCACACCACACATGTTTCATAGTCTAAAATCATTCCAATCGCCTCTTCTGTCGAGTATCTCCTGTTAGCTCCATAACTACCTGTTCAAATTCACCCCCTGCCGCGCTCCACAAAAACAGCAACGATTGACTGACAGAACGAAAGACATTACCGTAAAATGCCATTTATATTCATAAAGCACAGATTGTCAACTTTGATGAACAATTAGATTATTTTTGATCGCACAAATGGTTGAAGAATTATGGTCAAATGAATACCGCTTGGTAGAATGTGTTCGCGACGTGACGTCCGGTTAAAAAGGGTTAAAGTGATGGTTCAGTTAAAAATGAAAATTCTGTCATTATTCACTCACCCTCAGGTTGTTCTAATCCTGAAATGTAATATTTCTGCTAAACACAAAGGGAGATATTTGGAAGAACGTCAGTCCCAAAGAGATCTCATCCCCCATTGACTCAAATTTATTTTCCCTACTATGGCAGAGAATGGGGGATGAGGTATGTTTGGTTACTGACATTCTTCCAAATATTAAGCAGAACAAAGACATTTATACAGGTTTCAAGCAACCTGAGGGTAAGTAAATGATGACAGAATCATTTTGGGTTGAAGTATCCCTTTAAGAAATTGCTGATTGACTGGCTCTTACTGGTCACTGAATAAATAAAAAACACCATGTCCAATTAGTTAATCCAAAAGCCTAAAGTTTATTTCCCAAGAACTCATTGTGTCAAATGTTAAGAGAAAAAGACACTAAGTAGAAGCTAATGAGGACCATACAAACTTTTAGTAAAAATAATAATAGAGTAGAAAGAAGAAAACATTACTACAGATCAACTACTGGTGAGAAAAACACCCGTAAGAAAAAATAAGAGGTGACATTCCACAGTTTTTGCTGTATTGGGCTGCTACTGACTTCTTGAAAACAGCAGCTCTGGTCAGGGCGTAGCAAAGCGTTACTACAAAACCCACAAACACACATCACAAACTTTACTGCACAGCTTTTAATGCTGCACATTAACCCACATGCTCACACAGGTGGTGTCTGCGGACGGTTTATCTGAAGAAACTCCTCCGTCTAAGCCAACGGTCTGCCATTGGAATACTTTACATTTAATTGCCTTCATCTTTGTGCACCGATCTCTGTCTACAAGAGACCGTAAGTGTCTAATAACTGTCACTGTTGACAAACAAAACAAGTGCTGGGGAGATGATTTGGTTAAATGCATCCAATCCCAATCACTAAGAGAGAAGATGACACAAACACAAAAATCTACACATCACCCTCATGACAGCCTCAGTCATCCATCACCTGACCGAAAGCAGCACCGATATCAGATGACCAACACCAGGACATGGTGTTACACACACACTCTTAACCTCCACAGCAAACCCCCAGGAAGACTCAACTCGCTGTCAAACACTACTGGAGAGTATTGGCACTCTGTACAGTGTTTACCACAAAAAGAGAACTGAGAGTTTCTGAACTGCCTTCAGATTCAAGCAGTAAACCACAGACAAACGGCAGTTAACATAGAAAAACATGAACACGAATGCATTCATCAAACATCCACCAAACAATGGCTTTACACACAGCGGGAGCAAGAGACAGAGTGAAAGAAAGAGAACATCCTCTCATTCATAAACCATATTTCTTAAACGTAAAGCTCAGTCAATAACCAAATTTAAAAAGCCTCTAGACTCGACGGCTGACTGTGCGTCTCATCGTAACAGCTGAACAAACCCAGCGAGACGTTCGCAAACAAAACGTTTGTTAGTCAACAGTCACTTATGCTAATTAAATGTTTATTGATCTCGTGTAACAAGCTTTCACTAAATACAAAGCCTATGTTCAAACTAAAGTAGATCTGATTGGCTGCAGATCTCAGAGAACCTCAATCTTGCCAAAGATTATCACAACAGCTGCACATGGAAGAGTGTTATTGTATTAAGCTTTAAAGCAAAAATCCCATAAAATAACACAGAATGAAAGTAACACCTGTTTTGCTTATTAGTTTTGACCAAAATTAGATATTAAAAGTTGAAGGTTGTAATTTATGCACCACCGGTTAAAGTGAACAACTGTACCCTCACATACCTCAATCTGCTATTGGTCAAAAATTTTAAAAGTGAAGACTTCATTTACAAAATGAGATCATACTTTGCATAAAGCAGATCTGTAAAAGGCTAAATATAGTCACACAAAATTACATTACACACCAACTTACTTAAAATACAGTCCATAAATGTTCAACCTAAATATTCAAGTTTACAAGAACCAAGACTATTTTAATATTTTTATAAAAATGAGGGCACACCAGACCCTGGAACATCTCCGCCCAACTGTAAATCTATCCACTCCACAGGAATGAGAGGACAGGAGCTTCAGATAAGAACAATCTACAGAGTCGAGGCCTGAGAAGAAGAGACGGATGAAGATGAGAAGGAGAGGAAAACAGGTATAAAGATAAAGAGACGGTTGACATTCACCATTGATCTCTGTGACCAATGCTTGCAGTCAGCGAAAAAATTTGTGTGCTATTGATGGAATGAGAACAACGATGGGAAGTATATGAGTGGAATGTCTGGAATCTCACCTCTGTCTGGTGGAAGTGTGTTCAGAAAGCAGCGGAGAGTATTTGGATAAAATGGGAGTTGTAGTCTGGACAGGGTTCTAGATTTACATCCTCCGGACTGACCCTGACCGGTCTAGATTTACTAAAACGTGTTTATTGAACCTGTCGAACAGTGGAGGGTGAAAGAATGGTTGTCTCTGACAACCCGGACGTGCCTTTGATTTTTCAACATGGGAACAAGGTGTGGGAGAACACGAGCATGAGTCTTAGATGAAACGGATGCACTCCTCTGCTTTTTCAACCACATCGAAGCAACAATAAAGCAAAAACAATATTACTAGGTCCAGTGTGTATTTTTGGGAGGATCTATTGACAGAAATGCAATATAATTTCCATAACTGTGTCTTCAGAGGTGTATAAAGACCTTACATAATGAAGCAAATGTTTTTATTACCTTAGAATTAGCTATTTCTATCTACATACGATACGGTTCCCCTTGCATGGAGTTTGCCATGTTTCTACAGTAGCCCTAAATGGACAAACCGCTCTACAGAACATGTTTCATAAATGCATTTTCTTCCTCTGCAAAAAGCCAAAACATGACATCATCTTACTCCTGTGTCAGCCACAGTAATGCTTCGAAAGGGAGGGGTGGAGTGAGCCGTTGGTTGCAATTCGCAACCTCACCGCTAGATGCCGCTTAACTTCATACGCTGGACCTTTAGAAGGTACAAACTTTTTTCTGCTTGTTTATTTTGCACTGATATATCAAGAGGCAAAATGTGTTAACCAGAGCTTTGGTTTTATGGAATTCTGTCCCTTAAGAGAGTGTTAAGTGGAAGTGTATGACAGTTTTATGTAAACCCATAAAAGCGCATTCCAGGCTGCAGTTCATTATAGGTGTGCATTTAGAGGAACGCTTTGCATTTGTCCAGTGGTGTAACAGTGCACGCATTTCTGCAGATAAATGATTTTTTGCCCACATAAGCGTGTGATTTCATTGAAGGTGATCGCAGTGGGTGCGTACAGATGCGCAGAAATGCGTGCGGCTTCACCCAGGCAGGTATCGTGAGAGATATATTTAGCGCTGCAGCCGCAGTCTATCTGATCCGATACTGTCCTACTAAAAGCACTTGAATAATGCAAATGCAAAAACTGATTGCAGATGCCTCTTTAATAACCAGTACAGTATAACTACGACACTATTGGTGTTGAATAACGCACGGTGACGTGCGAGGAATGCATCGTGTTCCACAATGGCTCACACGTCACCAGCCCCCATGTGAACACTGGCCATAAAGGAACACACTGGATCCAAGGATTAGCGATGGTAACAGTTCTACCTCTCACACCCACCGCGAGAGAGAGGGGGAGAGAGAGAGAGAGGGGAAGAGATAGAGGGACAGAGAGGGAGAGGGAGAGAGAGAGAGAGAGGGAGAGAGGGAGAGGAAGAGATAGAGGGACAGAGAGGGAGAGAGAGAGAGAGAGAGAGAGAGAGACAGAGAGAGACAGAGAGAGACAGAGAGAGACAGAGAGAGACAGAGAGAGACAGAGAGACAGAGAGACAGAGAGACAGAGAGACAGAGAGACAGAGAGACAGAGAGACAGAGAGACAGAGAGATAGAGAGAGAGAGAGAGAGACTACTCTGACCTGTATGAAGGATGATGTAAGCAGCTAAAACACATCGGGTTTTGGTTACAGAGCAGCGCCGTGTGACAGCCCTGCCAGCCAATAACAGAACCACCCAGTGACTTTGTATAGTTACAACAAACACACACATGTAAAAACACAACAGCTATTTACAATTTGAGTGTGTTAACCATTTCAAAATAAACTACCAACAAATAAAAAGCAAGATCCCTTGCACTCCAGAGCCGTTCGCTTTCCCGCAGTTCCTCTAATTATAGAGCAACCACAAGACACTTTGTGCCCGTACGCCAGACAACAGGGCACATAGGAGAACAGGAAGGGTTTTGGTTTGTTCACGAGCTGGAATTCTTAAAAAAAAAACTAGGAGTGCGAGAGGAAACCAGCGGCGCTGCGGAGGTTGTCTGTGTTTTCCGTGAGGAAGGATTTAGAGGGCGGGCGTCAAGATAAAGAGCTGGTAGGGACAACACAGGCCTGAAGTCTAACAGGTTTACTGAGGTAATCCCTCAAAAGGGAATGCAAGTATGTGTGTGCATGTATGCAGCGGTTCCTGCGCGCTGCTTAAACGCACCTTACCTAATCAAACTGGCCCACAGAGGTTAAAGATAACATGAACCGGCATTCGCAATGAAACAATGTGGAGTGAAACAGACTGTTCATCAGGAAATAATGGGTGGGACTTTTATTTATCTGGATTTGATTTGATTATGAAAATATGAACAAATATTATCTTTGTCAAAAGCATTGGTTTGCTTAAAGTTCATTGTCACTTTAAATATGTACTACGGTAGTCAATGGCCTAAGGAATGATTAGGTTTCCAACATCCTTCAAAATTATATATTTTATGACAAAACAAAGAATTATACAGGTTTGGAACAACTAAAGGGTTGAAGACATGTTTTTTGTGAGCTTTCCCACTTTTAGCAAATAAATCTAAACAAACTGTTTACTAGCAGCAAGAGGGACCGAACGCGTGGACATCAGTTACTAATCGAAGGAAAACATAAATAGGGACATAATGTTAAGACAATGAGCCAGTTATAGTTATGACTGGTTTAACTGGCCAATTAATCCAACGCTGGCACTTTTAGTCAATGACACGAGCCACTTGGAATCCTCATTGTGACACTTTGAGAACGAATACTTTGGAAAGACGTGTATACACGAACAACACAGATATTAATTAAAAACAGGGGCGAGAAGACACCACACAGCTTCACAGTATTCCACTTCAGAGGCTGATTTAGTCTCTGCCAGCTTGTCGTTCATGAATGGAGCTGTGAATCAGAGGTGTTTCTATGGCACGCAAGAACCCACAGCCATATTTGTAACAGGTGATATCCTTCGAGGTACAGATGTACCGTTCTGCTTCGGTAGCTCTTAAGGGACAAAACGAAACACCTCCTCGGCGGAAAAAATACACATGCTTAAGACTTGAACACACAATTTATCACTGAGGGATTTGGCACTAAGAGAGAAGCAAGCAAGCTCTGGGAATCAGTGTAGCGGGCGGTAATGCTAATCACCACCCATACCATTACTACACTATGTTCTCTGCTTCCGAGCCTGTTATCTAAAACCCTCAATGAGCTTGGATTGTGAACCAGTTCACTTGAGGCCATATCTTATTCTAGGAATATAGGGAAGATGAACTCACCTGACATGACTACTCATTTTACTACATTTTGCCAATATTATGTAGTGCACTGTGTAATAAAATAAAGCTGACAACAGATCAGCAGTTAGACTCATAATTGAAGCTGATAATGATTTATGGGATGATTTTATAGAAACTTAAAAGGGGAGAAATGCAGTTTCAACACTTTTGTGTAACAAAGGTTTTTCAGATGTTTAAAGTTCTTTATGGAACCAAAAGGTTCTTCAATGGCACCAAAGACCCTACAAGCGTTTGTTCTCTTTATTCATGCTGTCCCACCATAGGACACATTGACAATTTCTATGTCAACAACCCATTTACAATGCAAGGATGAATGTACAGACTGAATATATTTACGGCTTAGACCTGCCTGTATTCTTTAACATCATAACTTCACAATGACTGCATCTCTACTACACTGTGTGTAAAAGAAAGGGAAATCCTTAAAAGAATCATTTTTGACACTGCTGAATCCCATCACACTATCTGCACCAATCTACTAATGGGGGATGGGTGGGTGTCAGTGTGTAAGTGAAAAGGTTGAGCTGGTAGGAAACACTGTTGTGTCTTTTTCTGTCACATCGTAATGATTTGCTGAGAGAGAAAGAGAGAGAGAGCGAGAGAGAGAGAGAGAGAGAGACTTGAGTATTTACATCCCTGTTAACAGATCTCAGTATCAAGCTTGTGTGTTTTAACCACAACATTAAACTGTTATCAGGCTTCCCTGTTGCAAATACAGATTTCTGTGCGAAACACTTATCTGTGTAATTCGTTGAGAACGTAGATTTCAACACCTGTATTTTTAAGCTGCTTGAAAGCTGTCTGGCAGCAGCGCCAAGAGTATAAATGACCTTGAGCATGATAAGAAAAAAAGAGCAAACAAATGTCTCTGTGAGGAAAGAACTGTGGCAGAGGGCAGAGAAAAGCCGAGCTGCTCTTTTTTCCCACCTTTACACACACGTCGTCTCAGTTTCTTATCAAAGAGCACAGATGCTGACAAGTAGAAATGCAGCGCGGGAGACGGAGTGCCTGCACAGCCGCAGTAAGCAGCTAATATGCACACACAGAGAAGAGTGCACTGCAGACGGAAATCTTCATTCAAACCCCGATTGCCTTTGATTTCCTATAATAAGTATCATCGCAGCTACCAAAATGCCATTAAAATGTGTATTACCCGAAAGCGCAAGAAATGCAGCCATCAACAATCTTTGTATAAATACTTATGTCTCTATGCCCACTGTGTAACACAGATTTAACATTTGGGTCTTAAAGGGTGATGGTAATGTTGTTGGCTTAAGGCCACCTAGTCTAGATCACATCTTTGCTCTGTCTACAAACCACAGCTTCATAAACAAATGTGTTTGGCGTTTAAGGACCAAACTGAAGGAGGCCAACAGAAAAGATGTCAGAGCACTGCGTAGAAAGTGTTTTACAGACCACTACCCATCAGGTATAAAATAACAATTTTGCCATTTCCTAAAGGCTACATAAAAAACTTTCTAAATAATATTATTAATCGTATGTGCACAATTCATAACTGCATGCTATACAGAGAATACAAATATCTGCATTTCATCAAAATGACTAAAACCACTTTTCTGCTCCAAGGCTAAGCAGGCAGAAAAAATAGAAATCAATAATATCACAGCTTGACGAATCAGTCCCAATAGATTCAAGTAGAGCCCTGCATTACTACCCACTGCACATTTAGTTAAGCTTAAAATACAGTTTAACGTAAAGCAAATAAAATGTCACGTCCCAACCCAAGTGATGCACAAAAGAACATTTTAAAAGCGCCAAGCAGAAGTAATGCTCATTATACCTCTTGTTTATGGGCTTCTCGTCCTTTTCGTAGGGTTTGACAAACCATTTGCCGATGCGTACAAAACTGCGGTTCATCAGACAGCGCTCCAGCAGGTTATGAATGGCTTTGAAGAGAAGAGTACGACATTCATAGGACAGACCGCTTTCCCATACACCGTCGTCCTCGCCTAGAGAAAAGACACACACAAACCTGGTCAACAACTTTTGCTTTAGAACAATTTGAATGATGTCACAAGAGTAAATACGATTATGATTTTAAACATTCGGACAAGAAAGAAATGAGCCGAATATTTTTATTCCATAAAAAGCTGCTTTCTGAACATACAAGCTAGGGCGCGTTGTTTCTCAAGCCTGGGGAATCTAATACTGTGCTTGTTCCCTTAGCAAGGGCATGTAACAATTCACATAACAATTTCAATTAAAACTGCGCAGCACCTGAGCACTTGCATTTAGATTCCAGCACTCCAGACAAACACTAAACCATTTAAAATCCTGGGACATTAATTGAAATTAAAGACACTTCTGCTGAACCACATTTAAAAAAAGAAAAGCTATTTTAAAGCAATGAGATAAAGCAATTTTGATTTGACTGATCTCAACGCAATGGCATCTTGCCTCTCACTGGCTGCTCTCGTAGGTATAGAGTCAGACAGGGCTTTAAATCGGAGCGCTGGTTTGTTTCTGGATCACGTTCAGCTGTGGCCTCCATGCTTCAGTAATCTCATTAGGAGTCACTGCTTAAACCTGGCAGCTCTTAAGCTCCTTTCAAACATGTCCCTGTGCTGCACAGCTCCCATGAGCACCCATGGGCTGCAAGCATTACACCACCCACACCCGCCTGTCTGCCCGCCCGTCGGCCTGCAGATGGATACAGAGCAAATCCATTTGATGGAGTAGTAACAAACATTCAAACAGGATTCCCTAGCACTACAGACACTTGAAACAACACATCTGCCACAATGTCTTTAATAAGACATGCGCTGTTACAACACAAATGCACGGCACTATTTGCATGCAATTTTGCATGTAAGAAGAAGCCTATTGCTAACGACACAAACAGGATGTGTCTCTTCATGTTTCTAAGGAGGTGTTTGTTTTACATAATATATGTCATAATATATAATGTGCATATTAATTTTGTATTTATAAACACATACACGAACACATACAAATACATCAATAGAGGAAAATGTATATGTATAATTACATTTTTATATAAAACAAATATTTAATAAATGTTTTTTATTTGTGTTTATTTTACATTTTCTTAAATATGTACGTGTATGTCTTTATAAATACAAAATAAATATGCACAGTACACAGACATGTATTATATTATATAAACTTTTATTCTACATTAGCCTTTATCTCTGGTTAGCATGTCCCATACACAACTACGCCACTTGAAATTCACCAGAAAGCACTGCAGGGTTATGCAGAATCGATAAAATCACACACAAAGTTTTGCATATGGAATTTTATTCACTAAAGCAGCATCATAAAATAAGTAAAAAAAATGTCAAATGAGGCTACTCGCGAATTGCTTTTAGCTACCGTTACAATACATTACTAAATGTTTAAGTCATCAATAAATCCTACTTAAATCAAATTCTGTAAAATACCACAGATTCTCCAATAACACAATCAGCACTGCAAATATAAAGGCAGAGATTCAGCGTGGGCCAATCAAAAGGTCATTCAGTCAGAGAGCGTCTGCATGCAGTGAAATAACAGCAGGCTAAACGCAGCTGAAAAACTGGAAACCGGCCAGGAGGCGAATCTATAATTCGTTGATGTCTTCTGAAAAGGGAGCAAGTAGCACAATTCACTTTTAAAGGATGTCATTGATTTGACTAACAGCTTGGCAACAATAAAACACCTTGTCTTTTGTTAAAGCGAAGAGAGAGCACACCAGAAATCAAGAGAGAGAATAAGGTGGTTTTGGCTGTCTCATGCATCTTTTAATACCTTAAATATGGGGGCAGCTACTTTTCACCTGTAAGCTGATAAACGCCCTCAACAGAATCATTCTTGGTGAGAAACATCAGAGACCATGAAATACTTCCATTCATCATACATGTGAAGAATAGGCATTGATCGTTACGATTTACAGAAACCTGTTCTTTTCAGGCCTTAACTCAAACTGTGCAAAACATTTTATTGCACATTAAAGGAATGGTACATGAAGTAAAAAAGGAGATTTGAGCAAAATAATCAAATACTTCCCAAGCAAAACACACTTCTCTTACCTTAGCGGAAGCTTGATGCATCTGCGGTCAAGACACAAAAAAGTCCACTCACGACTACACCCCTAAATACGATAATGCCATATTAACCATCTCAATTTAAGTATACGTAGCTGATGTCAAATCTGCTTTACTGTGTGAATGGCCATTTAGTTCGGCTCTAAATCAAACCTCATGTTCACCATTTCTACTGTGGGAAAGAGGTGCCTGGTTTCGATCAAGCGTACCCTTTGACCTTGTCTCTCTGGTCTAACCACTGACCACAGAGGGAGAACTTACACAAACAGAAGGACACAGAAGACTTCAAGACATGCAAACCGTGAAATACCAGAAAACAACTGATACTTGATTACTATGAGTCTAAAATAAGTAATTTATTCCAAATAAATGCATATATGATGCATCTCTAAATGCATTTAATCTTTAAAAAAAATCCACAATGACACTGGCTGTATTATTTTGTCATAATACAATGACAAACAGCTGTTAAGGTGCAGTTAAATGAAACAAGCAAACAGACTATAGCACAACAACAGGAAAAATACAGGTGGCTCAACAAACACAAACGTGGGATAGATGGACATATATTCAAAAGATATTATAAACGCCACTGATATTGGCATATTTAAGCACAGTCAAAGCCAGTTTTGAAGTGGTGCACAGAGGGCAAAAATAAAGCACACCGTGAGAGAATATGAGATCTTGCCTATTCTGTCCCTCACATTTGGCGTAGTTTTAATCACAATCCAATTGAGCTAAAATGATGTATTACAATTTTTAATCTTGATAACAGCATCACAGTATGTATTAAACTGTAAGGTATTTGTTTGAGCCCTAATGTGAATATAAATCCTATTCCTAACCAATAACTTTTATATATTTAATTTTTATTAGCTTTGTTACTATAAATTATACATTCTAAATATAACAAATGATTACAAATATTAGTCTATACTAATATATATTTGATTATATTATTAAACAATATAACATTTTATAGATCAATAATGCAAAGTTCAAAGTTATTTATATTGATATAAACATTCATTATAAAAATTTATTTATGACGAGTTAAAACCATAAAATATATAACAAATACTTGTATGTAATTATACATTCACAAATCAAAATAATTCAAAAGAGAGATACACACATTGAAAATATACATGCTAACCAGACCCCATACAGATATCTGTTTTTTTTTCAGGAGCATCTCCCTGTATCATTCGCCGAAGTACACCAGCAGCGAGTGCCATATAATCATCCTTTAGACACACAGGCTCATAATAGCAGGACAGATAGAGGAGTGGTGTAACACTGCTCCCTACAGCCACAGGTTCCTATGCAGGAGTCATTAGATCAGCTGTAGGGTCATTAAACAGAGAGATTAATGTCTGCTCAACCATTTGCCCCAGGGGACCGAGACAGTCCAGGGAAGAGCTGGAGCCGTACGCTACAGGAGCCTCTGTTCTCTCGTTCTGCTTATTTTCTCGGTTCTGCCTTCTCTCTCCATCTTTCTTTACTTCTCTCCACCTCATCTTCATCCTCTGCTGTAATCTGTCTTCGCTCTCTCCGTGCACACCTCCATCCCTTTCTCTTCTCTGCTTTGTTTTCCTTTCTTCGACTCGTTCGCTCCTTTTCACAGACTTTGAGCTCACAGCCTTAAAACGGCAGGAGAGCTTAAATTACTAATTAATGACTATTTCCTAAGATGACAGGAAGGCAGAGAGAAAGAGAGAGACAAGAAGGGAAGGCTCCTCCTGGTCTCTCCTTTTGAGAATTAAGTACAAAAGCCAATGCATCAGGACAGGGTGAACGAGTCAGAGTTACATCAGCACAGACACAAGCAGCAAACAATACCGTCTGAAAACGCTACCAGGTTTAGACCAGGTGCCTTCGAGCTGAAACACACAGATAATCATTGATTGATTTCATGTGTGGTACGGTCCTAACCATTAGGTCGAATAAAAGCGCATTTATGCAAGATGTAAACTGACGCTTGCAAACATTACCGGGAAGGGCATAAAACAGGATGTTATTGACAGCTGAAATTGCACATTGCAATAGAAATGAACAAAACAAAGCATTACAGAAATAACACATGGTCTTGCACATAAAGCCCTTAACCTGTCAAACGACACAACAAGATTAACAGGGGGGTAAAAACAGACCCCACACATGCGGCGAGAAGAACAAAGAGGAGCTTCGCGTGTTATGCTGAGCAGGAAACCTCCAGCAGTGTTAATCAGCCTGAATCTTTCACCAATAAAACAAATAACACCAATTTCAGGTGACCTAGAGATGTCTACCTAAAACGGACAAGATCCTAGCTGTTTTTGGTAGGCATGTGGCACAACACATTATCGGTCCGATCACGTTACTTGACTGTTATGGTATCTAAGCTCTGTTTAAAACACGGGAAGCGCTGCCGAAAGGCCGGAAAGCTCTAGGAAATTGGGAACGACAACAATGCTGCTTCTGAAGCGGGGAGACTTGTATTATTTCCTTTCATTTCTGCCATCATTTCCTGTTAGGGGTAAAGCACCAGAGCCACGAGTCAAGGGGCAAAGCGAGCCAAGGATTTACAAATGGCCTCCCTGGGATGATCTCACTCAGAACAGCCCCACAGTCTTCAAACACAGTGATGTCAGAGGAAAGCAGTAGCAGACACCATCTCCTCCAGCGCGCTCAGTTCTCTCTGTGTAGATGGGATCCAACATGTTTTCAAAGAACCTTTTCTCTGAGCGGCTCGGCTATGTGGCCCGAGGGTTCACGCTTCACACAGCATCCCAGCAGAAGATTCCTGCTCTTAAATCCATGGCTCATGTGTCTGACAAACAGTTCCAGTCTAGCCGTCAGCATGCCGTTGTAGTAGCTCAGTCCCGTCCTACACGACATCTGGACAAATGCTAAATAAAGAGCTTTCTTCGCATCTTCGAATGTGTCATTACGTTGGTGGGGAAGTCTCAGAGGGTGATCTGTAATTACGGCATCTGACAGCCACTGTGTTGTTCACCGTTAAAACATTTAATAACACAATAACAGAACTGTTTGTAACTCCGTCTTGCCTACTTTAACATTGACTTCACTAGTTTAAAAATAACAATTCAATTTGTAGTGAATAACAAAAGACAACTCCAATAAAAAAACTGCGTTTTTGTTACTCCAAGCATATATTTTTAACTCCAAGCAAATATTTAAATATAATGTGTTTACAAGATAAGAGACGCTACTATGGCTCAAAAATCCGGAGTCTGAATGCTAGAAGCCCGTCAGCATAATAGGTATCACCAGCAGCTGTCTTTGAGCTATGCAGTAAACAGGTAGCCCTTGAGAAAAAACCCAGAGAGGGGAAGAGAGAGCTCGAACAAGAAAGAGACAGAGAAAGAGAGAGTGAGAAGCTGCCAGCACAACTCTCACCATGGGGAGACAAGCAGCCGGGGGAGGAAGCGAACGAGCAGACGAGTGTCAGAGGAGGAAAATGAGGAAGAAATGAGCCCTACAGCAATTACCCATACAGACAGACTACAGCTCCTTAATTTCTATGCAAAAAAGATCATAGAGAGAAAAAGAGGAGGTGGTGGTGGAAGAGAGGGAAAGAGAGGAAAAGCAAAGAGTGGAGAGAGGGAGAGAGAAGACCTAATTCATGTCTCACTCTTGGTTGCCCCTGGATAGCAGCACATCAGCAATCGCAACAGAGGAGTGGGGGGTAGGGGAGATGATTGGGTATTTACATGAAAATAGAGGGCCGTGCTCTACCAAGGAGATGCTCATTTACTCTATTTACTATGGCATTTTGGTTATTCCACATCATTCCATCATATAACCAATAGAGTGCTGGGATTGGTTCTCTCCTTTCTTCTATTCAGAGCTAGAAAAAGCTGCCTCTCCAACATCAGCCAAATGGCCGAATGTTTCATTACATCTCCAAAACAGTACTACATGCTTCCCACACCTCTTGCAGTAAATGAGTACAAGGCGTAAAAAGATCTTTCAAGTTCTTCATTCACTCGTTCTTCCATTAAGACAGGCGTGATTAATTAAGCGGCAGTAATGGTGCTTGCTGTAAATGTAAAGAATTCAACAAGCTGCCAATCTGATAAGGGGTAAAACCTAGTGAGGTGCTGTGCTGTCTACAAGGTGGCTGCCTTCTAAGGGAGCATATTAATCATCAATTAAGCGACTGATCCCTTTTGTATCATTAAGCCCTAAAATGCTAGTTTCTTAGGCAACCCGCCAGGTTATGTAATAGAGTATAAGAAAGGAAAAATAATAAACGACAAGACAAGATCTTCAGAGACATGTTCCCCAGATAAAGTGTACAAAACAAGTTATTTTTTCCTGTAGGGATGCAAATCAGGTGTCTCATGGTCAAGT